>NC_090928.1:996026242-996329272 GCF_040938575.1 Ambystoma mexicanum
AGAGCAGGGATCGTGGATGGGTCTCTTGGTTGTGGTGATAAATAGGCTTGTATGCTGCGTGATTTCTGTCTAGTCCCAGATTTGGGCATCCCCAGGGTGCTATGGGTTGCACTTGATTGGCTTCTCGTGGAGACCCCCGATGCCTGAGGAGAGGCCTGTGTAGGGTCACTCAGACCGTGCTTTGGTATTTGTTATGAGCTTCAAGAGTTCTGTCCCAGTATGGCTATGGATCGAGCGGGGTATGCCTGGGCGCTTGGACCTCCCAAAGAGTTCCCCCCCAACAGTGGTCCCTCCTCCCGGCTCCACGGCTCCTGTTAGATGAATTTCTGGACCCTGTGGCGCGTCTGTGTATGCCCCCTTTGCTTCTTTGCTTTCCGTACCTGTTTGACTGTAGTCGCCCCGATATGGAGCAGTGTGGCCTCACAGTGTTGCAGATCTGTTGAGCTGGTGAGATGATCAGGGTCACTCCCCACAAACCCTTTGCTGCCAATACTGCTGAGCTTCTCAGGTCAGGCGCTGCAGGCAGGTGCAGCTTCGGAGGCCAATGGTGGAGTGGGCTGAGGGAGGCAGCAGTCCGTGGCGGGTGGCTCCAGAGGGGCAGGCGAGCGCAGCGCGGTCGAGGAGGGCAGGTAGCGGGGGATTCACCCTCAGAGAGGATTCGTTGTCGCCCGGTCTGGTTCTCCTTTCGGGGTCCGGGGCCCGGTTTTCTGGGGCCGGCCGGGTCTGCTCTCCGGCGCTGCTGATGAGGGGATGGGGGACCCGGTGGGGGAAGCTCGTCCGTTTCAGCGGCAGCTTGGTCCAAAGGACATAGATGGGGCCTTCCCCGGGCGCCGCCGTCCCCCAGGCCCAGTGTCAGGGGCCGGCCGGGTCTACTCTCAGGCTCCGCAGGATCCGGCGCTGAAGGTGCGGCTCCGGCTTCGGGGCCAGAGGGCTAATGGTGGAGTGGGCTGGGGAAGCGGGAGCCCGCGGCAGATGTCCCCAGAAGGCCCGTCCGCATCAGGGGGGCAGAGCAGGCGAGCAAACGTGCGCGCTCAAGGGGGGCAGCCAGCGGGGGACTCACCCGTAGGGAGGAGCCGTTGTTGCCCGAACTGGTTCTCCCGCCGGATCTGCTCTCCGGTGCTGCTGATGAGGGGCCGGAGATCCGGTGGGGGAAGCTAGTCTGATCCAGCGTCGGCTGTGAGGTCGTGGATGGGGTCCCCCCCGGGCTCCGCCGTCCTCCAGGCCCGATGTCAGAGGCCAGCCGGGTCCGCTCTCTGGTTCCGCAGGAGGGGAGTGGGGGGGCCAAGGCCCGGCGTCTTGGGGCTCGAGCGCCCGGGGAGTCTTCTGTGCTGCGCGGCCTTGGATAGGACCTCCCTCGGGTGCCGCCGTCCTCCAGCCAAGGCGATCAGTCTTGGGCGAGGTTGCAGGGAGGCTCTGAGTCGCTGCAGTGGGGGTAGTCCGATGGCTGGACCAGGGAGGCTGCGACCGCACCTCGCGTGGCTCCGTCACCTCTGGGGACACACGGCTCGGTCACCACGAAACTCGCTCTCCACAGGGCTCCTCCGCTAGGCTCAGCATCATTCGTGCTTCCGTTCCACCCCCGGCTTCTTAGGTCTGTTACCGCCGCAGGGGCCCACCGTCTTCCCGCCGGGATTGCAGAGAAGAGCGATCCGCCATCTTGGATTTTCCCCGTGCCAGGAACCCCGGCGCTAAAGGTGCGTAATTCCCGATTTCTCCTTTTCAACAATTCGACGTCGGGTCCCTCGCCATGTCGTCCCAGCTTAGTGTTCGTATGGGGCCGAAATTCTTCTCCCAAGAGTGTAAATACGGCCGACTTGGGCGCCGCAGACCGGAGCTCAAAGGAGGCACGTCCGCATGGTGTGCCGCCTGGCCACGCCCCTGCGCCCCCTCGGTTTTACCGGGGCATCTAAGCCACTATAAAAATAATAAGCAGAGAGGTAGGAAGGCAGCACTTCATTGCAAAGGCCACCAGCTACCACTAGAAAGAACCATTCCTTGTGGGTGGTCCCTGATACAGGGCCCCTACGAATAAACCTAGAGGACAAATGAAGTAAGCCATAAAGTTAACCAAAATAAGTCTATCTTAAAGACACCAAAGTACAACATCCACTAAGTATCCAGCCTAGATACTTTACTATTTATGAAGAACGGTATTAGAAAAGCGTTTTGCCGCAAATTCCTAATGGGCCATTACCATTTACGCCCCTCCTGTGCACTGTAACGGAGCGCTCTGAAACACCGGTCTATGAGCGCAATAGAAATAAATGTCAATTCAATTGCTGGATTATAGTTATTCCTGTCTGCTTGGATTTCTCAGACACATTTTAACCTTGAAGCACAAACCTTTAATTAAGATCCTAAGCATGCACATGCTAACGAGGAAAGAGCCTGTACTTTTTTATTTTTAAATCACGATTTGATCAAAAAAATGTTTTTTTTTAAGGGGGAGCTTCCAGCTCCATTTTCCAATACATTTGGGTGTTCCTCATGGTTCTATTATTGCCTTCACCTTTCAGTCTGTCCAAGGACCCACTAAGTGCACTCAGGTCCATTTGAACCTACAAGACATACAATGCTTATTATGATTTGCTGCCATTGAAGGTTTGGCAGCATACCTCCCTTCGGAACTTGCACAAGGAAATACCAAGTTTCTCCTAAAAAGTTCTGTTAAATTTGGACTTTCTGAACAATCCCTGAATGCCATTGCACTAACTTTCAGACTCTTGTAGATTCTCTTGGCTTTTGTCCTAGCCTTTGTTGTGTCTCCGCTACGCAAGTTAAACTAATCTACCAAATTCGCTCTGTCATCTAAACTAACTGTAAAGTGGAGGAGAGGGGCAAAGGAGAGTGCCACTGGCCAGTGCATCAAGGCAATTCGTCCATAAACCAAGTCAGAAGTGCACCTCACACTTACATACAAAGTGCACACATTTAAAATTATTAAAAACACATATATCATTTGAGTTAGTGGAGAAATCTAGGCCGAGGGACAGTGCATCCTGCATTGTGTGGCACTTATATGAATACTTTTCTGCACTCGAACACCACTCCATGAAGAACCTTGTGGATGGATTAAGCAGCATCCGGGGTGCTAGAATAAAGTATCTTGCTTCTGGCTGGCTGTGCTGTCAACTGAAGCCAAAGGCAACCTGCATACTCCATGAGCAGAGCAAGTAGCACAGCAAAGCCACGTCTCCCCATTTGCAATGGACCCAATCATCCTATACCCTTGCGTCAGGGCTCACGCCTGTCCAATAAAAATGCCCAATGAGCCCTATACCCAGTAAGTGCCCGGAAATACTTAACACACAAGACTGCAGGGATCTGGGACTGTGCCATCCTCTGTGGCAGCAGGCTCTTAGTCTTCCCTCGCCATGCCAGGAATGTGTCTCCTGTACATTGCGCATATTCATCTTTGTTTGGTACATCAATGTTAATTGGTCAGTGTCTTTCCGTGTTTTATAAAGCATCGCTTGGTGTCTCTACCCTGCACTTTTCTCAGTGTCTCACCTGAAGCATCAGCTTGTTCTCTTTGCTATCCTGCAGCTGTGGTGCCCCTCCCAAACAGAGGGATGGATGGCACACCCTGCGTCACCAGGCTCTATGAGGAATCCTTGCTCCACCTTTCATCTGCCCTCCTCTCAATGATCCCCTGCTAACTGAAGAGAAATAAAAACGACTCACCACAGCAGAGTGACCGGATGAAAATGGGACCCGGTTCTGGTCCCATACCTAGAGGCTGGTGCCGGTGTCCAGCATGAAGCGCGATATTAAAAATGAATCTAATTTGTTTTAAATGGGATGCAGAACTAGAAGACGTAAGGTCAGGTATGTCTTGGGTCTCGTCTACATACGGGTGTCTATACTTTTTATTCCACCACCTCTCCCTGGCCCTAATCACTGTTGTGTCTTTTTTGAACTGATGGAATCCTACAAATGGACCTGCATTCCCTCCTTAGCCCTAAAATCTATTAAAATAGAACAGTAGCCTCCTGTACTTTCAATCATCTAGGAACGAGATTGGAAGCATGCCTTAAGGCACATACCTAATGATGGATCATGAGAACACTAATGAAACTGGAAACTGCCAAAATCCTTCCAGACGGCAAGGCTAGGACTTGGCACCTGCTCTACCGGACCCAATGGTTCATAGACACCCCAAGGAACATTGAATGGTCGACACAAGTTGAGTCGCAAACCCTAGGACACACTTGCCCTGGGGAAGCCTTGCTGCCTAAAGTTATTTTGACTCGACCTGAAGACGAAGAGCATCAGGGACACAGTGCACCAGTGACCAGCAGCATCACATGCCGATGGCTACTCCAAACTCTATCAAGTACAAACACAACTGAACAGAAGCCCAAATTGAATGTTATCTGTAAGCAACTCATGGTGACAACAGTAAAGACATACACAAGTGATCACGGTTCAAGGGTGTTTATTGAACAAAGAATGCAGGGTAAACAAACGCATAACCTAAACCTAAATCTAAGATAGGAGCAAGCATCGACCATCAAATGAAAAATAAGGCAGTCCTAGTGGCATTGTGTCAAAACAAAAGGGCCTATTCTAAAGGAAAACCTATTGCCAATTCCTTACAACTAATTGTAGAAAGAGTGTGGGATAGGGTTTCAATAAAGAAGTGTTCCAAATAATAAGTCAGGATGTGATTGCCAGGAGTGTCTCCCTTCCCCAGGTTTTCAGCACTGGACAAAGCGAGACCTTGGAGCACAGCACACACTTGAGCTTTCTCAGCACGATCCGACAGTTCTGTTCTAGCTATCAGGTGCTTCGATGGTAAAGTCTCTTTTCATTAAAAGGTTTCTTACCCTCGAGGGCCTGATTTATTCCACAACAAACAAACAAAAAGTAATTTTCCTCATACACGGGTGATGGCTTCACCCCCTAGTCCCCCCTTCTTCCGGGTGCCGACCCCTCACAGATCGTATTCAGTCAATCAACTGAATAGTTCCTTTCTCAAGAGTCACTTTGGGTGATAACTTTTCACCCCTGGATCTCCCTCGACCGGGCTCGGACCCACTCTGAAACACCTGTGTATGAGCGCGATATAAATAAAATATCATATCATATCACTCAAAAAGGGAGACAATTTGCTTCCCCTAGTCTTTCAATACTTCTTACTTTCATTAGTGTTAATGTCCTTTTAAACAATTCTTCAGGCTTCGTACCTGGGTCACCCTTTTCCAGGCGTAGGCCTCTCACAAATCGTATTAAACAACTTATCTGAACAATTCCCTTTTCAATCAACTTTGGGTGGTAACTTTCCACCCCTGGATTTCCCTCCTTCGGGCTTGGACCCCTTTCAGATGTCAGCCTCCCTCTTCCGTAGTTCACTGTGGCTTTTCTTACTTTTACAGAACAGTTCACTGCGGACAACACTCTGCCGGGTTCACTCCTGTCAACACACTGTTCATAGGGACTTCAGTCTTCACCCCTTCAGCATCCCTGCACAGGGATCACTCTTGCCAACTTTTATCCAACAGTTCACATACTGATTTCACCATGAGGAATTAATTTCCCTTAACTTCATAATCATGTGTTGGTCAAAGACTTTCAACGGTACAGAGGATTTTACAAGAGCCCTGTATGACCACTTTGACCTTCTTTCGCCTCTTCCCATGTGCTTCTGGATACAGTAGTTTCTACCATCGGGTAATCGCCCAGCGTTTCCTGCGTGAACAACCACGTGGTGCGGGACTCCTCTGTTGCTGGCTTTCCCCATCTTGTATCACCAGTCTCTTTAAGCTTCTTCAAAAGTTCAGATTATCCGTTGGCTATTTATCGTTCAACACAGTTTGGTTTCTTATCGGCTCTTCCCACAACTCACCAGCTGTATTGAACTGCTTGGCTTTCTTCTCCTTCGAGTCAGGGTTGGTATCCTAGAGACCTGCGTCTCTCCCATCAGCGCAGGAGGGTCTCATGTACCGTAGACATCTGCTGCAACACACGAAAATGGCAAGTTTGCTTCTCTCCTTGTCACCCTCTCTACGCCGTCTTTCTCCTCCTCTTGAACTGCCGTGCTGAGTTAGCTCTTACGTCGAGCAATCTGCCTTGCTCCTCTCGTGCTCTTGTGCTGACCTTTTATCCCTGTAAGGAAGGCAAAGAGCTGTCAGGTGTGTGTGATTCTGGTCAATTGCCTGACTTTGCCTGTGCCTTGTGTCGGGACATATCAGGTAAACGAATCTATGGTTAGTCTCAAAAGGGAGGTGGGTAAATTCAGAAAGGTAAGATTGGTGGGGTTTGTAAAGCAAACAGGAATGATTGGGATTATCATAAAATAGGGGGGTTTATGGGGAACAGTAATTTTTTATCTGAGCAGGTTAGGAATGCAGGAAATGATAATCAGAGGGACGGGAAAGAGAATAATCAGGAGTATTCTGGTATGTTACACAGGCAGGGATTCTGGGAGGTGTAGTTTCTTATGGCACTGAAGTTTGAGTTCTGAAAGAGTTTACTACAGACGGATGATCTGTTGGCTTTGGCTAAGGGAGATTCATGAGAGGAAATGGGGTAGATCTGGAGCAGCCCACAAAAGCTTCCTGGACTTCACCCTCCTCACCTTGTTGCCTGTTAAAATACTGTATTTCCCCTTGGATATTTCCCCAAGCACAACCCCGGATTTCCCTACCGAGGTGATCCTCCCTCACTCGTCCACCCCCAGGATTAGGATCTGAGAGCGCCTGCCCTTGCCTGGCCACCTGAATAAGGAACTCCCGAGGTCTACTTGGGAGAATACCGTCAGGTTTCTCACATATCCCACTGAGGGGCGTACCCTTTACTGAACTGTCACAGTTGGACTCTGAGCATGTCTTCCAAAACAGAGGTGCAACATCATTAAAACAAACATATGTGACATGCCCCAGTTTGTCTAGTGTTGGTAGACCAATCTTACATACCATTTCTAGGGTCCAACTGTATCACTCGACTCGTCAGTCTAGAAAAATAGATACCTCTACTTTGTGACCACAAACGTATTTTGGTGGCCGCGGGCCAACCCTCTCATGCACAATATGACAGAATATAGGTTTTCGAGTTTGCCAATGAACGGCCATTTTGATGTAACAAGAATCGCCATTTTGTTTTATAACCATTGCTCATTGCTTTCTGTTCCTATTGCTTTGCAGTATATTTTCTGCTTACACTGCCCGACTGTAAAACATTGTTGTCTGCACGTAAAAAGGACAAGGCCGCAGCGCTGTGAGGATAACAAGAGTTTGTTGAAACACAACGTAGGCAGCGCCAGGAAGAATGCCCGGCTCCCTCCCGAATGTAGCCTTGAAGCAGAGCTGCAGAGCATTTAATCATTTCGCAGCTGCCAGCCAGTCTCGTAATATGGTAGAATATGTTAGAATAATACAGCTAAAGGCTTGAATTATGCTTTTCTTACGGCCCCTCTTTGCTGAGCCCCGCTAGAGCGTGTCGGCTCCCAGGACATGAATAGCACCTAATAGATAGCAAGGTCTGGAATGCAACTCTTCCCCCGTATGTAGCTCACTTCCAAGAACAGAAGCGCTGTGTTCTATTCAACAACTGAAAGATGCCTCCGCACTCACAAATCGCAAATTGTTACTAGAATAGATGTTTGAAGGTGTCCTAGTTGTCGGAGATGTCCATCATCACACCAAGTTCAAAGAAACCCAATAAAAGGGGGGTGTTAAACATGTCATAGCTGATTGTTTGATATGCATTTTCTATATATGTAACTGATGTACGTAATTCACTCTCTTGCGTCCCTCGAGGTCTAGAGATACACGTCGCGGGGCGTGAGACCGAGTTGGCCAACTGAGACTTTTGCTTTGCAATAAACCCTAGCTTTGGGAATACAACCTCGTGTCTGGCGTATCTATCGTATGTGGTGACTTGCCTTGTTTCCATAGACGTTAGGGACCCCTAGGGGCCCCTTTCAGACTGGTTTACAGGCAGGGTCGGACTGGGACAAGAAATAGGCCCGGACACCCAAGGAAAAGTGGCTCACCCTTGCCTCAAAAAAGTGGGCCACCCCTCACCTCAAAAGTGACCAACCCTCACCTCAAAAAAATTGTCCCTCAAACCATCATCCGTGAATCGCGTCAATTCACAACTTTACTGAAAATGCTACTTATGGAGGGTTCATGTGTCTGTTGCATGTTGTTCTGTTTTGTGTAAACGCTTGAGAAAGTGATTACATTCCTCTGGAAGTGCAGTTTCCACTCCTTTATCATAGCTTCTCTCTTCCAAGCCCACGTTGGCCCATCCTGCACATTTTTCAGCTGCAGAATACACAGAATCAAAATTTTTCTTGACAGTGCAGCTAACGCTTTTGTAGTGTCCGCGACCATTCTTTGTGTATGTCACAAAAAAAGGAGTAGTGCATCCAGGTCCATAAAGGCTGCATACAAATTGAGCTAAAAAACAATAAAGGATGATTTGCGTGTTGATGTATTCCTTGTTTCATTTAAATGGAGGATGCAAATTGCTAAATAATTTCCAATAGTAACATGCTAGTGCAGGGAACTGGGATTGCAGTAAACAGGTAAAGGTCATTTGAATATAAGCTTTAAGGGCTTGTAAAAAAACAATGTGTGCGAGTGAGACTTGATTGGCAGAGTGAACACTGACTGAGGAATCCGTGCCCAGCAACGCGTAACGCTATAGAAAGGAATGCAGTGCCTACCACGCTTCTCGATGAGCAAAAACGAATGTTTCTACAGAATCAGTGTCTATAATGAAACACTACCTTTCACCCCGTCACAAAACAGGAAATTGGCATCAAATAGCATTGGTCCTAAGTACACGATGAAAAATATGGTTATGATTTCACTAATGTGATATACATATACATTTCATACAAGAATGAATCACCATATGTATCATTAATATCTAGATCCATATTGTCAAATTACTGTGAATGCAAGCAGACAAGGCCAAATGATAATATGTTATTGTATTAGCACTTACACTTAAGCTCTTTTTTATAGCACACATATGCATACAATATCACCCAACCTGTGTTGGTACACATTTATCACCCTCAGAAGGACGAAAGGCTGAGATGGCCTTGCTGCGATTCGAACCTGCAGATCACACACACATCACAGCAGCGAGCGCACAACCCACTAAGCAATCATATCGTCTATAATAAAATGAGCATCTGCAGGTCTGGTGCAAATTTGGCTGCATGTGAATAGGGCAGGCTGAGGAGTGAACAAGGCCGACTTGGTAGTGAAAAGGTGAGTTGGGTACTGAATGCGGGAGGCTGGCAGTAAATGGGGTATGCTCAGCAGTGAATGCCGCAGCAAGAGCAGAGACTGAAGCAGGTGGAATTCTGTGAACTCAGGAAAACACAGTGAGCTTACTCTGATATGGCTTGGGCAGGCAGTGGCAACGTACAGAGAGGACCATGGCTCCACTCTGCAATCGAAAAATATAAAAGTGGTGCTTTGCCAGGGTAGTGGGTGCCCGCAATGAGGTGACTGAAGTAGTAGCGGAGAGTGCAGGGTATAAAGGTACCGTGAGGTGTCGGTTTAAGACTCAGTGGCTTGTGTGAGTTGCTAACAGCTTGTGTCTTCCTGCCTGTTTGCGACTGTGATCTCGTCTGTGAACTTCAACTGCTCCACCAGTCCACCAGTCCAGTCAGCAGCGTGGAGACCCACTCTAGTCTAGAGGCTGTCGCTGGGCCACTTTCTGCTGTTCAGTGAGTGTTCTTTATTCACCGGCCTGCGTGTGTTTACATTTGATTACTTTCATCTCTGCAGCCTGAAACCATTGCATCTTTACATTTGTAATATTGGCAATATCACAAGCTTGCTAGCAAGTTCTAGAGACGGTGGGGTTTGTTGCATTTAATGAACACGGACACATGGAGCAGGCCAGGTGTAGGTGTCGACATATGGTCCCCTCTTAAATCATTACGACGTTACCTGCTCCTGAGGGATTTGCCACTCAATCCTGATTTCTACTGCCTGGATTATTGTTTGAAATTAAATACGGTACTTTTTCACCAGTCACAGAGAGTTTAGTGTGATTTATTTGCTTGACAGATTGTAGAGTCTAATATTTGGCAATAACCTGAAATGCTTTCAGATAATTGATATTTATTAATTTTAGGAAGCCCGCACGGAAAGGGGCGCGGGTGTTTCGGCTGCGGCTGTCACATGCGGAGCGCAGGACTGCACCTCAAAGCTTGTGGAGTTGTGTGCCGTGAAACCAGCGCTTAGTGGGGCAAACAGTTTATATGAAATGGCCTGTACGGTGTGGAGCTGTTTTTGGGGGTGGGGGGTGGGGGGGATCAAGCTGAACAGAAGATAGCTCAGGGGCAACGTGCTGACCACGCAGAGTAACAGAGGTTCGAATCCTGGATTCGGGTTTAGACACCGAGTATTAAGCGTGTTATAAAAAATTTCAAAAATTCAATAAAATATAAACTCATTAACCCCTGCATTGCCACAGTGCCTGCTGAGACTGTCCAACCCCAAGCTTGTAGGTGGCCCCCTCTTTTTGTCACGCACCCCACTCCATGTCTACCCATGCCCATGTGGCACTGAAAAGGAACCAGGTAGATATTGACAGTCAAGTGCAAAATGTTAACAGCGCTCTCCTTAACAGGTACAGATGCCGGTGGCGATTTGACAAGAGCATGGAGCCCAACTAAACTTACTGGTGAGGCATATATCCTTACCAAAGCAATAAAACAGTTCCTTGGTACCAGCCAGGACGTTAAGATGGGTTTAAAGGCTACAGCCCTTTGTTTCTTCATTTCATGGAAGGATGCAATGTCGTTTGTTTTGTTCCAATTGTGTATGTGTTCTTATGGCCGAAATAAAGTTATTGACTGATAAAAAAAAACACAATATGCGTAAAAGCGTTACTCATAATTTCTGTGCCAATCATTACCAAAGGCTTTGAGGATCTGAGGAAAAGCAGTCCTAAAAAGTTCTCAACTAAAAATGAACCCTGGGCACTGAATTATATGCACATCTTTTGGGGCAGGATTACCCATCAGAGGTCTTTAACACTTGGGGTTCTCTGATGTAAAGGAAATCCCTGAAAGCCACTCCAGAAAGACCCCACTGCCAAAAACATATGCAAATAAAGTCCAATAATAAATGTGATTAGTCCCGGCTGAGACACGAGCAGGAGGCCTTAACTGGCCATCTGTTGAAAGGACGTTTAATGCCTCGATTTTCACATTTACAAACGTTATGCTAATTATGCATAGTATCAAGACAGTTACATGTGTCAAAGAAGATCCACAAGCAGGTAAATATACATTCTTGTCAGGGTGGCGCAAATGTCTAAGTGGTACAACCAAAAGGAAGTTTCCAGAGACCTCTGGTTAGAAATAATAAACCAGCCCTGGCCTTTATGCTCACATCATATTGCAATTTGCCTTTGTAATAAGGAGTGCAAAAATGGCATGCACTACAAATGAGCACTGCAGAATGTCAGTTAAGAGCTGTGTATGCATAAGTAGCGATTGAGTAACACAGGGTAAATGCAGTAGAGGCAATAACTTGTCCAGTGGCAGAGGCAGTGGCATCTGGCATGCGTCTTACCTCAGTTCCACAGTGTGTGTTGTGTCCAGAAGTCAGAACTTCGGTCTCTCGCAAGTCGTTGTCTCCGCCTCATTGACTTTGTCTCTCTCTTCGACTCACTGACTGTCTCAGACTGTCTGGCCGGGCCCTGAGTTACTCTGAGCCTGGTTCAGCTCTCAGGACAGGTGAGGTCTGCTGCTGCTGTGCTGTGCTGTTCCTCCATCAGTGTTGTCGTCGGGACGTGACTGTGCTGGGCTGGCTGCTGCCTCCTGCTGCTGGCATCACTGACTGTCACCAAAAATCATGCCCAGGGTCGGAAAAGGCCAAACTATATCCTCTACTCACGTCACATGTGGTAATAAATTGCGGCGAGTCTGGCGACAGAGTCTATCAGCAGCCTGAGCCGCACCCCCATTCCCAGGGCCCGGCCCAGCCCCCCAGGCACAAGTTGCTTTCAACTTTGCAAAGGGCAACAAATTCGTTGTTGCTACTTCCTGCAAAGTTGAAAGCAACTTGTTATAAGGTGAGAGGCCAGACTGTGTTATGTGCCCTGGGGCCCAGGCCCAGCCCCCGGCCCATCCCTGTCAAGAGGCAGGCCACCAGCCTGCAGAAGATGTTCATTTTTTTACATTAGCACTTCAGAGCGAGCCGGGGGCGGCCCGGGTCCCGAGGTGAGTACTGAGCACCAGTAGTGGCTGCAGGCCGCCACGGCAGCAGCGGCCCTGAGCTCTGAGGGAGCCTCTGGTGATGCAACTTGCTGCTGGCCTGCTGCACATAATTAATCGAATGTAGATGCTGATGCATCATGCATGCATGCATGCAAATGATTTATCAAAGCAAGGTAATGTGTATTACCTTGCTTTGATGAATAATTATGCCGTGCTGGCTGCACAGCGTGACAGACAGCCCTGCCCGGCCCGCCCTTGCTGCAGAGACAGTGTGTGCTGTGTGGACGTGGTGCTTCCGCTGCTAGCGAGGCAAGACAACGCCAGCAGCTATCAGGCCCAGGGGCGGCCCTGCTCTGAACCCTCAGACTGTCAGTCTTTAAATACATTAAAAAAAAATAAAAACAGCCCTACAGCACTGACTGATGCTGGGGGCCTGCTGCCCGAGGTGCGGCGCGCGCGTGGAATGATAGAGTCGAATTATAAAGAAAAAACCAGCCCAGGGGTGGGTTTAAAAAAACATCCCCCAGGTCACCAAATCGTATCGGCTGGTGGCCGATGGGCCGATGGGGCCAGTCCAACCCTGTTTACAGGGCATGTTCCTTTGGGATCTTGACTCTCCAAGTGATAGAGCAGTCAAGGCAAATCTCCAGAAGAAGTGAACTGATTTAAAAGGTACACTAAACTCGTTTTCCTATCAACTAACGTGTCAACACAATATATAGCGTAACAATATATATTCTATAAAATAAAAACAAACTACAAAATATACATGTGACCAAAGATGAAAGAATATGCATAAAACACACAAGGTTCCCCAAAGTACCGTAGAATGTTTACACGATTCACAGAAGTTCTGCCTGGACTTTTTGAAAAGCACACAGGCGGTGGAAACACAAGTTTCCCTCCCCCTTTTCAGCACTCCTATGCGCTCCAAGTCCCAATGTTAAGTATATGTGCCCGTAAGAAACAAATGACAGATGTGATAATTTGGAGGTAAGTAAAGCTTATGCATACGGTAACCTAAAAGCAGTTTGAATCTAAATAAACCCCTTCGAGGGATCAGGGAACTTACTAGAACCAATCTAGCACAAGGGTCACACTCCCCAAAACCCAGGACAGGAGCTTGCAGAAGTCTGTGTTAACTGATGCTCGGAAGTGTCAAAAGCATAAAACAGATGAAGCAATATCTATGCTGGCACGCCATCCCCCTGGCCACCACTTAACAGCTCAATGGTCCATGCCAGCCCAAAATGCTGTCTATCAATCGGGAAGGAAGTCAACTGACAAACTGCCCATGTTTTAGAAAATGTTCATATTTCCTGTAGTAGTTTTTCTGTGTTGTGAAATTAGCTTTGTGTTAATCATCTGATGTTAAAAATGCCCTTATTCTCTGCCAATATGACCATTACAAAAATAACGCTGCTGTCAAACAGCATCCAGGGAATATGTATGCGATTGGGTACGTTGACCTATTGCAGTGAAGATGGGAAGTTAACACAATCTAAAGGACAGTGGAGCAGAATGGAAATGACAAGATGGGGATGAAGAGCCACAGAGGGAAGCAACCTGTACAGAAGAATCTTAAGGGATGAGCAAGTCAGAAGGTGACCAGGGTGAGCAGATGTTCACAGTGATCTCGTCTAATCCTTACACTCAAATCACATGTGTATCCAAGTAAACATGGAACCATGCTGGGAGAGCAGCGTTTAATGAACAGAACTTGAATCGTGTTTGACAGTGTATGCAGGCACGTGCATGCATGTGGAATGCCAGGACAAAATGAGTGAGCACGGACGGGAGGGGGGCAAACAGTGGGACAAGTCTGAACTGTAGGCTGCTGGTGAAGAGCAGAACATAAGCAGGTACAGGAAAGGCAGAAAGACTGCTCGAGTTAAGCAATGTCTTGATGTCATCATTGCAATTATATTTTAGTTTTCTTTTTTTAAGGGTGGCCTAGATCTGTCACCTGGAGGCGGTATGCCACACTGCACACCTATGTTGAGGAGATTGCAATCATCTGTAGTTATTAGTCACTGCACTGGTTCTGTTGGGGCTAAATGGATGCATGAAGGTTGCATAATCAGAAAAAAAAGTTATAAATGCTTGACCTAGTAGCCAAATAAGAATGTCCGTTTTTAACTAATGCTGCGAGATCAGCCTTTCAGCGGTACTAACCTTACTTATGTGGTGTATAAAAGTATGAGACGTAGTTTGCCCAAATGCACGTTGACGAGGCCTTGGATTTCATGAGTCTATAGTGACTGGCAATGCCGGTTATTTGTGGGAGCTTGTGCAACACGCACAGCTCGGAGGAGTGCCTGGCTGGCTGAGTCAGTTCGTGATTAGCTCATGAATGTCTGTGTGCAGTGATAAGTCCTATGCTGACGCCAGTCCTTATAGAAGCCATGCAGGCTCCTTTGAGACACATTCTTGCTTTTCAGATTAAACTATCCGTTTGATTAGGACATAGATAAGCACGTGCTCAAAGAACGTTTCTCACTTGTAAAAACAACCTCTTGACTGCTCTCTCCCCTGCCTGTAGTCTTATCAACTGCTCATTCAGTGTTTTCCTACTTTAGCACTTTTCGTTTGGATGTTAAGGCGTCAGAACATGAACTTTGCTGTTGGCGGAAGAACCCTGAGCATGTTTGCCTTAGGCCGCAAATTGAAAACGTTTACTCGGAAACTTTGCAACAGTATGGCTACTCAGCTTTTCATTCACCGCCGCGATTGAAGTTCGCAAATAGCCTAAATAACGTTGTGGAGGATCTGACTGTGGAGGGAGTTAGTTATCTGTGTGGTGTGATGTGGGAACTCTGCTGCTGCTGTTGTTGAGACCATAGAGCGCTGGTAATAGGAGCACTGCAAAGGAAAATAACCCATATCCGGGTAGCAGCATTCAGCAACCTCCAGAACCGAATGGTCCATGTGAAACGTAGGCCCACCTGAAGGGGTTCCTCCTATCGAACCTATGCAACATGTTGATAACACAGAATTCTGACAGGTTTATGAGAGGTGTTGGATAAGTAATCAAGGGCGATTCCGTGTAGTGCTTTGCAGACCAGAACCAGGGATTTCAATGTGCATATTTCACTGACAGGGAGACAGTGAACAGACTAGAGAGTGGGGTGATGAATTACATTAGTGATGAACATCCAACTGCTGAAATGTACTAGAGTTGAGGCTCCTCCAAGTATCTCATTGCATTAGTCCAGTTCCGGGGTAACTATTGTTTCTGTTGCAGTCCAAAGATTTGAATGAGGGAGAAAAGGTTATATTTCAGAGTACAATAAGGGTGAAATTGATGGAATAAAGATGGAATTGAGTGCAGCGAAGAGTCAAAAGAGAGTCAAAAGAGCTTTGGACGATCCTAATGAGAAAATGTCAGATGTGCTCTTTTTCAGGGAAAGCATATTCATGTTCATACAAGACAGGATTGGTTCAAGATAGAATTCATGTGATTTAGAAGGGAGAAGGGTTTGTTTCCTGTGAAACAGATTTAAATTTGAATGTAATCAACATAGATTGATTGTAATTGGTTATTTATAATGCATTTAATAACCAGAGGTTTCTAAGCGCGGACCCGGGGATCAAACCGGTGTTGCTCCACGTGGCTTGCTTCCAAGGTGAGTGCATTGCCCCTGAGCTATCCTCCCGTGATAGATCATGCAGAGTGGAGTATGCTTCCTGGTCACTGCATGCAGATGTTGAAAAGTGTGGGTGATAAGTTCCAATATCATACTATGCCATATAATTAAGGTCCTTGTGTATTTCTGGAACAATCATAAAAGTAAGGTTCTCTTCGTACTGTACACACCCACAGTTTCACGTTTAACTTAGATCTACCACAGAGGAACAACAAAAGGGAAACTGGTTGGTTTTACCCATCGTGTTTCACCTGCTACAAAAACCTATTTTGCTCACCGTCCACACCACCACAAGATTGTAAATGCTAAATTGTTGCACAGGTTCAATCAGTTGAAACCCTTAAGGTTTGGCATGGACGCTTCAGTTCTGGAGGGTGCCAAATGTTGCTACCCGTATGTGGTTTCGCTTCATTTCCAGTGGTCACATTACCTGCGCTCTCTGGTCTAAAAAAAAGCAGCATATCACATCACACCACACCACACCACACCGGTATGTACGGGATTAAAATATATCAAACGGGTTAGCTGTTCAGAACAGTAAAAAATATAATTTTTCTTTGACCCACACTAGGGTCAAGGTGGCAGAAACATTTCAGTATTAGGTGCAAGGTTTGTAAAGAACTGCAACACAATCTTCTAACAGGTATGGACCTTGGATGTTTGTAAAGAATTATGTAAACAATTCTGCACAACAAGTCATTTAATGCTTGACCAAGGCTTTCCCCAGAATCATCCTTTCATCTATTTGTATTTTGAGTGGTAGAAAACTTCTGGCACCTTGGTGGCATTGAAACTGCACGTTAACAAAGCACGAATACAAAGGTGGAGAACAAAGTAGAACACTTGGCAAATAACCTTCAGTAGGGAAGTAAACCAAGTTCACATAATTTCTAAACCACTATAGATCATCAATCCTTCTCATGCTTCCTTGGAGTGTGTTCATCAAGTGGCGGACGGAGATCAAAAAGGTCTTCTACCTGCAAAGCTCAATCAAGTAAACGAACCACAAGTAGGTTGCCATTCGAAGATCATACTGCACAATACAGAATCTGGTGAGCCAGTCGATGATTGGTTGTGTTTTATGTCTCATACAAATGCTTGCATTTAAAATTATTTACGAGTAGCAATTGAGTAGAATTTAGTGCAGTTTTTACATTATTGAACAAAATGTATTTCATTGATAGTTTGTCAGCTGAATTCGGTATTCTGAGTTTGCTTATCCAATTTCTGGACAGGTCTCAAAATGAAGCACTGAAATAATTGAGATCGCTAGAAATGCATCTATTAACAATGGTGGCCTGTGCAGGAAAACGAAGAAATTAACATGTTAAAATGGGTTAGATTTATAGAAACAACCCTTAAAATGAAGATTGTCAAATTTCGCGATGAGCTCAACTCATTTTTTCGTAGTAGCCCCAGGGGAAGACAATGTCCCATTCGAGTGGGTTAAAACTAAGATTGCCAAAGCAAATTCCCAAATGAAAATGTTCACCTTTGCGCTCTTAAACCTGAAACTATTCTGACAAATCAAGCGTTCTAATGAAGTGAAGCAAGTTTTAAAGTCTACATCCACCTCTCGCAAATCAAACTCCATATGGAGACAGCTTTGGGCGCCCTAAGTATACCCTAACAAATCTCAGGTCGAAAAACCTAACCAGACATGCAAGGAGGACCACGTGCAAGCTGAATATAAATGGGGAGAGTGTCAAGCCCCGAGGCATTCCTCAAGCCAGTGGACCTATAGACAATCCATAGAGGTAGGAGGCGGCACAGATTTATAGTGACCTAAATGCAGGGGGAAGAATGCACTGGAGAGCCAATAGGGAACAGCCCATCTGTTGGAATTGGTCAACGGGAAACTGATGCTTGACGGTGTAAAATGTAGAAAAAAACATTAAGTAATATTAACGCAGTGACATCATCCACTTGACATTTAGCATTGTTGTGGCTTAATCTGCTTGGTCTATATTCCCCGTGTGTTGGACAATTGACATATTTACTATGCTAGCCTTTCTGACTATGTTGCCAACATAGCTCTTTGTTAATCATCCCATTAAAAGTACCCTTTACTGTCTAGCAATACGACCATTACAAAAATAACAATGTTGTCAAACATCCGGGTAATATACATGAAATTGGGCATCTCGCACACCGCTTTATTACAGTGAAGATGGGAAGTAAAAAAAAAACTTGGTCTGAGCGTAGTACACATGAATTCAAAAGAAAGAATGACACTCAAGTCATTTAGACAAAAGGTCAAGCAATAAACATTGGTGATTAAAAAGTGAATAATAAAAGAAAAAGTGACCTCTCAGGCATTTAAAGCATTCTGGTTTATGCAGAACAGGATACTTTTTAACAATCTGAAACACATTTCCTAAATGGGACTAATATTCATTGGCATTATTCATCACAAGTTTCCAATAAGAAATGAAAACAATAATTGACAAAGCTAGTAGGCCTGGGTTTCTTAAATGCCACATACACCCACGTATGTAGCTCCTTTTGTCAAACCCCACAGGCAGCCTTGCATATGCAGATATTGAAATCATATGCCAAGTACATCCTCATATACTTATACATCATACACTTTACATCAGGTAAGGCAATATATATACTTTTTAAAAATGTATTTATATACACGAGGAACAATGCTCTTTTGATCACTAAAGATTGTACAATAGATAAGAAATCAGATTTGGCGGGAAGCAGTGAGCTTCTTACAATGGGGCAAGTTTGAGGGACATTCTGACGAGGTTGTGGAGGGGAGTAAAGACAACAGTGACCAGGGACAATACATAAGTGGACTTACATAGAAGGACCAACAATATTGGACATTTTTAAGTGCAGGTAGGCGGTACGGCCAGATGTGTTCAGGATTTGACCATGATGGGTGAAGTGCTGGAGTGACGTCAGATGACGTTAGGGACAGAGGCATGTTAGAGGCTAGGGAAAAATGTTAGCTTGCAGCCAGATGAGAGTTAGATTAAGAGGGTAACTCGGAAAGCTCCTCCTTTGGGTTCTCGTGGCAACTCTTTGCAGCGTCACCCATATATTCTTCACTTTTCCTGGAGCCTCCTCTGTTCTCTCTATCGAAATTTCCAACTGTCTCTCTGCCATTAAATATTGTATGGCTTGGCACTCTCTAATGTTAAACTCTACCAAACAGAGATGCTCTTCTTCCCTGCCAAAGGCTCTCTCTCCAGATGAGGAGGAAGGCTTTTAGTTTGGTTTTTAACAAATCCGTGTTAACTGTTTCTCGGATGTCCGGGGAAGATAATTCCATCCACGGTGAACAAGTCGAGAGAAAGGGTGGAAGCGAGCGGAAGCACAGGGAGTGCGAGGAGCCACATGGTTAATCGAAGAGGCAGAACAAAAATTACGAGAAGCCTTGTAGAGTTGGATAGATACAGTGGTGCCTTACAGTGGATAGATTTGTGAACCAGAAGAAGAAATTCAAATCTTGCCCCGTTTTGCACAGTCAACCATCTGGCCTAGTGACAGTATGAGCAAGTAAGAAGTACGTGTGAAGTGAGGGAGTATAAAGAGCCCTGGTAGTGAAGTTAAAGATCTTGTCAAGAGAACTTAAAGCATATTTGGAGACACCAAAGAGGATGCTGGCACAGTAGTCCACTTTAGAGAAGACAAGAGTGTTTAAGAGATGCTTGGTGGTGTTGGAAGGAAGGCAGGCGGTGCCTGATTTTCGCAATATTTAGGCGGTTGAGGCGAGCTTCTGTTCCAGTTTTGGAGATGAAAGTAGAGAAGATGTGAGAAGGGTCATAGATGATGCACAGGTTTCTAGCTGAAGAAGGGTAGTGGAGAGTGTCTGGTGGGAACTGGAAAGGCAGAGGAAGAGTGAGCGAGAGCTTTTGGCAGGGTAGAAGAGCACCCCTATTTTGGTAGGGTGTAACATCAGAGAGTGCAAAGCCTTAATGGCAGAGAGACAGTTGAACATTTCGATAGAGATATAAGAGAAGAGTTCAGGAAAAGAGAAGAAGATGTGGGTGCTGTCAGCGAAAAGTTGGTATAAGAACCCAAAGGAAGAGATTATTGCTCCAAGAGCGGGGTGTAGAGTGTAAAAAGGAGCAGACCCAAGACAGAGCCTTGTGGAACACCAACAGTTAGAGGAGTGAGTTGAGAGGAGTTGTCGATCCAGGAGACAGAATTGGCAAGGTTCAAGGTAGTATTCAATCCAGGCAAGGGCTCAATCATCAATCCCAAGAAGAAAGAGTAAGAAGGAGATCAGAGTGATCAACAGTATCAAAGGCAGCAGACATGTCAAGGAGAATATGTCCATCTACAGCCAGCATATGCCCAGGTCATGGCTTAAATTAAGAAAAAGGTCTTGTGCACGTTGATTCCTCATGCGTGCTGCTAAATGGTCTTGAAGTAACAGGAAGAGAGCTCAGGGCTAACCTGTACATCGATATATATGATCTCATTGTTCAAATGGGTCTTTAGGTCAGGTCCACACTCATATTCCTAAGCATAGCCATCATTTGCAAGAAACAGACTAATTTAGGCAATACAACGTCACATTTATTATTGGAAATATGTAAAGAGCTTATGTGGAAAATGTTGTCACTTCAGAGTGCATACTGACAAGAGTTAGGATGATCGTGAGGGAAGCCCGATTAGGAGAGGGGAAGGAGGGAGGAGGCAGGGGTATGGCCGGAGAAGAGCCAGATTGGCGTATTAAAACTGGAAAAGACAGTTGGCGAGTGAACTGAACATGACAGTTTTTCAAACAAACCCGTGATGAGAGGGCGGGCGGGGTTCATTCCACAGTACTTAAGCATTTGTAGGACTGAGATGCTGTTTTTTAAACCTTACTACGTTTAAGGGAGTGTGAATTTCCTGGGGGCTGGTAGTCTTCAATCACGATTTAGAATAGGAGGGGCAAAGGACTAGGCTCCCCCACCAAATGCCAGAATGCATGCTGATTCACTTGGTGAAGACCTAACATGACTGCATTTCCCAGAATCCACTTAATCGCTCAGATATGCCCTCATGGGAAAACATGCCTGCACATTTCATAATCTACTGTGCATTATGTTACAAATTGCATGATCACAAAGATGACTGCATATATCCGAATGCACTCGTGCAAAAAGGATAGTGCATGTCAGGATTGCATGTTCCGTAGTATACTTTTCTCAAAGGGAAACACTGAACCACTGCAAACGTTTTTGCTCTTTAGTCCTCTGAGGACGCCTCAATTCCGCCCACCCAAATTCACATTGGTTAAAGCATGTGGGGGTGGGGGGATAAGGAGTACGATGGATAACAATAGTTGAATCACTCTGGCAAGACAGTAGAAAATGGCCTCTGCCCGTCTTCCCACCCAGGCCATATATAATAAATATATACCAAAAATCACTAGCATAATGTGACTGCATTTTGACACTCTAGAAATTTGAAAGGAAAGTCCTCTTTTTTGATGTGTGCTTTCTTTGTCCACCTGCATTAGCTCTGGTTGAGAGAGAAGTAATAACTCTAGTTGACAGGCCTCCAGATAAGATTTTGAAGTAGGAGTATTTCATTCCTTATTTTTTGAGGTAAGTAGTAACATTATTTTAAGGGAGTAAACATATAATTCCCATTTTCGAAGGGGATGTTTTCATTAATAAAATATTTGAACTTTAAAACATATCCATTTGTGTACAGTGTTTCTTTGTACCTGGTAAGTCATGCAAAGAAAAAGATGCATTTTTTATTATTAAAGTTCCTCTTCTGGTATAAGACAGTGATCATAATGGAGTCCCTTCCTGTCACAGTGCTTTGCTGGCACCACTCATTGGAACATTTGCAGGGAGTTGTGGGGGTGAAAGCAGGGGGGGAGCTCCCATGTGCCTGTTTTATAATTTCTGTTGAGAGTTTATGCCATTTTAGGGAGTAAAGGTTTCCGATACTTCACTTCTCTGTAGGGCTAGGAGGAGTAAAGCCAGTTGCCCCATACCAGCCATGACTAGCCAAAATACCTGATTTCTCCTTTGCCTTCTGAGACCTTAAGGTTTGCTTCTCCCATTTTAAATTCAGGACAAGAAGTCAAATAATTCAATGGTGAACAGTTCGACTGCAATGGGATATCTTGGGTGCTCTGGGGGAAATGTCGTGTAGCAATTTGGGTTGTTTAATGTGTACCTTGGGAACTCAAGCCCTATCCCCAGCATGCCCCAATGGTTGTCTTATTCCAGGAAAATATATTCATTTACTTGAATTTTTGTTCTTGCATCTGCTAGAATTTGGCTTGGAACCAAAAGAAAGAAGAGCATTAAAGGCATGGTCTAGTAAAAAAATGTATTTAAAAAATAGATAGGCAACATAAAAAAAAATACTAGCATTCTCTTTTTTAAAACTTCCTATGTAAAATTTTCAGCTATTCAAGCTCAAAATTCACAAAAGCAAGCACATGGGCGCATCCATTTTGTGAAATGGATGCCCTCCTGTGCTGGTTTTTGCTTTTGCGGCACTAATGAAGGAAAAGCCAGCCAGCTGTAGTAAACAAAAGCTCCCGCTGGGTGGCTTTCCCTTCATTAGTGCTGTACGCGGAGGACGGGGACCGGAGACCAGAGCAGGAAAGCTGCAGCTGAATCTCGGTAAGTGCTATTTATTTATTTTTTAAAATAAGCATTAGCTGCAGTTTTTTTTCTAAGTTTTCCGGGCTAGAGGAGCCCGGAAAACTTAGAAATAAAACCGCAGCTTTAAAAACGTTGTATTTATGTTTGCGGTCGCTTTTGTAACGCTCACCTGATTTCCACGGAGGCGCTCGGCTGGACTGAGCTGTCTCCGTGTCTTCTAGTGTGACTCGTAGATCTCGGCCTTCTCCTAGGGCTGGTCCCCTTCTCACGATGTACCGGACGTGTAGAGTGAGGTGTCTGCAGACGGAAGAACAAGGATTTAGGAACTGGATTGACTGAACTTCTCCTTCCTCAGTCCTCTTATTCGAACCAAGGGCGTGGCTTGCTCACCTTAGATATATTAAGGCCGGGCCCTCCATCCTGCGTCTTTGCAGGGGCGCAAGTACCAGTTACTTCACTGGTTCACTGACAATCCTCTTGATTTCAGAGGTTGATGCTGGAAGATACCGCCGTTTACCACACGAGCGGTTTCTTGATAGTCATTGGAGCACCCTTAATTTAGTCCCTTGCTCAGTCTCAGGGTGTCAAGATTGAAATTGTAGAGGAATGATGCGGCGAGCAGGTGAGTAGGAAAGATGACCGGTTGCTGTCACCCTTTCTAATGTCTCTCTTTGTCCTGCAGGTTTAGGTGCAATGGACGCTGATGAATAAGTGCCCAGGATCGTGCAAGCGCGTATGTACGAAGAAGATGAAGCGCGGTGCACGTAAGTAAAATGACTGCTGTTTGTTTCAAAAGCATGCCTTAATGTCTCTTTTGTCCTTGCAGATCGTGGATGCAGAGAGCGTTGCTAGATGGATGCCGGCGAACGTGCGAGCGCGTAAATAGAAAGTTTATGGTTGGTTTAGAGTGCGCCTTAAAATGTCTCCCTTTGTTTTGCAGATGCCGGCATGCAGCGCTTCTTGAAGTTCAGAACGTGCGGAGCGCAGGTAAGCAATTCAAGAATGCAATGCTTAATCAAGTCCTTTTCTTTGCAGATGTCGATGGGGAGCCGAAGAAAGCGGCGGAAGGCTTTGGAAGATGCCGCCGTATTTGGTAAGTAAGAGCGCTGCTCTCGAATTGAATTCTGCTAACCTGTTGTTTTGTCTTGGCAGGTGCAGCTGAGGATCGGATCTCTAGCAGGTAAGGAATTCGTTTTCACAGGAACTGGAGCTGAAGAATCTCAGGAAGACTGGAGCTGACACGGTGAGCGTCCTGCTGCAGATGCAGAATAGCGCGAAGCACGTTTCATCAATCGGGTGTGGTTTAAATAGCCTTCTGTAGTGCTTAGGTGTCTTCTTCCACAGCCTCGCCGAGGTAAGAAAAGAGTTTCTCTGTTCTGATTCCAGGGAGTGGCTCCTGCCCCACCCAGACAGGAAAAGTAGTTCCAGGCAGAGAAGGATCAGAAGACCATCGAGCTGGTAAGTAAGCAGCATGGTCTGCTGCAGGTAGGTCCACCCAAGCACTCTTAAGCATTATGAGCCCAGCGCTTCCAGCGCCGGGACCGGTCATCTTTATGAGCCTGGTGCCACTGGCGCCAGGACAAGGTCCAAAAGGTCCCGATAGGGACTGGCTGGTACCCAGGATCAAGGTTATGGGCCTGCTTCCAAGGATGTGAGGCAAGTCCTGACCCCTTGGAAGCAGGGATCATGACAGCTTTTGAAGCGACCGCAAACATAAATACAACGTTATTGTGTTGGAAAACGCTGCGGTTTTTCTTTCCAAGTTTCTCAGGCTCCTCCGGCTCGAAGGAGCCTGAGAAACTCGGAAAGAAAAACCGCAGCGTTTTCCAACACAACCGCGTTGTTTCTGCCTGAATCTGCTTTCCCATTTGGGGCTCTCGGGCTCCACACAGGGAGCCCAAGAGCCCCAAATGGGAAAGCAGATTCAGGCAGAAACAACGCAGCATGTAGCATTTCCCATTTGGGGCTCTCCGAGAGCCCCAAATGGGAAATCAGCTGTAGGCAGAAACACTACGCGGCATGTAAACACAACCGCGTTTTGTTTCTGCCTGCTGTGGCTTTCACTTTGGGTCTCCGGTGCTCCCCTGGGCAGCAGGCAGAAACACAACGTGGTTGTGTTGGAAAACGCTGCGGTTTTTCTTTCCGAGTTTCTCAGGCTCTTCCGAGCCGGAGGAGCCTGAGAAACTCGGAAAGAAAAACCGCAGCGTTTTCCAACACAATAACGTTGTATTTATGTTTGCGGTCGCTTCAAAAGCGACCGCAAACAAATACGTTTTTAAAGCTGCGGTTTTATTTCTAAGTTTTCCGGGCTCCTCCAGCAATAAAAACCGCAGTTAGTGCTTATTTTTTTTCAAAAATAAATAGCACTTACCGAGATTCAGCTGCAGCTTTCCTGCTCTGGTCTTCGGTCCCCGTCCTCCGCGTACAGCACTAATGAAGGGAAAGCCACCTTTTGTGTCGACAGATGTCAGGCTCTTAAAGAAGTAAAAGTGCAACAAGCGTAAGAACTGTATGGAGGGGTAGGTTGGGAGGGTCGATGAGTAATACTTGGGAGGAACATCCAGTCGAAAGAACGTTGCAGTTGGTAAGTAACTTGTTCTTCGAATGGAATGTGTCCTCCCACATATTCCTCATCTAAGATAGACTCCCATAGCAGCTGTAATTTCGAGGAGGAGGGAGTACCATAGTTCTTCAATTCTGCACAGAATGAAGGATGGCTTTTGCAAAAAGGCCTCCTTGGTAAGAAGTGGTGTCTAAACAATCTTTTGTAAAAGAGTGCATTGATGACCAAGTGGCCGCAGCACAAATGTCTTGCACTGGGACACCCCTCTGAAGAGCCGTGGAAGTTGCTATGCCCCTGGTTGAATGAGCCCTTAAACCATCTGGAGGCTCCTTCCAAGCCAATTTGTAACATTCAGATATTGCTAGGATAATCCATCTGGATATAGTTTGCTTGGACACACCAAGGCCCAATTTGTGTCCAGTATAACCGACAAACAACTGATCTGTTTGTCTAAATATTTCCAGTCTAAATAAGTAGAAACAGAGCCCTTTTAGGGTCTAGTTTGTGGAATCTTTCCTCCTCTTTTCTAGCGTGTGGAGGAGGATAAAAGGATGGTAAAGTGGTTTTCTGTGACAGATGGAAATCTGAAACTATTTTAGGCAGGAAAAAAGGCTCGACCTTTAAAAACAACTTTATCCTTGTGGAAATCCGTGTGAGGAGGCTTGCAAGAGAGCGCCTGCACTCACTCACCCTGTGGGCTGAAGTTAGAGCCACTAGTAGAACCGTTTTTAAAGTTAGGAGCCTTAGAGGACAAGCATGTAAAGGCTCAAAAGGGGCACACATAAGAAACTTTAAGACTAAATTTAAATCCCAAACGGGAACTTGGAATGGTGTAGGAGGGAACACATTTGTTAACCCTTTAAGAAATTGGATAACTAAAGGCATTTTGAAATATGAAACTTCTTCTGAGGAGCGCTTGAAGATAGATAGCGCTGCCAAATATCCTTTAATAGTTCCAACTTGGAGCCCCGAGTTGGCTAAATGTAATAGAAAGGAAAGCACCATGGGAGTGGTACATTGAAAAGGATCCACATTCTTATCCCTGCACCAGTTACTGAATTTCTTCCAACGACACCGGAATAAGGACTTTGTTCCTGGCCTTCTGTCCGAAAGCAAAATCTCCATAACGTCATCCGGGAGGTCCCAATCCTTACATCTCAACCTCTTAGAAGCCAGGCTTGAAGGTTGAGTGTCTTGACCTCTGGATGGAGATCCTGACCTTCCTCTTGCGACAGAAGATCCTCTCTTTGTGGAAGACGTATTGAAGGGCAGATGGACGGTGTCCAGACAAGTGGTCGACTGTAAATTGGTCGAAAGACAAATGGTCGAATTTTTTATTTTTATATGTATTTTCATGGTTTTGGTTTAGGGGAAAAAAGGGTTTTTTTAGAAAAAAAAGGGGGTTGGCAGGGGTTCAGCTCTCCGGCTAGGTGAACTGCCGACACAGATTCATTCTTGCATTGCCCAGAACCAGAGCTGCATTGCCTTTCTGCACAGTGGGAATGATCCCGGAAGGTGGTGGTCTACGATGGTTATATTGTGTTGTAGAGCCCAATGCCATACTTTCTGAGCCTCTGTGGAAAGTGTTCTGGAACGAGTACCTCCTTGTTTTCTCAAATAAAACATTGTGGTCATATTGTCTGTCAATATTCTCACTACCGAGCCCTTTATGTGCGGTAGAAAGGCTTTCAGGGCCCAACGCACTGCCCTCAAATCCAATATGTAGATATGCAGGAGTGATTCCTTCGGCGACCACAGACCTTGCGTTTGGAGAGTGCCCATATGTGCTCCCCATCCAGTCAGCGACGCGTCCGTCACTATGGTTACGTGGAACTCCGGTTCTTGCAGGTTTACTCCCCTGGATAGGTTCTGCAAGCCTTGCCACCATCAAAGAGCTTGCAGGAGCTCGTCGTCGACAATCAGTTTGTCCGACCAAAGTCCTTGGGTCTGGGTCCATCGGTCCACCAGGAACTCTTTAACTGGCCTCATGAAAAGGCGGCAGTTGTTCACCAAAGGGATGCACGACGCCATAGCGCCCAGTATCGACATATATCTCCTCACTGACACTTTGGTGTTGACCTTCCATTGTTTTGCCAGACGATTGAGTCTGTGGATTCTGTCCACGGACGGTGTTATCAAACCTGAGTTTCGAACTGTGCACCCAAGCACACCAAGCTTCGAGACGGAGTCAACGAGGACTTCTCGAAGTTTACTGCAAATCCTAGTCGTCGCAAAAGCTGCATGGTGGCCTGTAGACTTGCTTGAGTTGCCATAGGGGACGATCCCCTCACCAACCAGCCGTCGAGATATGGGTAAACGTGATGCCCCTGTTTTCTCAACCATGCTGCAACCAGAGCTAAACATTTCGTGAAAGTCCTGGGGGAGGATTTGAGTCCAAAAGGAAGCACTGTGAACGGGTAGGGAGTCCGCCCGACGATAAACCTTAGGAACTTTCTGTGCCGTCGACGCACTGGTATGTGAAAGTACGCGTCTTGAAGGTCCAGCAACGCCAGAAAATCCCCTTGTTGAATGGATCGGATCACTTCCTGAAGTGTGAGCATTTTGAATTTTAGATTTTTCAACGTTTTGTTGAGGTCTCGAAGGTCGAGAATGGGACGCCATTTTCCGTTGGGCTTTTTCACTACTAAGTATCGGGAATACACACCTTGACCCCTCTACGACACAGGTACCAATTCTATAGCCCCTTTTTGTAGCATAAGCACTACCTCTTGTTTTAACACGCTCAGGTGGGGTTGAGCCGAAAACGCTGGTGGAATGTGCGGGGGGTTGCTTTTGAATTGCAAGGAATGCCCAAACTTCACAGTGTCCATTACCCACTGGTCCGTGGTTATCTGTTCCCATTCGTCGACACAATGCAATACCCTGCCTCCCAGGACGTTCTGACACCCGTCACTGCTGGTCTTTAGATTGCTTATCTTTCGACGACGAGGAGTAACCTGTCCTCTTCCTAGAGGCTTGATAATCTTGAAGCCTTTTTGCGGTCTGAGAAGCCCGTCTGTAGCCCTGCGAGGAGTACGTCAGTCTATTGAAAGCCCGGTCCCTTGATGCTGAGAACCGGGAGTTTCCTGATGCTCCCCTAAAGGGGCGAAATGAACGAAAATGTCTTCCACTCTGGAGGGCACCCAGAGAATGCGTCTTGTCAGAGTCCTCCTTCATGCCCCTTAAGGCCTCATCCACCTTTTCGCCGAAAAGAAGGTCTCCCTCAAAGGGCATATCCAGCACCTTGTATTGCACTTCAGGTGTAAAGTTGGTGCATTTAAGCCACGCCTGTCTCCGTAGAACCACCCCTTTGTTGACTTGCTTAAACCCCGATTCTGCCAGGTCCACAGCGATATTTATAGAATGATTAGAGGCCTCTTCCCCCTCTCGGACGAGTAACATCGCCGCCTTTCTGTGTTCGTCTGGGAGATGTTCTAGTATAGGTGCCAACCGGTGCCACATCTCTCTATCATACCTGGCCATTATAGCCAGAGAGTTGGCCGCCTTCACCGCCGTTGCACCCACCGACACACCTTCTTGCCAAAGGCATCTTGTTTCCTGGCCTCGTTCTCTGGAGGAGTGGTGCATTTGTGCTGGGACCTTGCCTTTCTCGCCGCAGCGGCTGACACCACCGACTCTGGGGTTGGTTGAGAGGACAAACATTTGGGCGTGGATTCGGCAGCCTTAAATTTCTTCTCCAGTCTACCTTTTATTGCGGGCTCCGAGAAGAGACGACGCATCGTCTGTAGACCCTCTTGCCACACATGATCTAGGATGGGAACTGAGAACACCGACCTCCTTCTCTTCCCCATATGGTCGAACAGAAAACAGTCTTTTTTCTCCTCCTCCTGGGCCAATCTGAATTCGGTACAAGCCTTACTCATCATGTCATGGAAAGACACAATGTCGTCCGTAGGCGACGGTTGAGTTGGGCTTCTTGAAGCTTCAAACTCCGCTTCCGACTCCCAGGTTGGATCCCTAGAGGGGGATAACGAAATATTCGCTATGGACCTCCTGTCTGATTCTGAGTCCAGCAGCTCTCCTTCCTCCGGGCGTGCACCTGGGAGGCCTTTACGGGCCGGCATTGCCGTCGACACCGTCAGAGCTGGTCGATAGGAAGTGTTAAGGGTTTAGGCTGAATTTCCTAACCTAGTGAGTCCCCCAGCAGCTTTGCTGGATTTCTGGAGTTTGTTTTTTTCTCCTGCCAAGAGTGAGTCTCTTTTCTTCACACTCTTGGACATGATTTGAGGGGTTCCTTTGACTGTTAATGTGTTTTATGGGCTATGGGGTCTTTTACTCCATAGGGTCTCATGTGTTTTTACTATGTGTGTTACACAGCACCCTCAGTGCAGTGACACCCCACCATAGACTCCATACCCTGGGACTGACTACTGTCTCTCAGGGCAGGTAAAGTCACCATTGGCTTTATTAGTCCCAAATTATGAACAGAAACCTGTACAAACCATCATATTGTGGACGTACTGGTCGGGGCAATTCGATTGCCCCGGGGTCTGTTAGTCGAGGGGGCACGTCTCCGTCCCCCCTGATCGAATTTTGGCTGGTGGCAGTGGATACTACTTTTTATATTCGACCGCAAATATATCTCTATGGGATTTTCCCATTGTTCGAGGCTACCAACTTTAATAATTTAATTCTCATAGCCTCGAACATACCGCCGGTTTATTTATTTAATATTAATTCGCCGGTTGGTATTTTTTGCCAGGACTCGATTCTAAAATGGCGTTTGTATTCTCTTCTGTGACTCCAACCCAAGTCGAGCCCTTTGTTGCACTTTTTGGCGGGCTTCTCCACAGAAGCGCCCAAAAGTGGTGCCACTCTGTCTGGGTACCACAGGGGGTGTGGGAGGGGGTTTAGGCACCCTGGACTGAGTTACCTTGATAACTCAAGTCGCACTCTTGTGTGATTGGCCCAAGTGGTGAGCCGGCCGGCTCACCACTTAGCATGTTTGATTGACAGCTAGGCTGAGTGAATGGGGGTGTGCTGCATAAAAGCAGGGCTTTTGGGACTGGAACTTCAGAAGTCGCCACAGAACCTGAGAATCCGACAAGGGAGAAGCTGAGCCGACCTGCTACGACGACACCACCGGTGGAGCCCTGCGGAACCGACTCACCACTCCCCGACGACAGAGAAGATCTCCCGGCTGGAGTGTCTTCTTCCCCTGACTGGTGGGCACAACCAGTCTACCTTCTTTTTCTCGCGTCCCAGGACGTCTTGTGGTCGGATTGCCCGTGCCAAGCACCCCAGCAACCGGATAGCCACTTACCACTGGACCGCGAATAAAAGGACCGCTCCTTTTAACTGAGAACTCTGCGGCTGGTTTCTTCCCTGGCAGTGCAATGGACTCCTGTCTTCCTCCCCGACGAGATCCTCTCTTCCCCCGGATGAAGCACCGACTTGCATCCGCTGCCAGTAACAACTGCCCCCGCTGGAGTAGTCTCACCACTTTAAGGTACCGTGTCCACCAGGCCTCCCTTTCTAAAGATTGCTACAAGATAATAATAATCCCTTAACCTTCTGGACTGGGCTGGACGCCTTGACCATCTAACTGGTCCCTTTCTTTTGGTCCAACTCTTTCTGAACCTTTTCGAGACTTTTGTGCACTTTTCAACCGTGTGACCTTGGACACATTTCGTTCTGATCCTCTTAAAGTGGATCCGGCTTTCTGAACTCTAACTTCACGGTTTGACTCTGCCTTCCTCTCTTGCTGTGTTCTTTTGAAAGTGATGGGATCTGTTTCAATTTATGCTCTGCCTTTCTCTCCCTTTTAAACCAAATTATTAGAGTGCCATCTGCGTTAAGCGCTCACCGCTGTCTGAAAATAAGTGGGGCTTTACTTAAGACTGGTCTAATATTCTTTTAAGGGAGTGTATATCTTTTAGTGACCGTGTTTTTGAACTGCTTAATATTAGTGCCTGTGTGTTTTAATAGATGTGGTTTTAAATAAATAATTATATCTCTTTTACACCAAGCTCTGGTCAGTGTTTGCTTGTTCTACTGTGTTCTTTTTACCTATTGCGAATACTCTGTATACTGTCTAACTCTTCTTGAGGGAAGTCTGACTGCTCAGCCACAGCTACCAAGTGAATCTGTGTGGTACAGACTGCTATCAAGTGGGTTTACTGCCAAACACCTGTAGTCTTAAATCTTTTGCAGTGGTCCCAGAGGGAACTGCACAGGTTTCTGCCTAACAGGAAGGACCTGGCTCATCGATGTCTGGTATCGTTGGAGCTGCCACCTGAGGTAACTTCTCATCCAATTTCTTTAATAAGGTCAGCAATGTAGATAGAACTTCTAAAGATAGGACAGTCTGAGGGTTAAGCAACGGGGTTGTAACCAGGATATTTGTCCCGCTCGAAAGAGTCAGTTTGCTAACCCCTTGTAACCCCAGCTCCGCAGGTCCAGCTACCCTCTCACACTCGTCGTCCACAGAGGATATGGACAAGGCCGCCTCCTGATGCAACAAGGATTCCGGCAAAACCGGGCCGTATACTTCCGGCTACCAGGCCTCCTGTGGAATCTCCGTTAACCAGGCTAAATTTTGGCCAGTCATCATCGTAGTCGTCGTCGTCGCCTGCGGCAGAACACCAGACGAAACCAACTGCGTCATTGGTAGCGAGGGAGTCGACGACCGCCCTCCCGTCGACGACAATGGTATCTGTGCAGCTCCTGGAGGCGTTCCTGCCTTTTTTTAACTTGACCTGTGTTTCTCAGACTCTCGACTCGAGGATGATCTATGATAATCACCTGAGGAGGATCTCGACTTCTCTTTCCTCTCCTTTTTTGATGAGGACGACAAGGTTTTCCCTTTTAGTGAAGCTTCTTTTGTGGAATGCTTTTCAGAAGACCCTTTCTCCGCAGGGCACGCTTTCTTCACCGGGGGTTCAGCCGATGCTGAACGGCGGGGGGCCCCCAAGGATTTTGTTGTCGAGGCCAAGCTACGCGTGGAACCTACCTCCGAAGGGGGGTACGCACCCGCTCCGTCGTTCAACCAGGCCACCAACCGCCAACTTCGGTCTTTAAGAGTCTTCTGGGAGAACCCCTTACAGATGTCACACTTGTCTGCCGAATGGTGAGAGTGGAGACAATATATACAGTCCATATGGCCATCTTCATACAATTTCTTTAGCACGCATGTAGCCCACGGGGGGAAAAGAGCTTTTCCAGACATTAGGAAAAAACACAACGAAACAACCTAGTCAAAATAGTAGAAGACGCGAGGTGATCCCACTACTTTGGAAGACGGTTGAAATCTGAAGGGAGCCGCGGGGGTGGGGCATTTATACCACTACGTCCTACTGGGGCATGCGTAAGCAGCCCAAAACTACGCAGAAAGGACACAAAAGTGTCGAAGTTTTTGCCTATGAAAAACGGCTTTTGTAAGTGTACCGAGGAGTCCCAGTCTGACGACGGGGAATATTCTAAGCATGTGAATCCATGAAAGATCCAATGCTGGAGAACTGTTTATACTCTCTGCAGTATCCAGTCCTGACTTGAGGCACTCCTCCATAGCCTCCGTCCCGTCCTTTACTATCGCCAGGAAACCATCCCGCTCCTCATCCTTCGGGATGTGATCAGCCGCTGCATCTAAGCAGCTCCACAGGGTGCAAGTGATCCTAGCTAATGTACAAGACACATTAGTAGATTTAAGGGCCATACTACCAGAAGTAATAACCAGGTTACTCACCGTAGTGACCACCTTACTCCTAGTCCATAGTTCCCTTTCCTCCATACTTATGGGACATCTCTCAGTCCTGTGGGACGGGACCGGAGCACTTTGTAAAAAGCATCAACATTTTTCCAAAAATGTGTCCTTCCTCTCTTTCTTGCGCGGGGCCCGGCACGCGGCCGTAACCCTGCCCACCTTGGCTCCGCCCCACGCATCGCCCATCGGTCCTTTTCTATCGCCAGGTCAGAGACCTATTAGCAATAACAGAGGAACCTTATTAGAGGGGACGGCAGGTGGGCGTATGGAGGAAAGGGGACTATGGACTAGGAGTAAGGTGGTCACTACGGTGAGTAACCTTGTTATACTCCTACGTCCCGTCCCCTTTCTTCCATACTTATGGGAGATTCCCCAAGCACTCCAAACAGGAACTACAGGTGGATGGAAATACCCCTTAGTGAAAAAGGTTCTTCAGCACAGCCTGACCAAACTGAGCATCAGCTCTTGAGCTCATGTCGATACAATAATGCTTACAAAAAGCCGATGGGGAGGCCCAGGTAGCTGCCCTAGCAATGGACTCCCAGGGGACGTATTTCTGAAAAGCAACCGCGGCTGTCTTGCCCCGTACCAGGTGATCATGAATACCCTTAGAAGGTTTCAACCCTTGGACGGTGAAAGACTCTGTGATGCAGACGGCGATCCACCGAGAAATGGTCGCCTTAGACGCCTGCTTACCCTGAGGCTTACCGTAGGTCACAAAAAGTTGAGAAGAACTCCTAAACTCGGAAGTCCTGTCCAGGTAGAACTTAAGAGCCCTTCTGACATCAAGGCAGTGCAGAACCCTTTCAGCCTCTGAGGCATGGTTAAAAAAAAAAGACCGGTAGGGAGATCGACTGATTCAGATGGAACTCAGTTACCACCTTCGGTAGAAAGGCCGGATTTGTCCACGGACTACCTTGTTCTTGTGAAAGACCAAGAAAGGATGCTCCACTGTCAAGGCCTGGAGCTCACTCACCCTCCTCGCAGACGTAACGGCGACCAGAAAGGACACCTTCCAGGATAAGTACTTGAGGTCCACCGTGGCCATCGGTTCAAAAGGTTTATGGCACAATGCCGTCAGGACTACATTAAGGTCCCACGGCGGATGCGGACTACGAACCGGAGGGTAGAGGCGTGTCAAACTTGCAAAATGCCTCTTAACCACTGGGTTACTCAGAGAATAAGAGCATTGGTCTGTAGAAAGATAAGCGGAAACCGCTGAAAGATAAGTTCTGCATGACAGAACGTGAACACCCGACTCTACCAGGGAGGACCCGAAGGACAGTACCGTGTCAATAGTGGCCACCCTTGGATTCAATTGCTTCTCCAAACACCAATGACAGAACCTGAGCCATTTATTCCTTTAATGGGATCTGGTCGAGGGCTTCCTGGCTGCCTGGATAATACGCATGTTATCCGTAGACAAGGTAAGATGCTCTAAAGACTTGAACTCAGGCACCATGCCGCCAAGCTGAGCGATTGTGGGGAGGGGTGCCACATCTGCTGTTCCCCCTGATGAAGAAGATCGGGAGTTACTGGTAACCTGATCGGCGGATACACTGACAGGTGTTGAAGTTCTGAGAACCAAAACCTGGACGGCCACCACGGGGCTATGAGTAGAAGCAAACAGTTCACAGAGTTCTTCAGCTTCCAAATCGCCCGATGGACTAGAGGCAGAGGTGGGAAGGCATAAGCTCTCAAGTTTTGCCATGGAATCTCGAGAGCATCCCCCAGAGAGGAGGCTCCCAGCCCCCCTCTGGAGGCATACTGAGGAAGCTTCTTGTTTACTGCCGTGGCAAAGAGGTCCACCTCCGGTGTGCCCCCACGCGAGAAAATCCATGATAGGATCTCCGCCTTCAACTCCTGCTCGTAGCTGACCGCTGTCCGCCGGCTGAGGGCTTCTTCTGTGACATTCAGCTGGCCCGGGATGTGTACTGCAAGCAGCCAGACACCATGAAGCACGGCCCACTCCCATATCTGGATGGACAGGTCCACGAGGAGGGGAGACTTCGTTCCCCCTTGCTTGTTGATGCAATACATTGACACCACATTGTCTGTACGTATGCGGACCACCTTGTTGGTAACGAGCGGTCTGAACGCCTTGAGCGCCAGAAAAATCAGCAGAAGCTCCAAATGATTTATGTGCAGGAGCTTGTCCTGAGGCCACCAGAGGTCTGAGACCTGAAGAAGATCTAACATCGCACCCCACCTGAGAAGGGAGGAGTCCGTCGTAATCGTCACTGTGGGGCTTGGGTCCTGAAACCCTGCGCCCTCTGACAGGTTGCTGAGAGATGACCACCAGTCCAGGTCAACTCTCATTGAATCCAGAATCATTATCCGCTTGGAATCCGGGTCCACAGCCTAACGCCAGGAACTCCAAAGAGCCATCTGGGTCTCTCTCATCTTGAGACGAGCAAAAGGAAGAGCCAGCACACACGAGGCCATGAGGCCCAGAAGCCTCTGGAACCACCAGGCCGACATGCTCTCCGCCACGTGAACATCTGACACGTGGCTAACAGATCCGCCATTCTGTCCCCGGTCAGGTACACTCTGCAGTCGATCGTGTTCCAGCGAAAACCCAGGAAAATCAGGTCCTGCGAGACCGTCATGGAAGATTTCCGCCAGTTCACCGACAGCCCAAAATGGAACAGGAGCTGAAGGAGAGACTGGAGATTGCCCGCTGCTGTCAGCGGACAAGGGCTGCGTAAGAGCCAGTCGTCCAAATACGGATAAACATGGATACCCTGGAGACGAAGATAGGCCGCAATCACCGACATCATCTTCGTGAAGACACGCGGCGCAGAGATGAAGCCGAAAGGAAGCACTCGAAACTGGAAGTGCTCCTCTCCCAAAGTGAAGCGGAGATATCTCCTGTGTGGGTTCCAAATCAGGATATGCATGTACATGTCCTGAAGATCCACAACGCTGAGCCAATCGCCCATCTGCAAGGAGGAGCGTATCTGACTGGGCGTGATCATCTTGAATTCCTCTTGGGGTAGGAAAAGATTGAACAGGGAAAGGTCTAGGATGGTGCGCAGGCCAGCCTGGTTAGGTGTGGGCACCGTAAACAGCCGGGAGTAAAAGCCCTCCCTTTGCTCCCCAGGGAACGGGTTCCACAGCTCTGAGGTCCAGAAGTTTCTGAACCTCGGCATTGAGGGGGGGCGAGCCTGACAGCTGAAAAGGAGGGTTGCGGGGTGGTGTAGGGGGTAGAGGTAAGCGGAAGCCCGCTCGAGCGACTGACAAGACCATCTGTCTTCTGTGGTGATCTGCCACGCCTCCCAATGAGACGCGATGCGTCCTCCCACCGGGGTCTCGTGCGAGCGCAGAAAATCCTCATTTAGTAGGTTTATCGGTGGCGGTGCCACCTGAACCTGAGGAGGAGGCTGAAGAGCGGGAAAAAAAACGTGTCTGTTGTTGCCTACAGCAGTTATTCCCCGCAGGGGTATCCACTCTGCAAGATTTGCGGTCGAGGAAGCCCCTAAAACCAGAGGAAGGTCAACTCTGTGACAACGGTCTCTGGGTTTTGAAGGGAGCCTTAACCAAGGCGGACAAGGACTTAGCTGTCTGAGTGCTATCCTTCGTCTTGGTGAGCTCTACATCTGTTGTAGAATGAAAGAGCTCCTTACCATCGAACGGAAGGTCCAGCACCTTGTCCTGCACTTCTTTCGAAAAATTTAGTGGCATGCAGCCACGCCTGCCGTGAGGTATCCACCCCCAGCATAAGGCCCCGAGCCAAGGTGTCTACGTGATGAGCCGCAGCCTCCAGGAGATCCTGGGCCAAGACCCTGGCATCAGATAGGCCACCTTTGAAGTCCTCCAGCTTCTCTACCGGGATAAACTCCTCAAACTCCGACAGACCTTTCCACATCCGCATGTTAGCTCCAGCCAAAATCAATTCAGCGTTGGCCTGCCTGAGCTGCAAGGCCGAGTTGGCGAAGATTTTCCTCCCGAGGGAGTCTAGGAGCTTGTCCTCCTTTCCCAGAACCTGAGTACCCGTCGTTGAAGAGGATGCTGCAGGCCTGAACTGCAAAGTGGCCGCAGCCACCACTGTGGAGGAGGGAGGCGGACACGACGACAGGGCCACCTCTTCCGAAGAATGCAGCCTGTATCTCGCGTCAATTTTCTTATTGACGAAAAGTCCAGAGTGTGGCTTTTCCCAGACTCTGCGGACCTCGGCCAGAATGTCTTTCTGTAAGAACAGGCCAGTACGCTCCAACAGAGACAGGGTGAACGCCCCAGGAAGCACGCCCTCCTGCGGAGCGGGTGCCTCGGGCACCGGAACATCTATGAAACTCATCATGTCCAGTACCCGGTCATGAAAGGCTCTAATAGAGCGGGGAAGGTCCTTGTTGTCCTGATCGCCTTGGGTATCATCTGACAGGTCAGGATCCTGCTGAGCCGTGTCAGGCGTTGCCTTGTCCACCGGGGACAATGGAGGAAAAGGCGGAAGAGTCGGGGAAGGCACCGTAGGCAAGGGAGGCCCCGGCGCGACCACCGGAGGAACGGGTGGAGCCGGAGGTGCAGGTGGACATATCTCCCTGAAAAGCCCTTTGAAATATTCCCTCATGGGGTTGGTACACATAAGCGTTTGGAATTTACCGAAAAAGGCATCCTCTGGGGATTGTTTTGGAACCTGAGGAGGCCACTCATGAGGTGGACAAATCCAGGGCCGTAACAGGGAAGGGTGCCACATAGGCCCTTCCACCGACGTATCCACATAAATCAAAGGTGCCGACCCCGCAGGCAACGAAACATTGTGCTGAAGAGGCATCCGGGCGTTCCAATCGTAAACTGGCCAATAAGGATGTGCACAAGGGACTCTATGTTCACCCAAGGGACCAGACCCTACACCTGAGGCCGATGGCGTATTTGTAGGGGTAACATCTAAAATGGCTGTCGTGGCGGGAACGGGCGCCATTTTGTCCTCATCCGAGGGGAACTGCGGCATGTGAGGAAGTGAGGCAGGGGTCCCCGTCGATGGATCGGGGGTCTTAACTTTAGCCTTAACATAAGGAACCTCAGCAGAGCCGGTACTGTGAGGCCTGGAATGTTTTTGTGACATGCCAACCACCAAATTAGCCTTCGAAGGAAGGACCTCGCCACTGCTGGTAAAAGAAGAACTTTGCTTCTTTGCCCCCTCAACAGGTCTGGGGTCACCGCACGAGCGGGAACGGTGAGGAACAGCCCTCACCGACAAGGCTTTGTCGGGCCTCTCAGAACTGTTGGTAGCTTTAGCCTCTGAACGAGGGACCTCGGACCCAGGTCCGGTAACAGCCTTATCTACACGGGCCTCGAACATCCGTTCGGTAACGACAAGCCCATCCAAGGCCTCGGGGCGCACCCCGGTCTTGTTTTTGAGAGAAGCCGACAGAGAGGCCTCAGAGCGAGCTCCGCTACCCCATGACTCGGTAGAATCCGGTCTACAAACAGCCCCCGCAGGAGGGGCCTCAGAGCGTACTCTGGTATCCACAGGACCCTTACGGAGACCCTCGGAGAAGCCTCTGGTAGAATTATTAGGCCTAACGAGCACCTCAGGGCGAACCCCGGTGACAGAGCGATCAATGCCCCTCCTGGCCTGAGAGGAACCCGGAAAGGTATCCCCCGGCCGGGGTGCTCTGAAAAGTAAAGAACTTAGCGGGCGTTTTTTCTTCTCGTCGAAGAACGCCTGAAAACGTGCAGGAGGAGTTCGACAGAACACCACCTCCCACCGCTCCAACCGACGTTGAAGTGCCCGGACCGAAAGGGAGTCGCAGTAAAAACAGGAGTCCCAACGTTGATTCAGACCCAAACACTCTAAGCAAAGAGGATGGAGATCCGCCCTCGCGAAACGACGGTGACACGATGAACAATCAGGAAAGTCTAGTTTGAACGACAGACTAGTAAACGATCGCTAGCGAGAGCCAGAGAGGGAAAAAAGGGAAGAAAATCTTCCAAAGATGCAAGTGTAGTTTACTAGCCTTAGGCGCCAGGCTCATAAAGCTAGACATGTGTTCAAGTGTTTTAATGTGCACTTACCTGATGCAGACCATGCTGCTACATCCAGGCCCTCTTGAGGCCTGAATGGAACTACTTTACCTGTGGAACTACTTTCCACCTGGGTGTGGTCGGGGAAGGATACATACCTGATCGGTGGAAGGATACATACCTGGAACTTCTTCCAAAGCTATTTAAACCACGCCCGATCAGCAACTCACGCTTCGCGTTGTTCTGCTCCTCGCAGCTGGACGCTCACCGTGTCAGCTCCTGCATCTGGACTTCAGCCACGCCTGTCAGCATCCTGGGTCGCCTGCAAAGGGAGATAAGAGAGAATTGGAGAGAAAGAAGACCTTACCAGCTAAAGCTGCATCCCGGAGACATCACACCGACGATCCTGAAAGGGAAGACATCATTTTAAAAGCATTTCGCTTCGATCGCTGCAGCGCTGCATTTCACTCACCTTTCCTGGGCGCCTCCATCTTCAGCAGCGATCATCCGGATCCGCACCCACTTCTCAGAGCTTAGAGAGAAAAAGACAAGAAAACAAGGTGAGAGAAGGAAGGGAATAGGAAAGGCTCAGTTTCCTTCTAAGACTTACCTGTTGGGTTATTCCCATTTCATTTCGGGTCCTGCCGCTTCCTGGCATTCCGGACCCCGGCCCCTATGGGGAAGAACGACAAGGACATTGAATGAGCGAATGCAAAGACATTACCTGAACGCTCATCCAGAACTTACCTGTCATTTACTGGAACTGCATGTTTCACTTCGGGTCGGCGCCATATCTCCGGCATTCCGAACCCCGGCCCCTAAGGGGAAAAAAGACATAAGCATTAGCGCTTGCTGCAATAAGACAATGAACATTATTATTAAGCTTGAACTTTTGAACTTGCAACAGAACTCTTACAGCGCCTCACCTGAATAGTGAAGCTTATTTTGAACTCCCATCAAACCTCAATCCAGTGAAGTAACTGGGTTTCAACGCGCCCCTGCATCAGAAGCAGGATAGAGAACTCCTCCTTCCAGACCCTAAGGTGAGACTTCACGGGGAATCGTGGAAGGGTATCGTGGAGAGCTGGAAGGGAGTGGGAGGCTTGAGCATTATTCCATCAGTAGGTAATACTCCCTTTTCACGCACAGGGGAATATTCCTGCGAGCCAGAAAAGACCAGAGTAGAGGGGCCCTTCCAGTCCATCTTCAGAGTCCTGCGCTTCACCACTGAAGAAGCATCAGCACTCAAAGCCAGACCTGCGCCTCTGTGGGAATCAGGTGAGGGTGACACCAGTCCCGAACGAGCGGAGAAAAGGACTGATGGGCGATGCGCGGGGCAGAGCCAAGGTGGGCAGGGTTACGGCCGCATGCCGGGCCCCGCGCAAGAAAGAGAGGAAGAACACATTTTGGGAAAAGTTTGGATGCTTTTTACAAAGTGCTCCGGTCCCGTCCCACAGGACGGAGAGATGTCCCATAAGTATGGAGGAAAGGGGACGGGACGTAGGAGTAAAGCCTTCCTTGCCCAGGCATCAATCTTTTTGTCGTCCCTGTCAGGGGGCATAGAGGGATAAGCCGACTGTTCGCTTGAATCGCCAAGCTTTCAGGCAAAGGGTGCTTAGATAAATTTCTTATTTACAGCTGGTAGAAATTCAGGTGTCTCCCAATTTGTCATAACTCTCTTTTGAAGAGCTTTGTGGAAGGAAAGGGCTGAGTCTCTCTGAGGCCCAGCATCAATAATATCTGTTAAGTTGTCCTGGTCATATCTTGGGGACACTGACACTGACTAAAATCTATCACTCTTCCCATGAGGTTCCTATACCCCGGTTCAGCATGGTGTGTAGGGTCAGGCCTTTCAAAATCCACCTCCGTTGAGGTATCTAGGCCATTGTCTGATTGTAGGCAGTCAAAAAGGTCTGACATTTTTTAATTAGGATCTACCAGTTCAGGGACTTCTCTTGTCCCAAATCGAACACCAGCTGATGTAATTTCCTCTTCAGAGGTTTGTTCCTCAAAAATAGCAGACAGAGATTTAATAAATTCTTGCCTGGGCTGAGGGTGAAAATTATTTTCTGGTAAAGGTGGAATAGACATAGCCTTAGCTATAGTTGTCGTCTTGGGAACCGGTATGAAAGATTTCCCAGACAAAGGCGTTGACGGTGTTGACGGCAAGGACACCGGCTTCGACACACTCGAAGGAATCCCCGAGGTTATTGAGGAGGGCTTCGATGTCGAGTAAGGCTTCGATGCTGAGGCATCGAAGGAAGTGTGGAGTCGATAGCTGACTTCGACGATGAGGACGCCATTTTGTCCTCAAGCAACCTCGATTTATGCACCACAGGTTTCTGTATAGTAACATGAGGTGCTGGAGAATCATCGTCCGAGGACGCCCTCGACTTTTTGTCGGATTTAGCGTGAGATGTTTTGGATTTCCCTCAGTCACCTTTAGAGTGGACAGGGGCATGCTCTTCACGCAACTTTTTTGAGGGGGTCGGGCCGTCTTCTCCAATTTTTTTTTAGCATGGAAGCCCTAAAGGCCTCCCATTTCTTTGGGGAATCATGTTTCGAAGGACAAGAAATCAACCTTCTGTTGGGCGAGGAAGAAGAGGACGAAGATCTATGACGTCGCTTTTTTGATTTTTTCGATGACGAGGAAGAGGACTTCCTCGAGCGACTTTTCGACCTCTATCGCCTCAACTCATGGCGAGATTTAGTTCTCGATTCTCGCAAGTCTTATAGCCTTTATGCAGACTTGAAAGACTCTCCCCCCACCGCTAGCTTACCTTGGCGTTTCTTAAGAGCCTTGTTCGGCATCGCCTGACACGGCCCGCACTCGTCGACCTAGTGATCAGGTCTAAGGCACGAAAGACAGTTGCGGTGAGGATCTGTAATGGACATCTTTCTTCCGCATTTGAGACACTTTTTAAAACCCGTCTTGGGTGTTGTCGGGGTTGAGGAAGAAGACATTTCTCGATGAGAAATATTGACGTGCCGTTTCGATACATGAAGCAGAAGCTCAGAAAAACGGAACTGAACCAACGGGCGTGGCTCGAGCCCTTTATACGACGGATGACGTTGATGCTCGACGGCGGCCTTCGAGGGACCAAGCTATGCGGCCTCGAGCACAGTACCCTCTGGCGAAAAAATGTCCGAAAGAAGCAGCAAGCTGGCGAATATATGAAGCAGCTAGCTGGCGAATATATCTAACCTAAGATGAGGAATACGTGGGAGCACACAATCCATTCGAAATATTTTTTTTATTAACTTACAAATACACCAATTTGGAATGGAAATTCCCAACTTCTAAAATAGGTTATCCAATACTCACACGTAAAATCTCATATGAGATAAGCATGTCAAGTGACACCGTTTAATGATAAAGCATTTTTGGGTGAGAAATCCTTGAATTTCCAGTCCTCCATTTCTAAAACATTCCACCCCCTGTGGACCACAAATCCTGCGATACATATCTACTTATTATTACATAGTTCACTCTGCCTCGCTGAGTAGATTTATTCCCCAAAACGACATGTTGCATAATGCAACAGGCTTACAGTGTAAATTGGTGAACCAGAGGTTAAGAAAAATCAAAAGTAAAACTTTGCAGCTCAGCACCATGCCATCCATAAACTTTAAGATGAAATCAGTTTGTGAATCCAATTCTAAGAAGTACATAGTTGCAGGAAGGGTGATATAGGTTTCACCTTTCATTTGATTTCACTTTCAGCTTCACTTTGAGTTACACAAAAGGGTGTCAGTGACGAGGTAAGTAGGAGTCATTGTTTGGTCTGTCTGAGGTGGTGGGAGGAGAACAGAAAAGGGGTTGTAGTATGCCGAAAACCAGTTGCATGCCGCTAACAGAAGATGCTGTTTCTTTGGTCATTCAGTGTGTCTCTTTCCATGAGTACTTGTGACAAAGTGGGAAGAATGAAGGAGGCAGTCACCAATTCACCTTCACCTTCCAAGACATGCTTTAATACTTCCTGTGCCACTGCAAGGCAAGACAGGGAGTAAAGGCCAGAGATCCCAGCAGCTTGAAGACACCAAGGCCCATAGCTCCCATCATTAAGGTGCTCCTCTCACTTAAACAGAAAGAAACATGCAAACACAATCAGCCCACGTGGCTGGCTGCCAGCACTTACTCACTCCGGAATGAGCCAGCTCTTCTGCAACCATCCCGTACATGCCAAAAAGCTCACTCCCTCATCCTTAACCTGTGTGTGTGTTCATGGGTAGGACTTCAATGTGGTGCGAGACACAGAGTTGCATTGGTTACTTTACAGAACAGGGATCACCAATTGAGAGACAAGACAAAGTTTTCTTTCTGGACAGAGGTTTGGAGGGGGTTACACCCAGGCGATAACAGATTCATGGTTTACTTATCTCCTCGCTAGAAACATACCAGAATGGAATAGATTACCTGTTTTTGGAATACGGCAAGAAATATCTGCCACTATCATGTGAGGTGATGGCACCACAGTGGTCGAATCATGACTTGCTTACCATATCATTTGATATTTGTCACTTTCATGAGGGTATGTGGTTGAAGCAGTGCAACGCCATGTTGCTTTGGATTGCCCACTCCGTGAGCACCTTAATGCTAGCTGGGAAACCACTTTGAGCTTGGTGTGGGATGCCATCAAGGCTAAGGAAGGGACTAGGCTCTGAATAGAGATTAAGCAACTGGAGACCAGGGCCATTTCACTTCAGGGAGCAGATTCCAACCCTCAGCCGAAGCTAGGGAGAAAGGGAAGCACCTTACTGACAGGGGAAACATACAGAAAGCTGTGTTTTCTTAAACAAAAATACTATCAGGTGGGGAACAAAGACAACTGACTTTTGGTCAGAAATTGAGAGTATAGATTGGATAGCTGGCGCTGTAAAATCAGGGATGTGCAGGGGTGAAAATGTACCATCCCACAAAAACAGTTTTGGGATTTCTGCAGTTTTAGGAAACCCTGCATAGCGTAGAGGTCGCTTCGAATGGGGGGACGGGGAGGGCTCCGAAATTACATAATTTCTCTGAAGATGTGCAGCTGCATGATTTGCCTATCTCTGATAGGAATGTTTCCTTGGATGAAGGGTGGCAAAGATCTGAGAGAGGATGCTTCACTGTAGCCTTTTACAAGAGATTTGGAGATGTCCCGAGAGGTTAAAGTGTTTATAAGAGTATCCTGGAACGAAGGAGAAAAGATTCCCAAATCCTTTCTTTAAACACTAATTATTGTCATCGCCATAGAGAGCAAGGATCTGTGGAATGAAAAGGGGAGAGAACAGAGACCACATGATGGGTTCATAGGCCTGGAGAGGGAACGACAGAAGATACCGTTGAGAGACTGTCTGGAGGAAACAATGATGTAAGTGTCAGCGATAAGGAGGCCAGGGTTGGTAAACAGGATGTCTCTCATGAACATCATCCTACAGTGAGGGGATAGTATAGGAAAGAGGAAATAGAGTAGCAGTTAGAGAAGATGGGAGAGACAGAGCACCATAGAGGGTGCGAAGGAGATAGGTGGGAGGAGAAGAGAGATGCCTAGACCTGTGACACACAACGCAGGATGCGCAGAGGGGGCGTCGGCCAGGGCCACAACACGGAAGACTCAGGAGGAGAAACAAGCAGCTCACAACAGTGAATGGCACTCCTTGCGGGGGAGAAACAGAGGGAGAGAGAGTCTAAAGTGACACAGTAAACAGTGACAGTTACCAGATTGCAAAACACTCAGATTCAACTTTCCTGATTAGTCGCAGCAGGTTGACGGCTGCAGGCTACTTACTTGCTGCCACGGCGGACACCAGCAGACACCACTGGAGCTGCCTTAGCCTCGGGCCCTTCACCGAGGGGGATTCCACGGCAGGGGCTGCCTAGGGTGGCCGCTAAAAAAGACCATACACCAGGCAGCCAATGGGAGCGCAGGGGAGGGCAGGACACACACAGAAGAAACAAGGACAAGAGGGGGAGCGGAGAAACATGCGCTGCGGCACAGGAAAAATAAACTTACTAAACATATTACTTACAGTGCTTCAGAGCACCCAGCCTCACCCTAGCACCAGAGAAGTTGAAATGGTGCTGGGGGCTACAAGGTTAACAGGCAACAGGCCACCAGACAAAGAGTGCAGGGGAGGGAGGGCAGGACACACATAGAAGGAACAATGACAAGGGGAGGGGGAGCGGGAACACATGCCCTGCAGCGCCGTAAATATTAACTTTTAAAACAAATTACGTACGGTGCTTCAGAGCATCCAACCTCAGCCCAACACTGGAGAAGTGGAAATCGATTGGTGGACTTATAATAGTGAGATTCATATATGCCGGTAAGATTTTGTTTTAAGTACTTGTTTTGGAAACAGAACATATGGTCATCTACAGGGTAAAGACAGAGAACAAGTTGTTTGAAGCTGCAATAATTGGTTTTAAATTTCGATTTTTGACTACCTTACTGTCTGTTCTTTATCCTATTGTGGGGGTGGGATTATATAGATGGAGCATGAGAATGGCATGTCATATCTGCGTGAGCCAATAATAAATATATAAATTACCACAACATAGTTCTCTTGGAGGTCTGGTGAAGAAAGACAACACGATGGCTTACAACTTTGCCACGCCAAGTTGTATCTGGGACTCCTCTTATGTGATTTACAATTTCAGAGTTGGTGTGAAGCAGGACTGGTGCAGGTTGAAACATCTCTGCTATAGATAACACAGCTTAAAAGAAACAAGGCATTTTCATAACCTAAAAATTGTACTCATTTCTGAGGCACATGCAACTGACATACTGCAAGTAACATAGAAAGGCAGCACATAGTGAAGTGAAATGTACACATGCACTGTGTTGAAATATCAAAGGAGAATACTCCGATGAAGAATGCAAAATTAACGTGTACAATAACATCACTGCTTTAAACACACAAAGTTACTAACTTCTTTTTACAATCGCAGTGATGACTACTCTCCTGAAAATCAACATCTGCAAACAACATAGCCGAGAAAACCTGGTCATTCTGCAAAAAATGTAAGTACAGTACGACCTTTATATTCTACCTATTCCTCAAACAGACTGTGTGGGTTATCTATTTAATTTGTGCACCAAAGCAAACAGTGATTTCTGAACCATTCTACCCACAAATCCCCATTTATTAAACAAAAAATAACAGGCAGAATGGCTCACAAATCCCTGTATGTTTGGAACTCAAATAACATACAGAACCCTTAGAATGTTAGTACTAGAAAACAAATAGCTGTTTCAATTTTCTGCCAGTACGTTCACTATTAATGCTTCTCCTCATCACTAGCCCACTTTCTACTCTCATCTGAAGCACAAGTGGCCAATGCACATTCACACACCACCACAAAGACCTTGCCCATCAAACTCATGCACGCAGCACACATACATTGTACAACAGACAAAACCATGCCTTCTTTTTTCAACAGACCCCAAAAAATGCATACCAGAAAGCAAGTCCGTAGAAAGGAACGCAGAAGTAAGCAAATAAAAAAGAAAGTGTCCAACCTAACCATCCATCTGTAGCAGAGTTTGTAGAGAACGTTGGAACAAAACAGCTAATACAGTCGTTTAGCAAAACAAAGGAAGCTTCAACTACCGAAACTTTACCTCCTCCAACAAAATGTGGCACGAAACACAAAACTCTTCACAAAAAATCGGCTACCAGTACTGCTAACAATGATCCTATTAATCCTGATATAGTAACAAGAACCTATAGTAAAAAAATGATTTTAGCAAAAATGTTATGCCACAGAGTCCTTCCGAATCTAATAAGAAGAGGACCGAAATCATCCTCAACCCTTAAAACCTACCGTAGAAAATTAATCGTACAAGCTCTCGTGGACAGTGCAATCCTTCTCAAAAGGAAGTTGTTTATATTAGTGTTAAATAGAATGAAACCACTAACAAAACTAAGTACCAAACTACAAAAGAAACTTTTCAATAAACAGAATGTGAACAAAAATAACTTCTTACATATTTGTGTAGGTGAATCGAGTCACACAACAACCCCAGAACCATATTTTAATGAAGAAGCATACAAACATAATCTAACAAACACAATTGCCATCCATAGCAGTGGGCGAGGGTATGAAAAAAAAAATCAATAATAGCATCATGGAACAAGAAACACTGATTAGAAAAGTATCCCCTGAAAACTCAGAATCGCCTCTCAATTCGACTGAGCCAGACCGTCCAGTATACAAATGGCCATGCACGTCAATGTGTGCCATTCCTATCAAATCTTTCAAATCTTTATGTCAGTTCCTCAATCAGTATGTGAAAGGTAAAGACAAAATTAAAATGAAAGTGCTGCAAAATATGGATATCTGTCCAGTGCGCAAATATCAGCCTGCATTTCTGGACCTATTTGCAAAAGCACCTTCCATGATATCAAAAGGATATCAATTCATCATTCAAATGTAAGAAATCTAGTGTATAAAATATACTATGCTAAAAGTCCAGCTTCAGAATTAGCCAATTGAAATAACACTCTTCTGCATGGTACACCCAAATATCTACAAGAAGAAATTGACCGTATCCAGAGAAAATATTTTGGAAGTGAAAGCCACTTACAAAATGCAATAGTTTTAGAACAGACTACCAACATTTCTGCACATAGCAACCTTCTATTACACACATACAAAAAAGAAATACCAAAATTTAAAAGTGACTCGGCTGAAATACCAAACCATGTGTGTGTGTGTGTGTTGCCGCAGAACGTTTTACAAAAGGAACACAAAAAATAGACATAGCATACAAAACAGAAGACAATGAAAATTCCAAATGGTATGAATTAGCCCTCTACCTTTTAGCCGAAAACAAATATCAAATAAGTGAACCCCTAATATGTTGTAGTTACTGCACTACAAAACTAGACAACAACCAAACTCCTTCACGTGCTATCACAAATCATTTGGAATTGTTCCCACTACCAAAAACCCTGCAACAACTCAATTTGTATGAGAGCATCATAATTCAAACAGTTCACCCATTTCAAGCAATTATACGCCTTCACCCAAAAACAGCAAAATTACCTCCCTCTGAATTGGTGAAAGGCATTCGTGGCAAAGTAGTTTATTTGCCATTAGATCTAACAGAAAATGTACACACTCTAGGAGTGCAACGTTCTATAGAGCATCCTTTAATTGTATTGGTAAATGCTGTACCAATAAAAGACAAAAGAATTTGGCAACAACTGGTGGACTTACATAAAGTTAGACAAGCCTTGCAATATCTAAAAGACAATAACGAATAGTACAAGGAACTAAATATTGAAGAAAGCTTAAGGGAAACAACTGAAATAATTGAAGAGTCATCAGAAACTGGACAATTCGAACTTCTGGATCCTGCTGCAGTATCTACTCTTTTGGACCAGTACACAATTCATCCATTGCATTCCAATGAAAGCATAGATGATGCACTAGAAACTTACCAAATGCGACAAGCCAAAGGTTCATCAATGAGCATATGGGGAAAAAAGTATAGAAGCACGTTCTTTTCCACTGCTATTTCCTACTGGCAAAGGTGGAAGATATGATGATAGACCCACTCAGATTACAGCATCAGAATACCGCTCATTACGAATGTATTTGCAAGATCCCAGGTTTAGACAAAATGTGGAATACATATTCAACCTACTCTTTGAAAGTGAACTAGCAACCCTATGTTACGGAGTTGCACACATTTTGAAATCTGAAACCCACTTTCAAAAAAATGTCAGCTACGCAATTAATACAAAAAGTGCAAGAAAAAGATGAGGGTTTACAATCAAGTATAACAAATTTGTTTGCAAACATGTGTGGTACAAAAGAATACTGGTTCCGACGGCACAGAGACGTACATTGTATGATCAGAAACCTTGGACCACCGACATGGTTTGTTACACTAAGTTGTGCAGAATATGCATGGGAAGATTTACATGAGTTCCTCCGCATATCAAACAACAACAAAACCAACATACATTTATTAACACCTGGAGAACTTTGCTCTCTAGATCCAGTTAATGTGTCAAGATATTTCCATCATCGTTTCATTGCTATGCTACACTTTATTTGCAATAAAACTGTTCCTCCCCACGGAGAAGTGCAGCACTTCTTTTGGAGAAAAGAATACCAAGCGAGAGGAGCACCACATATTCACATGCTTTTATGGATCAAAGGTGCACCTAAATTTGGTCACGACACGGATACCACTGTTTTGCAGTTCATCCAAAAATATGTCACTTGTGAAATCCCTTCACAACGGACACATAGTGACCTGCACGGGCAGATTTTACAATTTCAAAGACACAAATGTGGCAAATATTGTCAATGCAAATACAAAAACAAAGGGAAATACTACACCAAATGCCGGTTTGGTTTCCCTAGACCAGTTACAGAAACAGGTGAAGTGAACAACTTCATGTCTTCAGTTCGACATAGTGTGAAAGGTAAATGACCTAAGAACACGTATTACATAAAAATAACCGAAGAATCTAAATTTATCAATGATTACAATGCAATCATTGCCCTCTTATGGAATGCAAACATAGATGTGCAGTACATTGCAGACAATTCCACTGCTGTTGCACAATATGTTACAGCCTACTTAACAAAAGCAGATAAAACAGAGCTTCAAGACCTCTGGGACGACTTATCAGACAAAACACTATCTCAGAAATTGTACAGCCTAGGCATAAAAATGCTCTCTCATAGAGAATGTGGCGCCTATGAAGCGGCAGATCGTTTAATCGGTACTGCTTTGTACGGAAAATCAGACAACATAGTATGGCTAAGTCTTGGTCCTGCTAAATCTAGAAAAAGAGTTCTGAAATTATATGGGGACACAGAAACAATTGCCAGAAATGATCCCAACAGCCAAGTCATTTTAATAAACAATTTACTGGACACATATTATCCGAACAGGAGTAGCACTTTGGAAAGCATGCGTCTATACCACACAGCTCAAAACTCTGCATACAAAAATAATATAAAACCCGATGAAAGCAAAGGCAGATATAGAGTCACAGATTGTGAAGGCAGCTTAGTGAAACTTACCAAACGAAGCTTAATTAATCATGTTAAATTGTCATTAAAAACTCCTGAACTAAAAGAACTATATTACATGTCTCTGCTACAACTTTTTAAACCATGGAGAAAAGAGGAACAGATACTAGATAACTATGACTGCTATGAAGATGCTTTCAAAGCAAATGAAAGCGCTATCACCGATGTGACCTTTACGCAGTACAAAACAATGTTTCACAATAAACAGCAACACGAAGAAGAACTTCAGGCCCAACTAGATAACGACTCTTCCGACAGTAGTCAACCTTCTGTAACAGGAAGTCAAGAACCACTAGGACAGCCACTAATAGTAAATGAGTCAGAATTAGCTATGACAGAAGTGGAAAACACCATGTGTCACTATCAAGAAAATATAGAAGAGTTAACTGTACAACAAGCAACAGCGCACCATTTTTGAAGACGTAACAAAACAAATTGCACATGGTGTACAACACGAAAATAAAGAATGTACCTGCCAAAATAACAAACCAATACTGCTGTACGCCAGTGGTGAAGCTGGGTCAGGAAAAACATTCTTAATCAAAATCATCAGCAAGTTCCTTCAGCAATTGACAAACAACAAACTGTCAGCTGTTGTAACTGCCCCCACAGGTTTAGCTGCCTACAACATAGGCAATGTCACTTTACACCGATGACCACTTCTTCCAGTAGAACACCAAAACAAATTATACTATTACAAACTTTCTGCAGAAGCTGCAATGGAACTACGCAGAGTATTAAAGCAAATGAAAATGCTACTAATAGATGAAGTGAGCATTGTCTCCAACCTAATGTTGGCTTTGATTCACCTCAGATTGCAAGAAGTACTTAAAACAAACTACGAAGAACTCTTTGCAGGGAAACACATTATCATTTTCGGAGATCTTCTACAATTGACACCAGTGAAAGGTGAACCTATTTTTAAAACTGTAGGACACAAACTCTGCCGTAAAACTGTTTGCAGCATAGGAAATGTCAACCTTTGGCAACATTTCCAATACAGAGAATTAACAAAAAACATGCAGCAATCTGCAGATCTCACTTATGCCAACATCCTAAAAAGTATTAGAGTTGGTGTACTATCTCAGGAAGCACAAGCAATATTGAAAAACCAGCACATTCATGCACTTTATGGCGATAATGCATGTGCTACTGATGTTATGGAACAATTAACGAACAAAAATGTCAATTGTATGGCCTTAATGCAAGCTTTGTCAAATTCAATGATACAATGTTCAATAAAGAAATGCAACCAATAATTGAAATTTGCGTCACGGACAAACTAGGCGTACATGGTATGACACTACCAATGTGAGCAAGCCACAACAAGACTAAGTAGTTTAGAAAATTCAATATCCAACTCAGCTGGGTTGGAAAAAATATTAGAAGTTTCCTTAAATTGTAAAGTAATGCTTAATCGTAACCTTGACGTGGAGCAAGGGCTAATTAATGGGGCACTCGGTACAGTTGTTGGATTTCAATCATACCCACGTGACAACAACATTCAGTTTGTCAATATTCGCTTTGACAAACTTTCAGATGTGAAAAGGATAGGGCACTCAACTGCTCGATTCCTTCTGTTGAAAGACATGTATGTACGTAGGGAACAATTTTCTCTAACTCTTGCATATGCAGTCACCATTCATAAATCCCAAGGTCTTACCCTAGACAAAGCATTGATAGATATAGGAAACACAGTCTTTAAAGAAGGCATGAGCTACGTTGCACTATCAAGCTTACGTACACTTGACGGTCTATTTATAATCATCTTTGATGCAAGTAAAGTGAACGCTGATATTCCTTGAATTTTAGAATACAATAGACTGTGTTCACTGTACACCCCATCTGAAACAATATCCTGTTCCAGAAAAGTAAAACGTGGTAAAAGAAAACTAATTCAATCAGAAATGCAACAGAATCTGACAGCAAATCCTTCAAAGAAAACAAAAGGTGGTAACGGTTCATCAATTACCACAAGCAAAGAAGAACCTATTAGAGAAAGTAAACCAGATACTTCTTCAAAGAAGGAAGAGAAACTCCAAAAAAAGCACTCCGATACGGAACTAGCTGGTCCATTCAAATTTTCAAATGAAACTGGTGTAAGTTGCTATGCAAATGTAGCAATGAATATTCTATTTCAATTGCCACCAATTGTTAACAATATTTACTTACACAGTACAGACCAAATGTTAGTCCTTCATAGAAACGCAACAAACAATCCTGACAACACGTACAGTGTTCACAGAATAAGACAAGAATCGGACTACTGTGCTGGAATGGTGAGATTCACTATAAACACACAAGAAGATCCACAAGAATTTGTAATGTACTTACTACAAGTACTGGAAAACAAAAGCATATGTATGAATGAAATCTTCCAGATTTCATACATGTGGAAACATACATGCACTCTCTGTAGCAATGTCATACAGGAACAAATCCCAAATGAGTGATTTGTGTATGTATCCATACCTAATTGTGAATCCATTCCATTTCAGCAACTTGTACAGAATGCAAACCATGGCAGATTATGTACTATGTGCAATTCAGACAATCGCTCCACCTTACTGATACAAACTCATAGTAAGTACATAATACTTATGCTGCTAAGTTATAATGCAGATGGTACGATAAAAAACTGCAAGCTGACTGGATTCACACGCGGTCAAGTGTCACTTGGAAAGAAAATCTTTACAACAGTAGGTATAGTCTACCATGCAGGAGCTACAACCAATGCAGGTCACTACACTGCATACATTAAGAAGAAATGTGGATGGGTGGAATGTAATGATAGCACCATTACTCTAAAGCAGAGATTGCCAGCTAATCTTACAAATGTGTATTTAAGCTTCTTAAAGCCAAAATTTAATGACTAATGTGTCCTTCAACATTACCAAAAAAGGAAGTGAAAGACTACATACAGTTAGAATACGCCAACAGGTATCTAACTGCCCAAGAGTGTATAACAACGACACAGATAAATGAATACCACAGAACCATAACAACAAATGCACAGTTAGAATACGCCAACAGGTATCTAACTGATGTTAAAATTAGCAACAAGGCAACAAACATAACACTAATCAGAAAGAACAAGGAAATACTCAAAGAAAGCAAAGAAATAGTTTGTAGCATAGCAAATAATTTTTTTTTTTAATCCGACAAGGATTTTTTCCCCCCGACCCAAGGATTTGCAAAACAAACACAGAAACTGAGCAAAACGCACAGGACACTGGTTTGTAAACTAAATATGAGGGTAAAAAAAAACGATATATATATATATATACATTTTCTTTTAAATATATATATTGCACCAAAAGACAAACAAGCCCATGGGCATCAGAGCGCTTATAAAGACAAAGGAAAAACAACAAAAACCAAATAATACTGAATCCTGAGAAAAGGGTGCTATATTACGCAAGGCATAGGGGAGAAATCACACCCATTCAGGCAAACAAGTAGGTCTTAAGAGCTCGCTTGAAAATGGCCAATGAGCTTTTACTCCTCAGATTGGGGGTTTGGGAGTTCTATAGAGCAGATGCTGCGCAGTGGAAGGCACATTTGCCTACTGTGACCAATTTTACTCTAGGCACACAACACTGGTAGACACACAATCCTTTCTGACAAATATCCGGGGCTGTCACCAAAAAGACATTTATGTGTCAGTACAAGAAGTCTAAAGGAGATCCTGGATCCCACCAGAAACCAGAGAAGGGCTAGTCTAGCCTGAGAGACATGGTCTTTCTTCCCTAAACCTTCCACCACCCGTACAACACTATTTTGGATTACTTGCAAATTGGAAATGAGGTCTTTGCGGATGATTCCATACAGTAAGCTGACACAGTAATCCAACTTGGCTCCAATAGTAGCTCATGCAATAGTCGCACAGCTCTTCTTGGTTAGATGGGGTGGCAGTTGATTCAATAGTTTAAGGTGATAAGCAGAGGTGGATATAATACTGCTCACATGCCCTTTCATCCTCACCTCATAATCAAAATAATCCCACATGGTTTTGACTTTGAGAGTTTCAATTGTACAGCCCGCAATAACAACGATTTTATACTCCATGCCAAGCGTGTTTAACATATTGGCAGTGCTAGCAAGCATCAGGCCTGTCTTTGCTTCGTTTAAGGCTATACCATTTGATACCATCCACTGCTGTATGTATGAACACATTTCATTAATATGTTTTGTCTCCTTTCCATAGTCTCCCGAGATCGGAATTAAATGCTGTGTTTAAATTATGCTCTTCGTGTCCAACAACTCAATGTTTTGGTAAATATATTATAGAGTGTTGGTGACAAACGTGACACCTGTGGAACACCAAATGAGACATTGACCGTATCAGCTACTGGAGCACCGCTGCACACTTGCTGAACGACTGGCCAAGTAAGATTCCAACCATTTGACTGCTGTAGATCAAAAAGATGCAGAGTGTAAAAGTCTGGGTGGCTGGAAGCAGCGGGCTGAGAATGTCCAATCTCACTCACTGTTCCAGCCACCTGATTGGGTGATGGCCCTTGCCCAGGTGCAAATGTCTTTTACCTAGCATGTTGTTTTTGACAGGGTGTTCTTGAACTTGCAGAAATGCTACCCGGTCAAGGATCTTTAATAGAATAGGCACATTAGTGATGGGTCTATAGTTGGAGGTGGTGTTTGGGTCAGGGAGTAACCCTTGCCTGCTTTATGAAATCTGGCAATTGACCCTCACTAAAGGAGGTGTTAATACATTTAGTGATAACTCGGATCAAAGATGGTGCACAGCCTTCCACTGCGACTGCTGGACAGTCATCACCTTTGCAGATTGTTGGTTTGAGCTGAGCCACAATGTTCATCACCTCAATTTCTGACACCATTCTAAACGTGAATAACTCATCAGCCTCTCGTTCTCCATTAGGCAGACTGAATTAATTGCCACCTTAGGTTTATTCAACAGGTGTTTCCTAATATTCTGTGCCTTGCTAACCATAGCCTCTTGCACGGACATGCACCTTGATCCGTTTTTTGTCAATATAGACTGAGTCAGTACTGGATTTTCCAATTCCCTCAGAATTTTGAATAGTTCATGAGTATCCGATTGGGCATTTGTGATCCGCAATTCATAGTAGAACTTCTTTGCTTCAATGATGGCAAGTTTGTGCTTCTTCGCTGATATAATACATGTACCTCTCTGATGTTCTGGATTTAGCCCAAGTGTCATAAGTCTTACTCTTAATGATTTTAAGATTATGCATCTCCAAAGAGTACCATGATTTAGTTTTACTAGTAGATGTGTTTATAACTTTAACGGGTAAATCATGTTTGAAGCCTTTGCCAAGATGTTCTGATATGCTGCTGCAAGATCACATAATGTCTTAAAGTCCCCCAAGTTCTGTGTGAATGGAACGAGAAATGGTGCAATTGCCTCAAATGTAAGACTCCAGACCTTACGCAAGGTAATGGTTCTTTTTGGTGGTTTGTTCTTTTTTACCCGCTGGCGTGCCACGATTGCAAAGCAAATAAGGTTATGATCGGACCAAGGACAAGGTGAGATGTTAACTTCATCTATAGTAATATTGTAAATAGCTATTCAATCTAAAATATTCCCTTTTTGAGTGGATAGGTTCTTGAACATGTTGAACAAATCCCAGATCCGTCAATGAGGATTGAACAGATGCTGTAGACAAGTCTGCCTTGTTAGCAAGCCAAAGATAAATCTTGAGTTAGGCTTAAGCAAAGGGAGCAACATGGCAGAGAGTTGGTCCTGAAAATCTGTTGTTAGTGAGGGTGGGGGCGTCTGTAGAGTATAAACTGATTTACCATTGTATTAGGGTCAGTTAGTGTCTTGACATACACAACGTCACAACTCAGAGGACCCTGTATATTCCCACCAGGCTACACCTCCGCCTTTGCAACCAAGAAGGTCAGTGCACAAAACACTGTACCCCAGTGGTACAGCCAGCACAAGTAATGGTCCAGCAGCATTATGGGGCTACATTTCTGAGATGGCAAAGATATCAACCTGGTAATTAAGAATATAAACTGCAACTTCTGTTGAGTGTTTCACTAAAGATCGTGTATTAAGTAATGCACATTTTAGGGTAGTCAAACAAGCCTGTTTTTCCTTAATGCAAGGAGAAGAACTAGATATGATGTATTGACTATCACTATACTGGGCTTGTTGCAAGGAATCAGACATTCTCAGAATTCAATTTGGGAACAATCTCAACAGAAGTTTAATTTCCAACATTTATTTGCCCCCCATGATGATATGGGGGATTACAGATATCAGAGCTATCCAGACTCCCAGAAATACTAGCTTCATGTAAGCTATGGATTCACCAAGTCCATGTTTGCTGAACGCAGGTTGCTGAATCCATGGGTCACCGACTGGCCCGAACAACAAAGACAGGATCTGCAAAAGCTTAGTCAGCTTTCTATATCCAGTGTTCACTGTGCAGCGGCAGGAACTGGAGCGTGGTGTGGCGAGGGCAAGCTGCTAAAACTGGGGACAGGTTTAGGTGGCAGGGGTTGTAGTATGGGGGAGTGAGGACAGGGGACTCGGGCCATCTGGGTCTTATGGCAGAGATATGGAGGCAGAGTCCCCCATTAAGTGCACAGACGAAATGGGGTGTGGTAGAGAGGGAATATGGGGTTAAACCCCCATAAGGGAAAACATGGACCAGGTAGTGGGGAATTCGAGCAAAGTAGATTTAGTGGGAGGGATGGTAGGAGAGGCTTAAGGTGGGTGGGATTCGAGGGTAGAGCATTTGAAAGGATGTACTTCAGTCAAAGGACATAGAACCTTACTGCAGATACTGACCCAGTTAGCATTCTGGTTTTAATCTATCAACAGCATATAATAAAGGTTTACCATGAAATCCTTCTTTTTAGGGTCTATGTTTTACCCTCGATAATCAACGTTCCTGATTCTCGTACATGGCTCAACAATGCTTTGCTGAAGAATTTGGCATTGGCACTGCAGATGAATATTCACATCTGTTACTTTCATTTTCACTGTACTGGCATTGTACTTGACTTCTATGGCCAACGTTTTCTGGCTCTTCCACTAGTACCGGTACCATTGCTGCACTCCAGCTCTAAGTCTATTGATCCCACATTTCATCTCCTTGTACCCTTTTCCACTATTGACCCCTCTTGGCTTTGCCAATAATGTTTTTTTAGTTCTGGGCATGTGTGTCCATGCCACCCACCTTCCTTCGCTTCGTCTCTTTCTCTGCTTCTGATAACCTCCTCCTTCCCTTCTCTTGGTCTCGCCGCCAGCAACCTCCTCTTGCTCTTAATTGTCCCTTGTCCAACACATGACTATTAGATTAGGAAATATTGGCAAAGGGTTAGTGTACTTCACAGGTCGGTACACCCTTTTAGTTAGAAATCCTGACACATTAAAAATAGCTATCCCCTTTAAAGCCGCACCCCAAAACCCTTTAGGCATCCATCCCATATCAGAACTGAAGAGATGGTAAGAAAAAGGGGGACTATAGGTGGCTTGAGACTGGAGGTTAATAAATGGACCCTGGACGAGCCTGGGTAACCTCGCAGACTCAAACAACTAAAGTGTATAATTGCTTTCCTACTCACTGTTGCTTTCCTGTTCTGGTAAAAAAGAAATGCTGGATCCTGTAGGCGTCCATCTAATCCACTAATTTTGTTAATAAAAAGTGGTTGGGCCCTGACGCATTCCATGTGCTCTGTTGGTCCCTTTATCACAGTTGTGTACCATAAGGACAGGGATTGTTAAAAAGGGCCAGCAACTGAACAAAAGGCCCAGTGTGACAGTAAAATAAGAATAGCAGGTTGAAATGCCCTTCCGACAAAGTAAAATAAAAATAGCAGGTTCAAATGCCCTTCCAAAAAGTAAAATAAGAATAGCAGGTTCAAATGCCCTTCTTGGCTACTGAACAAGAAGTCTGGAGTGAATAACCGCTCACAAAGCATGTGGCAGGGTGGTCTCGGGTTTACGTCAGCACAGAAAATACTCTAATTGTATGGCTCTTTAGTCCAGATATTCATTATCTAATAGAGAAAAAAGCCTGGTGATGGGGGTCTGCTAAGAGATGCTGGGCTTTATTATTCGTGAATGGGAAAGTATCAAGTGGATATACTTGAAATACCCTGCCCTTTTACTCAGCCTATTAAAATCAATTTGAAAGAATGTTAGCTTTGTGGCTACTTCCGCCCTCACTGTTCCTTAGTGTTAGAGCCTAATCTGCGATGTGCCAACCAGCTGAAGATTCCACAAATGCTGGCTGCTTTTGGGTTTCCTACAAAGCAAGATACTGCTTGGAATTCTCTATGCTCCGTATCTTTAGCAAATGGCAATTTGATTCCGGTTACCGCACATTACCAGTAACAGAATTGAGTCTTTCCTGACAGAAACGGCATCACATTTCCACAAAAATCGGTGAACAAAAACAGGCTCGAAAGCAAAAGGAGAATCAGCAAACAACAAATGTGGGCTGCGCGTTTAGGGAGGGGTGAATGGGTAGCACCTCTATGTGTAACTCGGACATCATGAATAGCTAATAAACACTTACGCCCAGCTTCCATGCTGGTGCAGGCCTAGGTCCTAAGGCACACTGATGTCAGCAGGCCGCAACCCTTCCATGCTGGGAGCGCAACGCCGCAGGAAAGGTCTTTAAGAGATAGTCATAATGATATGATATATTGCATTTGTAATGCGCCTATACACAAGTAAATATAAATAAAAAAGGATTTACCCCGTCATCATTTTACAGAGCAGCAGAAATAGGAGGCAAAAATGTAATTGGAAAAGCAGGCTCTGCTATAGATGAAGTTTTGAATTCCAGGTTAACTGAGGTATAGAAGAGTGAATTGTGGTGAATAGGAAGCCTCCAGAGTGGACCATCCACCTAGCATTAGTTACCTATTGCATGCTACTCCGAGTACACAGTTTAGATTATGTTAAGAGTCTTGTGCTGTCAGGGTATGAAACAGGGACACCTCCCAACCTGGGTTAGGGGGGCCTAGCAGGGCATACAAAAAAGAACAACGAAACAAACCACAAAATCTCACCCAACACCACATGGCAACTACCAACCAAAAAACATACCTACGCTCAGTGACCGGTTTCTCCGAACTGAAGCTGCCAACAGTACTTCACAGTTATCCTGCTCTTTTCCCGCTCAGACCGACTAACATACCTCACCACCTTGTGTACAGGCACATTTAAATGCCACATCATATCATATCACCCAGACCTACAGATGAAGGGTCTACCAGCCATTTTTACTCCCTAAAAACAGGCAAATACCCCCAACAAAAAAAATCTGAAACTGACACTTCTGCAATTGTGCCCCTGGTTTCACCCAAAACAGTTACATGGACATTTTTGGACTACTAGTGCACAAAGTACAACAGGAAGAAATTACTATTATTACTAACTGATCAGAAGAGGTACTGTTACGCTCACCTGGTTCCCACGGGGGCGTCGACCGGAACTGGGCCGCTGTTATTTTCACCAGCGTGACGTGTAGCGCCGAGATGACTGACTGGACTGGCCCGCTCAGCCTAGTTTGTCTGGCTCGCAAGAATATTCTTCTGCAAAGGAGAAGAGAAATTAACCACCCGTGGAATTGAGTGTCAACCCACCTTCCCCACTCCCGTTGTCTTCCCACTGATCACTCTTGATGTCCCGTCCTTAGTCTCACCTGATGGTTTGGAAGGATGAGCTCTCCATCCTGCGTCGACCGCAGGGGCGCGTTGATGACCAGTTACTTCACTGGCGTAGAGGAATTGGTGAGTTCCAGTATTGACTCTAAAGTCCAATTGTTAATAAGAGTTCAAATGTCTGCTCTTCACTCTGTCCGATTCCTTGCAGGTTGCCGATTAATCCACTCGAAAATTTCCAAATGGCACTCGGTAAGATTCAGGTAAGTCTATTGTGTTTTTCCCCTTAGGGGCCGGGGTACAGCGATGAAGCAGAGTTGACTGCGCCGATCCGAAATAAGGTGAGTACCTCCCGTGGTAAATCAGGTAAGTCCTTGGAGGTAGCTTGTATGGCCTTAGAGAGTCCCCTTGCTCACCTTGCTGTCTTTGTCTCCTTAGGTGTCGGAGGGCGGCCGCGAGATGGAGAGAGCGTGATGGAATGCTGAAGTACCGGCAAGCAGGTGAGTTCAGCGCGGCGCCGTAGGAATGCGAAGCAATGCTTCAAAGACTTCTGTCCTTCAATTCTGTGGTGAATTGGATCAGGATTCAGGTAAGGATTAAAGTTACAACTCCTGTTCTAACCTTTATCCTTTTTGTCTTCTTGTTTCAGGAGTCCCAGGACTGAAGCGGGCGTGGCTGAAGACTGGAGCTGCTGAAAACACGGTGAGCGTTACGCTGCAGCAAGCAGAATAACGCGAAGCACGTGTGGCTGTCCGGGCGTGGTTAAAATAACCTTCGAAGAAGATCCAGGTAAGTATTCTTCCACAGCCCCACCCAATTAACAAAATAGTCCCTTCAGTAAAATAGTTCCTCCTAAGCCTCATTTGGCTTGAGTCTTCATGCAGCATGGTCTGCTTCAGGTAAGTTATCAATAATGAGCCTGGCGCCCATGGCGCCAGCACTGACTTTATCTTTATGAGCCTGGCGCCATAGGCGCCAGGACTGTACCCAAACAGTCCCTAACTGGGGCTTTTGGGCATGCTCCAAGTGGCATGATGCCTGCTTCCGGGGCTGCTGGGCCTGGTCTGGTCTTCCGGGGGCAGGCATCATGACAGGTACACATGTATCTTTTAATGTGCATGAATAACTAGATGAAACAAAGTATTTATTACAAAAAGATTTGTTTTACCGTTAAAGATATGTGTACTCGCTTATAAAATACTCCACTTGGGAACAGGACTTGCACTTTTACTCCCAAAAAAATAATTTTACTCCCGACTACAAAACAGCGAGTAAAATACTCCCACTTCATAATCTTATCTGAAGCACTGCCACCACCCTCCTTGCATTACAGATCCGACAGAGCGTCAAGAGACCACGCAGGTGGGAACAGTGCACAGTATAAAAACCTTTGAGATAACAAAACATAAGGCAGAGGCAGACCTATCCCAAAAGAGGGATAAGCAAGTTGGGAGGGCCCCAATCTGTGCCCAGATTTTTGATCTTTGTACCACTGTCTGTCACCCAAAGCCTTGCACCATCAATGTTGGCCAGAGTTCTCTTTTGAATTCAGGGCCGCAAGTACCAACATGCAATGCAGCATCAGAGGTTCTCAGAGGAGCCCAGAGGACTTCAGACAGAAGCCACCGGCATAAAAACTGACCCTGACTCTCCAGCACTGCTTGTGCTCCAGCAAAAACCAAAGAGACAATTTACTGCCAAACAAGGAAAGCAGTAAGAGCAGGGAACACTGGCAACGGTAAACAGAGATGGATTTGAATGCCACGCATGAAAAGGGGCAGGGCCAAAAGGAGTTTTTCAAGACACCCCACCCAAAAAAAAGAACAGAAATAAATTGTCCAATAGTGTCAGCTGATACATGAAACCAATGAAGGGGGGCATCACTACAGAAGAAAGGAATCACAGGTATTAAAGACCAAGACGAATAAGACACAACAAAGGGTGTTCGAGGGAGGTCGTAAAGTGTGGAGATTGACCGAGAGACCAGGCAAAGGATAAGGGAAGAAGAAGAGTGCTGAAGAGTCTGAAGGAGTTGGAGCAAGGCACAGGTGAGGTGTTGTGTGCAAAAGAGAGTAGTGCCAAGTAGAAAGAGTATTGCTGAGATTGTGAGAGCTTATGTGAGAGTGAGGTTAGGGCAGGCAGAGATCACCCCTTACCCACCTGCAGCTCCGAAAATGTATGCAAAACCCAAAGGCTATCCATGACAATCAAGTTGACGGTGAGATCTTCAATCTTAACCCTGTCCAGGTGTTGGCTTTCACCCACTGATCCCACCCTGACTACATACCATCCACCTAGACTTTTGCACTCCTCAAGCACAGTAGTCCGCATTCTAAAGTTTGGCAGCAAGACTGGTGGGGGAGCGGGGAAGACCTACACGTCCTCCATTATGAGGGGACCGAGCCACAAGGGACAGGGTTTGTCTAGCCACTACCCGTTGTGCTGTCCACAGGGTGGAGGGAGCGGGATTCCCTTAGTTTGTGCTTCCCTACGAAACATAGTACTGGTACCCCCAACAGACCCTAGGATTACTAGCGTCAAACCAAATCGATAAATTAGACTTAGATTATGAGGATTCATTAAATGCAGACTAGGAAGCAGAATTAAACCACAAGTGATCGGTGTACTCCAAGCGTGGATTTAGAACTAAACAGCAAGGGATTCCAAGATGGCTGCCATGCACTGAGGACGTGTGCCGGTGGAGCTCCTCCCGAATGGGTTTACAAAGGGCACATTGAAAGGTGTTTGTCAGAGAGTTTCCTTTCTCAGTCAATGTCGCAATGTCGGAGCCGCACTGTGGAGGTCGGTGTTCCCCCTCAACTTAGCTTTGTGTGAATTAGGAGCTGAATGTAGAGGCTGCAGCGGTGACACGCCGTCTGACCTTGCCCGCGAATCTGCTAAGCGGCCCGACTCCACAACAAATACGGGTGTGCTCAGCAAATTGGCTGTCTAAGCTAAGCGTGCCGAGCTGTATTGAGCTTTGCACTGACTTGTGGTGACGGATTGGAGAACGAAGAGAATGTCAACATGCTGCAAGTTAGGGCATCGCCAGACATTTACACGGTTTCCCAGAAAATAAATAGTTGGCTTATGGTGGCATGGAGCACTGGTTGACCTCATAAACAAAGGCCCCGAGGCCCCCTGATCTGCAAGGATTAATATGGTTACTCAGAAAGTTGTTTAAAACGCGACCACCCAAGAAACAAGTCTACCTGACCCCAATCTAATCCCATCCATAAGGATACGATAAGGCTATAAAGTGTGGCCCATCCCTGATGAACCTTGGCTTTGCAACATACAAGTTACAAATCTCTGGGGTCTGGAAGCTTACAAGCCTAAAGGATGCCCATTTGCAAGTCTCCGGATCCTCCGTCAGTATCCTCGTAGGAGCGTGGAAGCTTCCCCTCTGCGGATGTAAACTTCAGTTTTTTCTGGGTACATGACAGACAAGTGGTCGGCCCTAGGGTGGGAGTGATAGCCAAATCAGGGACTTCCATTTTCTTTGTTTTTTATTTTGTGCAATCACTCCCACAGAGAATGTGCCAGCTGCATCTGCATGGACAGAAAACTACAGGTGGAGCCTGTTTTTGGGACAACAGCGTGGCAAAATTAGCAAAGTGCTGTGCCTAGCAGTAACACCAAGTAGAGCTAGGGGTCAGAACTCATTTATAGTGCCTTGGTCACAAGTTTAAGATAATAGGGGTTTACCCTGCTAGTAGCAAGGACCATATGCCGGGAACAAAAAAGAAAGTCGGTGTGCCTGGCCGATCTACACCTCAAGTAACTAAGGACAGTCCACTGCAGGACATTTGGGCAAGATCCTCCAGGCTTCAGCAAACCAGTACTCCTATTTCGAAGGGATTGTGTCCGCCGACGTATTCCTCATCTTAGATATCTCCTTCCAGCTCTGCTGGCCTCGGAAAATTTTTTCTCTAGAGGGCGCTGCGCGTCGACGTCCTCCGAGTCGATGTCCTTCGACAGCCGCCGTATCGACGTCGACGTCATCCTGCCTATAAAGGCCGCGCGCAGCGTCCGTTGCTCAGTTCCATTTTTCCGCGCTTACTCAGTGCCTCGGAATACCGTTGCTCAGTTCTTAGTCAGATTAATCCTATTTACCTCGAGTTATTCGATCCGTACTCGATGGCTTCCTCGTCGGAACCGACAACTCCTCGATCCGGCTTCAAGAAATGTCGAGATTGTGGGAAAAAGATGTCGTTGACGGATCCTCACAGAATTTGTCTGTGGTGTTTGGGAGCTGAACACCATTGTTCGGAGTGCGAGGACTGTATGTCCATGACAGCTAAGGCCCTGAAGGAGCGTAGGGGGAAGCTGGAGAAAGGTAAGACTTTTAAAGCTTCTTCTTCGTCGACGAAGTCGAGACATTCGTCTACTCGTCACCATTCGCGCTCCAGGTCTCGGAGTGGGTCTCATCACTCCTCGAGATCGAAGCACTCGAAGAGGAGACGTCGAAGATCCCCTTCTCCGTCTTCCTCTTCCTCTGTTTCGCCAAAAAGAATCCCTTGCCCCACGAAACATTGTTCCCGGGCTGAATGGGAGGAATTCCGAAAAAATATGATGAGCGTCTTCGAGAAAGCGGCCTCGACCCCCTCGAAGACTGCCGAGAGCGATGCTCTGGTCGAAAGACCCGAAGGTCAAAAACGCCGCGAGTCGCAGTACCCGGCGAAAGAAACCTCTCGAGCGCGTCTCGAACCCTCGAGCAGGACTATGACCTCCAAACCTTCTTCGAAGGTTCCGTCGACGCCGTCGTCTTCGACGCCGTTGTCAAAGGGACCTTCGACACACGGGTCTGTCGACTCGACGCCGGCTTTGACACCGGCGTCGACGCCAAGAAAAGTCACGGTAACCACACATCCAGTGACTATCCCCAAGCCCTCGACGTCGATGGCTTCGATATTGTCGAGTAGAATTCCAATTCTGTCGAGGTCTTCGAGGCCTCCGCCTCTGTTTTCGACGCCACGCTCGAAGCCTTCAACGTCGGCGTCGACGAAATCGACGTTTTCGAGGCCAATAATGACAAGTTCGGCACCCTCTGCCTTGGAAATGGGATTTACTCCCTTTATGAGTTCAGAACAATTGAGAACTATATCCTCAATTTTAGAAGAGGGTGATTTGTCTGAACAGGAAGACACATTTGAGTTACAGGGACCTGTAACCCCAGTTAGAGAGGAATTTTCCTCTGAAGAGCGCAGATTAAAGGATCTTCATGATTCTTTATATGAGGCAAGTGGGTTAGACACTTCCCCTGAGGTGGAGTTTGCTAAGCCAGACCCGGGGGAGCATGCTGAAACCCCCTACAGAGCCTTAATAGCCAGGATTACAGAGTTCATGGGGTGGTCTGCACCTTCACAATCTTTCCAACAAGATGACCTCACGGATATTCTTGACAAAGGCCCACACGAGGATCCTGTGGTGCCTTTTCATAAAGCTCTTCAGAGAAAGATCATGACAAACTGGGAAACCCCAGATGTAGTACCAGCAGTAAATAAAAAACTGTCTACAAAGTACAGGGTATCTTCTACAGACCCAGAGTTTTTGTCTAAACACCCATCCCCAGAAAGTCTGGTGGTACAGGCAGCATCCTCTACCGATGTCAAGACGGCTTATCCTACCGTCCCACAGGACAGGGACGATAAAAAATATGATGCTATGGCAAAGAAAGTCTTTTCAGCATGTAGCATGGCGTTAAAATCTGTTAATGCTACTTGCACCCTTGCTAGGTTCAGCCATACACTTTGGGAGTGTGCTTCTACAGCGGCTGACTGCATCCCGGAGGGAGAAGAAAGGGATGCGTTCCTGAATATTATACAGGACGGTAAAGACGCTATGTGCGAATCCCTCCAGATGGGCATTGATTCGGCTGACAGTATCAGCAGAGCAATGGCGGCAAGTACCTCAACCAGGAGATTCGCTTGGTTGAGAAAGTCGGGTTTTGCCCCAGATGTGCAAGCCAGGCTCTTGAACATGCCATTCGATGGCTCTTCTTTGTTCGGGAAAAAGGCGGATGACAGTTTAGAGAAACTGCAAACTTCAAAAGCAGCAGCAAAATCCCTAGGAGCTGCAATCCGTCAGACTCCTTTTCGTCCCACAGGAACCTCTGCGAGGGGCAAGTCCTTTCGCTTCTACTCCGCATTCGGAAGAGGTAGAGGACGACCGGCTCAAAGGGGTCAAAGAAGAACTACCCGAGGTGGACGGGGTAGATATTCAAAAGCCGCAGCAACAGCAGGTGCCTCTTTACCATCGGCATCTGCATCAGCCGCCCCAAAACCACTCTGAGGACTTCCCTCACAGGACACCTGTAGGAGGCAGGTTGACTCAACACCTGACGGTATGGCAGGCTATCACGTCAGATGCTTGGGCATTGGAAACAGTTGCCCAAGGTTACTGCCTGCCTTTCCTACGTATACCTCAGAGTCATCCACCGGGGATCAGCTCTCAGAAAGCTCCAGATCCGCTCCTCTTGCAGGAAATTTGGGACCTGCTAGAGAAAGGTGCCATAGAACCGGTACCTGTAGCGGAGAGGAACAAGGGCTGGTACTCCCCTTACTTTCTCATTCCAAAGAAAGACGGAGGAATGAGACCCATCTTGGACTTGCGAGAATTGAACAAATTCCTCAGAAAAGACAAATTCAAGATGGTCACTCTTTCTCAGATCCTCCAGGCCCTTCAGTTCCAGGACTGGTTGGTATCTCTGGACCTTCAGGACGCTTATTTCCATGTGCCTATCCATCTCAAACACAGGAAATACCTGAGGTTCGCAATTGGCAACTCTCACTATCAATTTCGAGTGCTGCCATTTGGGCTGACCTCCGCCCCGAGGGTCTTCACCAAGTTAATGTTGGTAGTGGCTGCAAGTCTAAGGAGGGAAGGGATTCACGTATACCCCTACCTGGACGATTGGTTGATCAGGGCTGTTTCTCCGGAACAAGCTCATATCCAGCTAAATCACGTGTGCCACTTCCTTCACAGACTGGGCTTCTCCCTCAATTTAAAGAAGTCACAAATGATACCATCGCAGAGACTCCAGTTCATAGGAGCGATCCTGGATACTTCCCTGGGAAAAGCCTCGCCACCAGAGGTGAGGGCTCAAGATATTCTACAGATGGTTACCAAGTTCCAGCATGCCCAACGTCTCCCAGCCTTCGACTTTTTGAGGTTGCTAGGCCTCATGGCATCCTGCATTTTCCTAGTGCCAGAGGCTCGCCTGAGAATGAGATCCCTCCAGTGGGCACGGAGGACTCAGTGGTCACAATTCTCAGGGAGAATGACAGATCTTCAGGTTCCCGGCAGGGTGGCTCGAGACCTTCAGTGGTGGGCCTGTCAGGAGAACATTCTGAAAGGAGAACAGTTTTGGCAACGCTGGCCGGAGATAACAGTAGTCACGGATGCCTCACTCACGGGGTGGGGAGCCCATGCCAACGACTTGACCATCAGCGGTCGTTGGTCTCCATCGGAGTCCAGACTACACATCAACCTGTTAGAGCTGAGAGCCATCAGACTTGCGCTGAAGGCGTTCCTGCCAGCTGTACAAGGGAAGAACGTCCTGATAATGACGGACAACACGGTGGCCATGCATTACCGCAACAAAAGAGGAGGCGTAGGATCACTACCCCTGTGCAGAGAGGCGATGCAGCTCTGGTTTTGGGCAATCCAAGAAGGAATCTCTCTATCAGCAGTTCACCTAGCCGGAGAGAAGAACTTGACAGCGGACGCTCTGAGCAGGCAGAACACAGTCTCCCACGAGTGGGAGCTAGCTCAGGAAGTCCTTCAAGAGATCTTCGCCCTTTGGGGAACCCCTCAGGTAGATCTGTTCGCCACCAGCCTAAACAGGAAATGCGACCTGTTCTGCTCAAGGGAATTTCCCCCGAGAGGAGCTCTGGGAGATGCGTTCATAGTGGACTGGGAGTTTCCGCTTCTGTACGCGTTCCCACCGGTCCCTGTCATTCCTCAAATGATCAGGAGGTTGAGAAGATTCCGGCGAACCATGATCCTGATTGCCCCGGATTGGGCCAGGAGAACGTGGTACCCGGACCTTCTAGACTTGTCCATCTGCCCTCCAATTCGACTTCCACTCAGAGAGAACCTACTCTCACAGAAGGGAGGTCAGGTTCTCCATCCAGACATCAAAACCCTCAACCTTCACGCTTGGCTTCTGAAAGGCTGAGGTACAAGGATTGGGACCTCCCTGATGATGTTATGGAGGTGTTGCTTTCGGCAAGGAGGCCAGCAACAAAGTCTTTATACCACTGCCGTTGGAACAGATTTTGCAGCTGGTGTAGAGAACAGAATATCGACCCTTTTTCATGTGGTACACCAATGGTTCTGTCCTTCCTACTATATTTGGCAAATTCAGGCCTTCAAGTTGGCACCATTAAGGGCTATCTCGCAGCGCTATCCATCTTTAAGCGTACTGCGGAAGAACCATCCTATTTCAAATTACCCTTGGTAATACAGTTTCTAAAGGGGTTAACCAATGTTTATCCCCCAAGACCATTCCAAGTTCCCCTATGGGATTTAAACTTAGTACTAACTTTCCTGATGGGTACACCTTTCGAACCTCTCCATTCTTGTTCGTTAAGATTCCTTACCCTTAAAACTGTTTTATTAATAGCACTTACATCTGCTAGAAGGGTGAGCGAATTACAACCTCTTTCTTGTAAACCCGCTCATACTATATTTCACAAAGACAAAGTTGTCCTGCAAGTGAAGCCTAATTTCCTCCCAAAAGTGGTTTCTGAATTCCATATCACTAAGAAGATTACCCTACCATCTTTCTATCCTCCTCCTCACCCGGGGAAAGAGGAAGAGAGGTTACACAGGCTAGAACCTAGGAGGGCTTTAAGTTTTTACATTAGTAGACTAGCCAGGATAAGACAGGCAGACCAGCTGTTTGTAGGTTACGCAGGTCACAAGCTGGGGTTACCAATAACTAAGCAGACCATTTCCAGATGGATCATTCTAGCCATTCTGGAATGTTATAAACTGGCAGGGAAGGAGCCTCCTCAAAACCTTAGGGCTCACTCGACCAGAGGTATTGCAGCTTCATCGGCCCTCAAAAGAGGCGTGCCGGTTAAAGACATATGAGCGGCCGCTACATGGTCGTCTGTCCATACCTTTACACGTTTTTACAATCTGGATTCCTCCTCCAGTCAAGAGACTAGGTTTGGAAGGGCTGTACTGCATTCTATTCATCAATAGAAGGCAGCGTGAAGTCAGTACTCCCTCCTCCGATAATAGAATACTGCTATGGGAGCCTATCTAAGAGGAGGAATACGTCGGAGGACACAACCCCTTCGAAGAACAAGTTACTTCTTACCTTGTAACGTTCTTTCGACGGGATGTTCCTCCGACGTATTCCTCATCGACCCTCCCATCCATCCCCGCAGTTCTACTTCCCTTGTTGTTGCAGCTTACGCTCCTTCAGGGTGATTAGTTAGTCCAGAAAGTATTATTGTGGGCTACAAAACGGAACTGAGCAACGGACGCTGCGCGCGGCCTTTATAGGCAGGATGACGTCGACACGGCGGCTGTCGAAGGACATCGACTCGGAGGACGTCGACGCGCAGCGCCCTCTAGAGAAAAAATTTTCCGAGGCCAGCAGAGCTGGAAGGAGATATCAAAGATGAGGAATACGTCGGAGGAACATCCCGTCGAAAGAACGTTACAAGGTAAGAAGTAACTTGTTCTTCTCCGGTAAACCTCCCTCTAGGAATGGCGGAAGTCAAAGAAGATTTTGCAAAGAGCTTTCAAGACTTTCATAGCTCATTTACAGTGTCATTCCAAACGCAATATACAGCATTCACATCAGAGATTAAGCAAATGATTACCGACTTAAAGAAAGATCTAAGTCCTGGGGGAATGCACAGATGCAAATGAAAGGGCGATACAGGAACTCACCCAAGAGAATAGACAATTGGAGGAATTGGTGGATCATTTGGCGAGAACAACACATAACTTGAAGATTGTGTGAAGACCTAGAGAACAGGCCTCGCAGGGCAAATTTCCGAGTTAGAAACTTTCCGGAAATGGTTGGGGATGCTGATTTAGAAGAAGCAATAATTTCTATATTTAAAGAGATATTGGATTCAGATGAAGAAGTGACAGTACCATTAGATCACGTCCATAGGGTGGGCCCAAAAAGATCAGGTCACGGTATGCGCCATAGAGATGTCCTGGCTGCATATGGAGACTATCCACAAAAGGAACAAATACTGAGGGCTGCCAGGCACGTCGACCCTATCAGATATAATGGCTCAACTATAAAATGATTTCAGGATCTCACCCCGCTCACAATTCAGAAGCGCAAAGAAATGCGAATAGTGGTGAAAACGCTGCAAATCAGAAAGATTAAGTACAGATGGACATTCCCTTTTGGTTTAACATTTGCAATTGACGTGAGACAACATGGGGTCACCTCCCGGGAAGATGGCATTGATATGCTAAAAATTGAAGAGGACGAAGGGGACATTGCTCGGGATCAACAGCTACAAAAGAGCAACCTCACATCTGGAACTTTACAAGAAAATCAAAGCCGGGACAAAGGAGACATACGAAGTAGAGGCCCAAGCTGTACCAGGTGGAGCCCTTCTCTGAAAGGGCCGCAGATTAGGTCTACAAAGGGAAGTGGGAAAGCAATTGGATGAGTGCTGTGCCAAATAAGCAACGTAACCACAGGTTCGGGACTAGTTACTCCAACTTGGAATCAGTGGTGTGGAGGCAAAGAGTGTACTAGGATAACCTAGAGGGGTCCCTGGAGGAAGAGATGATCCAAGGCAGAGGAGTGATGGTAGTAGGTACTAGGTACAAAGGGTCACACCAGGGAGGGGTCAGGGGAGGTTTGGGGTTATTGGGGAAAATGTTATACTTGTTAGGGTGGTGAAGGTTCATTATTTTGGGTTCGGGGAAGGGAAACACCGCAGTTGTGTACTGATATACGACCAGGGAGCAAGGTCTGAAATTAGGGCAAAGTGTATAAATGAAAAATTTCAAAAGTTTCAAGTGTATATCTATTAATATTCGAAAGCTTAATACCACAGTAAAACGTAAGAAATTGGATGCGTTTCTAACACAGCATCAACCAGACGTTCTAGCTTTACAGGAAACCCATATAAAACGTTATCAGGTAGTAATGTCCCCATACATAATGTCGCCAGGGAAAGCCATTGGCGACATTATATATGGTGACATTATGGATGGGGACAGGTTGCAGAGATGTACCCTGCTCCACTTGTAAAAAAAAAAAAAAAAAATGCAGGGGTTGCGCGGGTGTCCCCCGCATGCTCAATGTAATAATGTCTCTGCAAAAAACGGCGAAATTTTTGTCAGGAGACATTTTTGCCGGGACATTATTACATGGAACCTATAAAACAACAGGACAGGTCCCGACTTCATATTAGACACTATCCAACTATCATTCAAGCAAAAGCCCAGAAGAAAACGTCAGGTGTTTTAATTGCAATTAGGAAGGAGGCAGAATTCAATTTAATCAATACTAGGGCAGATAAGGAGGGCCGATATGCATTTATTATAGCTGAATTAGAATCAACAATGCTAACTCTGGTATTTCTCTACGCCCCAAACACTAGCCAAGATACGTTTCTAAGGAAGAGGCTAGCCAAGGTGGAATCATATATGGTAGGTGAAAGGTTCATATTCAGGGATTTTAATCTAGCACGGGCCACTCACAGAAACAGAAGCACAAGAACCCAATATGGACTCCCCTTCCCCCACAAGGGTTACGCAGGAAAGTAGAGCAGATGGCAGTCTTTGAAGTGTGGGTAACAATGAAAGGGATGGAGGAAGGATACACACAACTCCCATATTCATAATTTATTTTCATGCATAGACTATATTTGGTCTTCATCTATGCTGCAGGGCTGGATTACAAAAATAGAGATTCATCCGATTGCATTGTCAGATCATTCGCCCCTGGAAGTGGAGATCCTCCTTCAGGGAACAACAAGGATATGGTCCTGGGCATTCGGTGGTAAAGGAGAAATTAGGGGGTTAGATTGAGGAATCTTTCAAGCTAAATGATACAGAGGACATGGCAATTAACACATTATAGGATGCCCTTAAGGACACATTTTCGCGGGGAACTTCTCAGAAGGGGCTTGCAGACACAAACTACGGGTGGCCACTGAGTCCGAATTAGAGAATGAACTGAATCATATAATGAAAAGAATGGAAACAGATGGAAGTCTATCTGTAAAGAAGGCATATAGAAATGTAAGGGGGAGACTACAGTTTATGCAAACATCGAAAGCAGAAAAAGGTCTACTGTGTGTAAAATAAAAGTATTAAATAAAGGCGAATAAAGCTGACCGATTGTTGGCCAGACAGTTAAGACAAACTCAGGCCTTACACACAATTCTGGGTGTGAAGGATACTAGTGGGCATCTGGTCACAACAACCGCACAGATAATCACACAATTTGGGGAATTTTACTCTAAACTATATAAATCAAATAATCCAGACTCTTTGGCACAAGAATTATATTTACATTTGGTTAAGCTACCAAGGATCTCATCTCAGGTGTGTGAACCTTTGGAACAAGCATTAACTATTGAGTACATTTCACAGGTTATCTGTGGCCTCCCCCTGAATAAGGCTCCTGGCCCGGATAGGTATTCGGCACTGCTTTTAAAAAACATTTCAATCGATGCCGGCCCCTAAATAGAAAAAAATATATAACTTGTTCAAGGAAACTGGTCATATAACCCCTTGTATAGAAGAAGCTAAAATGATCCTTTTTCCAAAAGCTAAAAAAGATCCCAGAGCATGTGGGTTATATAGACCTATTGCCCCGATTAATCTTGACACAAAAATCTACACGAAAATTCTGGCTAACAGATTAGTGGATATTTTACTGTCTTTGATCTATCCGAATAAGTTAGGTTTTATTAAATACAGACAAACCCATGATAACTTCATGAGAGCTTGCCATTCGATTGAAAAGACAAGTAAGAAGCGACAATCAGCGCTCTTCCTGGAACTAGACGCAGAGAAAGAATTCGACAGGGTGGAGTGGTCATTCTTGTTTAAAGTCTTAGCGGCTATGGCATTCGGTCCTAATTTTATGAACATGACATGCATCAACTATATTGACCTCAAAATAAGGTTACCTATAAACGGTCAGTTATCTACTCCGATTATACTACAGTGTGGTAGGAAGCAGGGTTGTCTACTATCCCCGCTTCTGTATGCAATACACCTGGAGGCCTTTAAGTAAAATTAGACAAACAGATAAAATACACTGGATACCATTTGGGACAGATTATCACAAAATAATGGCTTATGCAAATGATATGTTGGTTACGGTCACAGAACCGGTAGAGTCATTGATAGGGGTCACTCAGGAATTGGAAGAGTTTGGCAAGCTGGCTGGTCTCAAAATAAATAAACGCCAAATCTGAAACATTGAATTTAACGCTTACACCCCTTCAGATAACTCGGGTTACTGTAAACACCAATTTCACGTGGGCTAAAGACAAAATCAGATTACTAGGAGTCTATTTAACTAACTTGTTACAATCTGTGTATAGAGTCAATTTTCCCCTTATTCTTTTAGAACTTCGACATTTACTCTTGTCATGGGGTCCGTTAACGATCTTGTGGTTGGGGCGGATAAAAGTGGTGAAAATATCAATACTACCTAAGGTGCTATATTTATTCCAGGGTCTTCCCATATCGATTCCGCAAATATTTTTTCGAGAGTTGCACAGCACGATATTAAAAATTCATTTGGAACAATTAAACCCCACGGGTAGCAATGAAAACTTGGATGATTCCAACAAATAAGAGGGGCTTGGGACTTCCTAATTTTGTAAAATATTATCAGGCAGCACACTTACGAGTGCTGAGAGAATGGTTTTTGCTCCTCTTTGGAGAAAATATGGTGCAGAAGGGAAAAAGCCATTTGCGGCCCGCATATTGCAGAATTGCTTTGGCTCCCCAAACAAGATCGTACAAAGAATATGCACGCCAGCCAGATTACCAACCTAGTTCAGAATATTTGGGACAAGGCTGTAAGACCATACCAAATTACTACATATCCCTCCCCCCCTTTTTCACCAATATTTAATAACCCACAATTTAAACCAGGCCTGGAAAGAGGATCCTTTTGTAAATGGAAGAAAACGAATTGCAATAAATTCAAGGATATGTTTCTGGGCTCAGATTTCATTCTGTTTGATCAATTCAAAAAAAGTGTTTTGGGTCTAACAGAATTAGACAAACATCAATATATTCAGGTTAGACATTTGTTGGTAGCCCCTCCAAATAAGGATGCATCCATTAGACCATCAACAGCATTTGAGAAGTTTTTAATGTCAAACAATATGTTCAGAATTGGCAGCGAATTCAGGGAATATCGATCTCTACTGAAGAATGGCAAACGCTATGGAGAGATATTCCAAAGTTAACATGTTCCCTACAGATTAGAGAATTATGGTACAAGGCCATGCTGCAATGGCTTACACTCAGCACAGGTTATACAAGATTAAATTGTGTAACATAGACAAATGTTGGAGGGAATGTAACAGACATGGGGATTGACTACATGTCTGGTGGGATTGTCTGAAATTGTTTAATTATTGGGGAACTATTAACAAGCATATTCAATCGATGTTTGGAAATGGGTCATAGGCCCATGCATAGGACCTCCTTCTGGGTATTGCAACATCGGAGGAACTGAAATGGCCTAAACATAAACATAAAGCTCAGATTATTCTGAGGATGGCAGCATTAGTAGTTATCGCTCAACGTTGGAAAGATAAAAATCCTCCACATTTTCATGATTGGTTTGTAAAGATTTGGAACTTAGTTGCCTTAGAATGGTTAACTTATGCTATCCAGGGAGCTCAACAGGCTTTCTCGATAACGTTGTTGCACTTTCTCCACATAATCTGCGGGTTTTAGGCACTGCATAGACTTTATTTCTCTGTGCACATTTTAAGACTGTGGTGAGGTTAGAGGGTATGGTAGGGAGGAAGGGTAAGGACATGGAGGTGCGGGCTGAAGGGTAGGGGATATGTTTATGCATGTGAAATGCCAATAAAAACATTTAAAAAAAAAGAATTACCACAGCCAGCTCTCAGCAAATATAATCTACAGAGAATAATAGAACTGTGGGCCTCCAATGGACTCAGAACATGGAAGGGTATTAAAACGCAAACGTACAGGGAAAGCAGCTTACCTTCATGTCCAAAGTAAGACACATTTCACCCATCCACAAACCAAAATCGCAGACCGCTTGATAACACTGTGGAGCCATGACAACTCTCACAGGTAGTTTCAAGATGGCGCCAATAGCCAGATACATACTTAAAACGTCAGAGCCGACCATTTAACAATATGCAGAGAAATGTATTCTTACCCAATAACAGAAGAGTAACAACAATGAGTAGGCACTTCCATTGCAATCTTAAAGGAGACCAAGCCAATCAAATGACTTAAAATGGACCTCTGAGGGAAAACACCAATCCTGGGTTCGACTTTCAAAGAGATCCACTGACCCAGCTGTATAAACCCGATGTCTAATATCTGAGAGGGGTGAAAGCAGATGTGCTACTCGCAGCTTCTTGGACACCTTGGGAGATTACTACTTGGAATGAGGTATTTTACCTGCTGTCAAGTGTGCAACAGATGCTCTGGCAGATATAGGACAGAGACCAGCCCACCAGTATTTGTGGTGCACAGAGGGTGGAACTGACAGCCACGTTGTGCCACCAAGGACTGAAACCACCAAGGTCTGAAAACAGAAAGAAGGCTTGAGGACTGGGCGCTATGAGATTCTCCCACTAAGAGTCCCTTAATCAGGTGGCCAGGACACGGCCATCGCTGTTGGATCCAGTTCCTGGGGGTGGACCAGTGGGGGAACTCGGGTTATTGCTAGGAGGAATAACCCTGGTATGATGTTATTTATAACGCGCTTAATAACCAGAGGTTTCTAAGCATGGACCCGGGGATCAAACGTGTTGCTCTGTGTCGTCTTGCTTCCAAGGCGAGCAAGTTGCCCCTGAACCATCATCCCGAGACACAGTATTGTGCCAGAGAAGGAGAGAAGAGCAAGATATCCAAGGCTTTCATGGGCTGTATTGCATCTGTCTCCCTTCCACCTGTTCGATCTCTGCGGCCCAGATCCAACAACCCCTCAGCACGTAATAATTCTCTAAGGTCCAAAACCCAGTTACACCTAAAAAGCCCAACTACCCGAATTCTTGTTTCACCGGTCTCCATTCGAATACTCCCGATCCTTCTTTCCGTTCCTCCGATTATCATTTTCAGCATTCCCAACATGAACAGAAAAAATATGATTCCCACAATCCCCTTGGTCCATGTAACGACTCCAGCTATTTCCGCTTACCCTGCAAACCCTACCCACCTAGCCATCCTATCCCTCTGAATGTCATTGTCCAAAATCCCAACCTGCTATGACAGAACACTACTGTTCCTACCATCCCCTATGTTCTGTTCTACATCCCGGTAATTCTTGTTCATTGCACAAACCTTCCCTATCCTGTCCCGCAGGATACCCTGACACTTCAACCCCTTTCCTCTCAAACACAAACACCTTTGCATCACACAATAGACAACAGACTGATGTTAAACCTTATTACCGGACATGTCCCAACCTGAAGATCAGGCAATTGACCTAAATCACACACACCTGACACCCTTCCTTTTCTCTACAGGGATAAAAGGTGGAGCAAGAGAGCGCAGGACGAGCAAGGCGAGTACAGCAGATAGCACAACGAGTTGGCTACCACACAGCAGTTCAAAAGAAGGAGAAGGGAGAAAGGTGGCAGGAATCGAGAGGGAGGCGAGGAGAGAAGTGACTTTGCCCTTTTCGTCCCAGACCCGCGGAACCTTCACGGAAGAGAGCCTAAGTCTGTGAACAATAAATAGCACACGTGTCCTGCAGCAGATGTTAACGTTACACGGGGAAATCCTATGCTGATAAGCAGGAGCAAGGGAAGCTCACGCCCCCATGGTACCAGCCTTGACTCCAGAGAAGCTAAATGACAGGCGGTTCATCACAGCCGGTGAGTCGAGGGGAGAACTGATGAGAACCAAGCTGTGATGAGTGAGAACTGCAAAGTGGCAAGTTTTTGAACCAAAGCTGATGAACTTTGAAAGAACTGTTAAAAGTGTGAAGGGGAGACCAGCTGCAGAGGGAAAGCGGCACCACATGGGTGCTAACTCGAGAGACTCTGGTCGAGCCCCATATGAGACAGACTACAAGTATCAGACGGCCATAGGAAGGCCCGCGAAATAGGTCAAAGTGGTCATACGCCAGAGTCAAGCAAAATCCCCGTACAATCGAACAACTTTAATCTAGAAGCACTTTGAAAGAAAGGGAAGTGAATCTTGCAAACATTGAATTGTGTAAAATGGAGAACATTAAAAGTAAAATGGGGTCAAAGCCCAGAAGAAGGGGACCCATGGGTGAGCTACCATCACCCGGATCAAGAGCCACAATAAATCCGGTGAGGGGAGGTTAAGAATCGAGAGGAATCGGAGCCGGCAGAGGGGGATTCAAGGTTGAAAAGTTGTCACCCCAAGATTAAGGAAACTGAAAGCAACAGTAAAAGACGGCAATGGTGAACCTGAAGGAGGGATTCCAGAGATTAAGCTATCGCCCAAGTACTAGCAGTCAAGAGGGGAACGAGTCTGGCAGAGGGAGATCCAGGGATGCAGCTGTCATCCAAGCTTCAAGCAGAAAACTGATATATGAATATGTAGATTAAAATTGAAAGGGATCAGCCCAGAAGAGGGGGACCCAGGGGTTAAACCATAACCCTATTTGAATTTTGGAATACTTTTTTTAAAATTAATATATTTGGTTTACAAAACCTTTTACAAAAATTAAAGACCTTGCAACATTTGATAAAAAAGAAACAAGTGCAATCCAAAAGGTCTTTAAAGGAGAGAAGATAGGTAAAAAGGAACTAAGAGGAGAGGAAGTAAGAGACGGGAGTGAAACATAATAATTTTGAAATACAATTGAGGAGGGTCAGCACCCAGAAGAGGGGGACCAAGGGGTGAATCGTCACCCAGTAAACATTGCAAAAGAACTTTCATTTATGAAAGGAACATTTGTTTCATTGTTTGAACAGGTCAGGTCCTCGACGGCAAGAGACTTTCAAGTGAAGAGAAAGGGGAAGAAGAGGCCAATGAGAGACTAGAGAGCTGGTGTGAAGAAGGAGAAGAGACCATGAAGAGTTCAGAACCGAGTACTCCCACGAAAGGACTGCCCTAGTGAGAGAATCGTGTTTTTATTTATGGGCTGTAAAAGCCTAGGATTAATAACACTGTTGTTGGCCAAACGTGAAGAACACATGTGTTGTAAGAATAGGGATAGCCTAAAGGATTAAGGACTTGTTAAGCGTTGGCTTGACCATTACCTTTGGTTAATAACTAGTGCATCCCTGGTGGGACAGAGACTTATACCGCACTTTGTGTTGTCCCAAACTTGGCTCTCTTTTACAGATGTATACCTTATTTTTTAGAGCCTTACCCTAGTTACTGTTTGTCCACCCCTCACCTTACACCCCGATAAATTAATGAAAACCCTGTTCATTGCTAACTCATATCTCAGTGGTCCTCATTTTAGAGAACCACTGCAAACCCTTCACTGACCGACTTGTTGAATATAGAATTACAGATGGGTGGCTATGGTAAACATACTCCATTGAGAGGTTCTGAGTGAAGGACATTGTGAGAAACATGAAGGTGTTTTACCCGCTAGTCCCTGGGGATCTGTCATCCAGGTGGCCAGGACACGGCTATCCCTTTTCAATCTAGTTCCTGGGGGTGGACCAGTGCGGGAGGATCATCTGGATGGGGGTATTCAGGGAGTGGAAGTGGGACACTGAAGGATGAGGTGTGGTATTCCCCTTCCTTATGACACCTTTTCCCCATCCTACTAGGTAAGATACTTAGAAACTCAACCCCCAACCGTTCCGACACATACACTTTCTCACAGACAGTCCATTGTGAGCGACAACGGACTAACACCAGAGCCGTATACCTGGCATGTCCCAACACAAGTATCAGGCAGAGTCAGGCAATCACTGATAATTACAGTAATCTGCAGGAACCCTGCGTCAGCGACATCCAACGCCACTGTGATGGTGTGATCAGACGCTACCTCCCCTTCCTGGAAAAGAGTGATCACCTCCATCTTCTTATCGTTGGGGAGGAACTCCAAAATCTGACCCAGCTTGTACCACAGCTCCTCGTTGTACCTGGCTAGGATCGCCAGTGCGTTGGCCACCTTCATAGTGGACGCTGCGGTGTAAATCACCTTCCTTCCAATGGCGTCCATCTTCTTCCCCTTGCTTTCCATAGGGACTGAAAACTACAAGGATGGGTTAGCTGACCGCTTCCTCACGGCCGCCGATACCACCGATTCCGGTGATGGTTGCAACCTCATGCACTTGGGGGCAGAGTCGGTCACCCGGTACTTCTTCTCCAGCCTATCCTGTTTGGCCGGAGCTGTGCAGGGGTTCTTCAGGAGGGCCAGGCCCTCCTCCGTCATGTCGTCTAGAAGGGGCACCACCATGATTGTCTTCCTTTTGGCCTCGCGTCTCGGGTACAAGAAACCCTCCTTCCTTGTTACTTCGGGTACAAGCTGGAATAGCTCAGAGGCTCTAGCGATCATGGAATGGAACAACCCCACCTCGTCCAGTGGGGACGCCCTATGAGGCGGATCTAAAATCAGAGACTTGCCGTCCGCTGCAACAATATCCTCATCGTCGTCATGACGTATCCGTCCCCATGTCTTGATCCGCTGGGGGAGAAGCAGCTGGACGAAAAGGGGGCGTTGGGGGATGCTTCCTCTTCGGCGGCAGAGGCAGATCAGGGAACTGGCGGACCACTGGAACTGGGCCCGGTGGCATCCTCTTCTGGATCTCCGACACAAAGGTGTGAATGGTTGCCAGAATGTCCAGAGACACATCCCTCGGCTGAGCTGGCGGGATCGGAACACCTGGCCTGTGCCGTTGTCGCCCTCCTCTTCCATGTCCTCAGACAGTGTGTAAGGACTCCAGGTCCTCGTTGTCTGTGGATGAGTAGTCCATGGCTTGGGCCACGGCCTGGGATGGCTGTTTCGGGGCCTCTTCTCCCCCACCAACCCCTTTTTCCCCCCTGAGAGGCTGGGACCGGTTCTGAGCTGGTTTCCCCTATTCCAGAGTACCAGAAGACTTTGCCAACGTGACTGCGGCGGTGTCGCGCCTCATGGGTAGGGATATCTTCTGTGCGCATGGGCTACCTTCGCATGGTCTGCCCCCTTAGCTGTTGTGAGTGCAAACGCCACCAACTCTATTGTCGACGAAGTCTTATCCTGTGCCGATTGGGCCTTCTTGGGTAGTTCGGCCTTCTTCTCCATCCACGGCTTCTCTGGCTTCTCCTGCAGTTTACCCGGGTTGGATAATTTCCTTTTCAAGAAGCTTGATTGCCGGCTGATAATGGAGGCAGAGGGGGATGTCAATTGCACCATGTCCACCTTGGAACCAGCTTCCGCGGCGACCCCAAATGTTATTGACACCTTTAATTCATCAATTACAAGAGACATACACCGCCTCCTAGACACTAAAACATCTTCCTCTATCCGGAATCTTGCCTCTGTGGGGGTATGTGCATATGGCTGATCTATACTTGCATATGCTGCGTCATATATCATGTATTGTGCTATGACTGTGTATACCTTTGATCAGGTTAATATACAATATGATTTTAATGCGAATATTGATATTCTTGTTTAATTTGTCTAATCTCTATGTCAATATACAGCCTTGAAAAAGACATTGGGCCTCATCACGACTTTGGCGGTAATCCTTAAATCCGGCGGTAGCGCTATTACCGCCGGATTTAAGGGTCTGCCAAAGCAGGACTTCGGCGGATTTCTCCCCAGCTCTGAGCTGGGGGGAAATCCGCCGAAAATTTGCGCTATTACCGTCGACGCGAAATCCGCCGGCGGTATTAGCACAGAATTTCCCCATTGAGCCCAATGGGGAATGGGGCATTCCCGAATGGGCTCAATGGGGAATGGGGATTGACATTACCGCCAAACTCGTGATCCGGCGGGGAGTTCGGCGGTAGGGCTAATACCGCCCAAGTCGTGATGAGGCCCATTGTGTTGAAATACATGTTGGCTGGTCTTTTGCACAAGAAAATAAACTTGACTAAACAAGCCCACTTAAGACTATGGGACTTTTAACTCAAACATTACTAAAATCAAATAATCTTTTGTCAAACACATTGTAGAGCTGCATTTACCAAGCGCGAAGTGCAAGGGGTTTTCTTCTTTTTCTACTTGATGAACTTCAATGCTGTCTTGAGGGATAAAGCCTCAAGGCCATTTTCTTTGCAACTGAATTACCTTGAACTTGGAAAAGGAACCCTGAGGATTTGTGGAACTGTTTTGAACTTGGGAAAGGTAATCCAGAAACCTTTTTGTGGAACTTTCTTGAACTTGGGGAAGGGAAGCTGAAAAGGAAGCTAAGAGCTGAAAGCAGCACAGAACTTTGTTTGATCATCCTTTCTTTTATTGTTGAAATCCCTACACCTTGTTTAGCTTTAGCTGTGAGGGCAAGTATAGGTTTTGACCCAAACTTCAGTTGAACTTTTTGACCCAGACTTTCCTTAGTTTCGTTCAGGTAGGGAAATCCCACCTTAGCATTCAACCATCCTGACATTTCAGTTAATAAATCATTTTGTTTTGAGCTTTAAATCTGTTGTCTTGTGTCTTGCTACATGATGCCCTCACAGTATGAACAATTACATGGAATGACAATGCTAGGGCTTACAGAACATGTATTCAGAGCTCTGTTTCAGCTTATTATATCAAACAGGGGTGTGAATAAAGTAGTAGGGTGAAAAAGCAGACAGTTGTTAGCAATAATAGCTTTAACATAGCCATACTTAGCAGTTATTTCCCTAGCTACCCTGCAATGGCAATCCTTATAATCCTTACAAGAAAGCAGGGGGAATACATCAAGAGCACCAGAAAGAGCCAGAGTAGGGGAAGCCAATGAGAGGGTTCTTCCCATGTGGTCAGCTTCACATATATCTTCTTTTGTGGATTCTGCATGCACGTTTGAGTTCTGGCTGGGTGTCTTCTGCCATTCATCCTTGTACAGTCGATGAAATGAGCACCATTTAATTTGGTAACAATAACCCTCTTTATCGGCAAGGCAATTCTAATAGAAACACCAATTAAACATTTCTCCCTTAGTGTATCTAGGGACCTTTGCCATAGGCCCATGTGTAGAAGGTAGAGGCTGTCCTATATGGCAATTTTGGCTACAGCGGGCATAGTTAACAAAAACACCTAGTAGAAAACCTATAACAGTGCACATAGAGGCTTTAGGGGAGAAACTGGTGTGTAGGCTATAAAGGTTGGTCATCAGGTGGGAACTGGGATGAGTGCGTTTGGGGGTGCATTTTATCGGATGTGAAGTAGGTGCACATTGAAAACGAGGCACTCCATTTCTTTCTGAATTGAATGAAGCTCAGAGCGAGTCTGATGTTGATGGATTTCTGCTGCTCTAGTTTGGCAAGGTCCGGAAATCGAATGATGCATTGACTTCCTAAAATGGCAAGCGCCTGCCAGGGAGGAAAGCTCATACATGGTAACATTTTTCCATTTGGTGAGCTGCATTTGACAGTGATGCATATTTGTAGGAGTGGCCAATGAAGAATGAGTGCAGGCATTATGTGCTCACATTTGTAAAGAACGTTGATGAGGTCGGCAGCAGTGTGCTAGATGCTTCTCAGAATGGCTAGGGTTGTTGTAGGTAGGACAGTGAATAGGGTGTATCCTTTGTCAGTGTGAGATAGGGCCAAGGGCTGTAGGAAGTATATAAGTTTATAGGTGATAGGATCTAAAACAAAAGGATCGAATGCCTTTTTATCGACACCAAAACGACCGAAAAAAAAGGGTTGACTTTTTTTATGGGGGAGGGGGGCTTCACCCCAACCCCCCCGTTTTCTTTTTAAAAAAACTTTTTTATGCTTACGAAACAAAAAAAATATATAAATAAATAAAAAAGCATTCAACCCTTTTTTTTCGGTCCTTTTGGTTTCGAAAAAAGGGCATTTGATCCTTTTTTTTTCCGATCCTTTGGCTGGACATCGATTTTACACAGGAGCGATAGCTGGTTTTCACTCGGTTCGAGTTTTGTTCACTGTGTGTGGGTAGTGGCCCTTTCCGTGGAATCAAAAATATTTTCACAGGGTGGCATCTGTGGTGCAGAATCCTTGAAGTTCATGGTAAACAAACAGCTAGATCAAGATTTCATGGTGTTCATTGGTGTTGGCGAGGAGCAGGAATTCTGCCTTGCAAGTGTTCCCTTTCAGGTAGGTGCTAGACATGTCTGCATCGGGTCAAGGCAGGCCTGGAGTTGGTGGATTTCTTTTTTAAAGGGATGCTATTGTAGAGTACAGTACTGTTTCATCTGAATATTGGTGGCTGTGGAGGTGGGGAGGATCGTCAGGGGTTCCATGTAGAGGGAGAAGATAATGGGTGAGATGATGAATTGATGCAGCTCTCCATAGGTAAAGGGTAGAGACAGCAATTGGGAGTTATACATGTGCACAAACTGATGGGTATTTCCTCAGCAGGAGGTGAAATAGCAGAAGGCATTTTCCCTGATGCCCATGTGGTTGTGCAGTATGTTGATTAGGGCTTGATGCTCTGATGAAGGGATACTCATACACTCTGCAGACCACTTGCAGTCCTTCGGATCATTTGCTGTTGTCCCCCTCACATCACTTTTGCTCTGCTCTGCCTCAGATGCAAAGCAAGCCATTGCAGGGATAAGGCATCTACTGCATGAGTTTATAGATGTTCTGTTGAACCTTTGAAGTGTTATGTATTTTAACATAGCTTTAAATGCCCTACAATACTAGCTAATGTCTTGCATGCTAAATTTAGTCATCACATACAAGAGCAGCCTAACAAGGCCTCTAAGATCGCATCAGCCTATAACAAAATGTTGTCTGACGGTGAATAATCTTGCGCCACTGAAACAGACTGGTAAGACACAACCGTCAAAACAATGGTACTCCTCAGACATGTAGAAATTAAAATCTCTGAAAGATAGGGCCTTCAAGAATTGGTGAAAGTCCAACTCTCCTGATGACAAGGAATGCTACACCGTGGCAGTTAAGATCCATTAACGGGCCATTTGTGAGGCCAAGAAAGTGTTTTATGAGACGAGAATCAAGGGGACCTCCTCCAATTCCAAGGAATTGTTCAAAAACCTAAAGGCACTTGAGAACCTTTGCCCACCATCTGCCATAGTCACAAATGATATGAAATGGATGCAAACAAAAATTGGGAACATCAAAAGCAACATTGTGGCCAACAATAATGATCTATCAGATGGCAAACCTGCACTAAATAATGGTAGACCATTGGACCACATACCTCGTTTTGTCTTCTCTAAAGTGACTAATGTGGTTATCCTGGACATGTTGGACAAATTGAAACCAACGAACTGTAAAGGGGATATTTGCCTGGCGGCTATTGTAAAATATTGCACCCATTTTCTTGCCCCTCTAATTACCAAATTTGTTAATCTATCTTTTTTGGAAAACTATGTTCCTGTCTCTATTAAACAAGCTTGGATCAATCACCACCTTGCTAAAAAGAAATCTTTAGATTCATCCATGGTGGGCAATTAACGGCCCATAACTAATAAACCCTTTCTCTTGAAAATGTTAGATAAGATTGCTCACCAACAAATTCAAGATTTTCTTAGCCATCACAATATTCTAAGCCCAAAATAGTAAGGATTCAGAAGTACAGAATCCATGCTGCTGGATCTGAAAACCAATATCATGCAACATCTTGATAAAGAAAAAACAGCAATCTTGATGCTTCTGGATCTGACTGCAGATTTTGACAAGGTGGATCATGCCATGCTAGTCACCAGACACCACTAATCGGCCGCCTTTTCTCCTGAATCAGCTAGAAGGGTTCTTTCTTTTCTAGCAGAGCGAACAGCAAGAGTCTACCGTGACAGTGCTGTTACAGGGGGCTTTGTTCTGACCTGTGGGCTTCCACAGGGCTCATGTCCGTCCCCCACGCTTTTCAATATTTTACCTTGGCTCCTTTGGACTTGTTGGATTCCAATCATGTCATTTATGCAAACTATGCTGATTGACACCGAGTGTCTCATCCCCCTCAGCGGCAATCATGCGGCTGACTCCACGGCAATCAACACCATATATAATCTTATATATAGGTGGATGCGGCTCAATGGCTTGCCACTTAACAACTCAAAGACGGAAATCATGATTGTTGGCATTGCCTACAAACTTTGTAAACTGGACCCCGCATTCCAAACCTTCAAAGTGGCCGAATGCTCTCTTAAAACTCTTACGTTACGAAGGTCAAGACCCTAGGAGTTGTTCTGGACCAAGAGCTGAGCATGAAAGCTCATATTAGTCATCTTGTTTCCTGCTCTTCTTATTATATCAAGCTCCTGGTCCAAATCTGGCCCTTCCTGGATGCAAGCAGCGGTGCCACCCTGGCACGAGCCATCATTGGGTCCCACTTAAATTAAATTATTGTTCTAGCCTCTTACAGGGGGTAGGTCGGGGGAACTGAATCGATTCCAGGTTGTGCAGAACAATGCAGCCAAGAGTAGTTTGTGGCCTGCACAAATCAGACCATGTATCTGTAGCAATAAAATCCCTGCATTGGCTTCCTATTAGGAGCCACCAAGATACTGATAACCGTGGCAAATAAACTGATCTTGAAAAAACATGACAATTCAGCAAGTATGGGGAAAGGCGATTAGAAATTTTTGAATTATTTTTCTTAATATTATGTAAATTATGCAAGCTCTGAAGCAACAATGGGCGGTAGCCAGTCTAGACACACATAAGGCACTTGGTTGGGTTGACTGGGGCTGTATGTTTGAAGTACTGAGAAGGTCTGACATGAGTACTCGTTTCTATAGGACTGGGCCCAATTATGGTATATTCATTCGATGTCAAGAGTACAGACAAATAGCACTAAGTTGCAGGGACACGGGAAAGGGATGCCCTTTGTCACCACTACATTGTCTATTATATATAGAAAGCTTTTCTTGTCTAATGAGAGAGTGTTTCAGAATTCAGGGTAACTGTATAGCTAGGGAGACCCATGCAATATCCTTTTATGCTAATGTCATAAATGTCCAATATCTCTTCATTGGACATTTGTTCCCCGTGAACTTGCTTCCTGCTGCTGCCGCTGCTGCTGGTTGGTATACCAGCTGTTTGCCTTCAGTGGCCAGTGTCCATCATTTCACGGCCTCACCCTCGCTCCCTGGAGGAGGCGGAGCGTCATCACGATCACGTGACAGGTCACGTGATTTAGTTGCCGGCACAAAAAGGAGCACAGACCACCCTTGCGGCGTTAAGCCCGTCAAGGCCGCTGACTGTTGTGTGACTGTTAGGTGGCTGATAGGGGCAGACCCTTGTGGTGTGCCGAGCAGTGTTCAAAGACACATTTCATTGAGAATAAAACACTAAACCAGAGCGCGCAAAGGGCGTCTGGCTGAACTACCTGGCTGCTTGCTGTGGCTGTGACTCTACTCTGCGGCTGGTGGCAAGTCAGCCTAAAGCGGTGCGGCGGAGAGGAGCACCCGACCAGGAGATTGGGTTTCCCTCTCTCCTGGTGCAAATAGAGAGGAGCTGCACGACAATGGGGCGCCTGAAAAGTGAGAACTCAGATCCAGGGGCGGATGAAAGGGTGAAAACCCGACAACAGGTAAGGCAGCGTGTTGCTTCTTATCCGGTCCCTGCTGGGGGCCAATCACCAACTACGGGAGGCCTCAATAAAGGCATGTTGCCTTGGAGACCAAGCCGACTGGCTTTCCCGAAAAAAATCCCGGCGACTGAAATGGCCAGGGAAGACCCTGCACCGATGGCCGTAACACCCGAAGACGGAGATCTTGACCAAATTACTAGCAAGGTCAGAATCGCCCAAGATCAGACCCCTCATGGAGTGGGAAAGGGCCAGGCAGGGGTAACGCAGTTAACTCTGCCAAACGAACAGAGTGACAAGAAAAGCCCCCAGAGGTCTCCGGAGACTGATGAGGCCCCGAATGAGCCCATCCATTCAGAGACGCTCAGCGGGGAAGACTTTGTTGAGGAAATGCCCGACATAATCGAGGAGAATCTGACTATTGAACAATCAGAGCGGGAGGCTCCACTAGAGAAGGTGCTGCGAGTGGGGGGGAAAGGGGTCGAAACATCTGACCCAATCACAGCAGAGGAGGGGGTCGACCAAAAAGACGCATCAGGCGCCTGTCCCAAAGCAAGGGAGGCACTAATCCCTCGGGATAAAACACCAACTCGGAAGGAGGCGACCACAGTACCCTCTATTACTGAGAAAGAGATGCCCCAGAAAAAATGGACTACCCAGTGCATACTATCCAGCTGGGGGGAACCCCCACGACCAAATAAGGGGCAGAGAATGTTCGACGCAAACATTTTGAATGTCTCAGACCTAAGTCTGGGTGATCACAGGGAACAGAGGAATGGCCCTTTGCCGACCCTCCTTCCCCAAAGTGGTTGCAACGGCACGACCCAGGATACGCTTAGTAACTCAAACCTCGCTGCTAAATTAATCCTGGACATCTCAAACATTACTGACAAAATAGTAAGGGAGAAAAGGAGGACTATCATTCATCAAGGATAAACTGGCAGCGCTTGATGATGAGGTGGACCTGACAGACCAACTGGATGCAAATATCTCACAAAGAGGGGGAAATTTACAGCAAAATACAGGTCCCAGACAAACGGATTACAGAAGTAAAGCTCCACAGGGGCCGTTGAAAATGACACAGCCTATGAGTATTGATGACATTTCTATGGAAAAAATAAGCGATCTATTCTGCAAGGGAAAAAGGGACGACATGGCTCATATTCAGAATGTGATGATGGCATCCTTAAACATCACACTTGCCCCTTCTTGAAGCTTTATGAGTACATGAACAAAAACCTGCAGTTACTACACACCTTAGCATTAAAAAGTGAGGAAGGAATGGGGGAAATTGTAAGCTTCACGAAGCAACTGGATATGAGACTGCAAAAAGAATCTGACTTGTCACATCAGTGGGAAAATAGCCTCTGTGACCTGGCGCGCCAGGAATCCAAAGATAAGCAACTCTTGATGGAAGCCATACTTGAGGATCATAAGTGGATAAGGAAGCAAAATCAGCAGTCCTCTTTGAAAACAGATCCCAAACGAAACTCTGAAAGGGATCAGGACCCGGAAGTGTCGAAGGGGAAAAACCCTGAAGTGATCAATGCAAAGGAAAAAACAGGCGGTCCCCTAATACTAGGGAAGGGCTTAAAGACAAATAGACCCAATAATTCAGACTGCCTGTTGATAATAGACGATGAGGAAAAGAAATCAACGTATGCGATCTTCAAAGAACCTTCGCATCAAGCAGAAAAAAGGAGCGTTTGCCCAGAAGATCATTCCAAAGAAAAGAAAGGAATAAGTCAAAAGAAAGGAATAAGTCAAATGAAAGCAAAAAATCAAGCTCAAAAGCGCAAAGCAAATGGATCCAGAGCATTCTTGAGGAACATCAAATTGCCTAATGAGGAGAGGGAGGAGCCCTTACCTAAGAAGCCAAGGAGAGAACTCAGCTTGTCAGGACCATCAAAGAGGAAACCAGCGAGCAAACGGAATGAAAAAAATTCTGATACAAGTGTCTGCTTGAGTGACCTCATAGAAACAGCTGAAGAACTCAAAGAGGATGAGCTGTGGGACAACATCATCTTATCTGAATGGCAAGCAATAGACAACCATTTGGACTCTGCCCCGATGGAAAAAAAACGAGAAAACCCGAAGACCAAAGGAAAGAGAAACCCAATGAAAAAATAAACTATGAAGTGGACAACCAAAGATCTAAAGGTACCAACCGTCTGAAAGAGGAGCATCAAAATGAGAAAAGAAGCCCAGTAAAAAGGTACAAAGGAAACAGATCTCATAGGAGGTGTGACTCTCGAAAAAGCCTCCAAAGGAAGAAAGGGGACAGGTACCATGGAAACAGAGGGAGATCTCCCCACAAATATTGTGATGAAAGATTTAATGATAGCAAAGAAAAGAAGAGAGACATCATAGCTAAAGAGCCTCGATTAACTATAATGGACAGGAAAAGGAGCCCTAATAACACAACAAAAAACCCGGAGTTATTAAGCCCAGTCAATCAGCGTTATTCGAAAGAAAGAAAAACTCTGAGAAATAGGAATAGAGAAAAGAAAACAAAAGTAAGCCAGCAAGGAGATGAACGGGAGACTGGGGGTAAGCATGGTCAATTTCATACATTGAGACTGGAACGGATGTGGAGTGATAGAAAACGGATAGTGCTGAACAGAGCGAGGGTGATGGCACTATTTAAAGACCTACCATCAACCTTGAGAATCCATAGTGACGATGTGTCAATAGTCGAGTTTATCGATGAAAAAAAGCCAGACGTGCTCCTACTACATCTGAGGACAAGCAAATTGAAAGAAAGTCTGTGGGGGGTAAGGTATTACCTTGAGTCCTGGGGATACAGACTCAATTACCCAGAAAGAAAAAGTGATCAACGAGAGGTAAATACCGTCAGACCTCCTACAGTGAAGGTGGAAAAAATAATGAAAACCTTTGAAAGGAAAGCCACGAACACAAGGCAGGAAGGAGGGTCAAAACAAAAGTCAAGTGCCAGACAACACCAGGAGGCTACAAGGGATCGTTGCTCAGATTTAAAGAGCAATATAAATACCTACCGAAAGGCCACAGAGGATCAATTAACAAAACTGAGATATACGATTGATAATTCAAACCAGAGGGGAAAAAGGGACTGGAATCGGTACTCAGAGACTGAAAGAAGTGGAAACAAGAAGCAACCCCGCCATCATACCAGAAAAAAAAGAGACCATAGATTAATTGCAGTGGAAAAGGAATTAAACCTCTATTGGCATCATGGAACACACAGGGTTTTGGACATCTCTACTCGGGGGAGAGTAATTGCCTAGTGAAATATGAATTAATTTGTATACAAGAGAGCTGGATCAGAAGAACTCCGGTGTGTGAAGGCTATCAAGTCTACATAAATCCGGCACAGAAAGGACCCTTAGGAAGACCTCGGGCAGGGCTGGTAACCCTAGTGAAGGAGGATTGTCAATTGCAAGTACTAGAACACCAAACCCCGAACCCGTTCCTACAGATACTCAAAGTGGTGAAAAACAGAGGTAGAAATGAAAGGAGACTCCTTCTAATAAACACATATTGGAACCCCTCAGAAATAGCCACAAGTAAATATCTAGTGGAGATAATGAGGGCTATCGATGCAGCAATGTTAGAGAATGAGGGCCAATTGATTATTTTATGTGGGGACCTAAATATTAAACTGCTGGATAAAAAGGGACTGTTGAAAAGAAGACAGACTCTGCCGCCTAATGAAAAACTCTGGCTCGCAGAAATGGACACCAGGGAGATGTCCATGTTGAACGGTCAATCAGTAGGGGACCTCCCAGGATCAAACACCTGGACAGCGAACTCCAGGGCGGCTTGCCTTGACTATTGTTTCGTTGCCAGAAAGACCTTACCCTGGATAAACTCCTTCAAAGTAGTCCATCGGATGGTTAGTGACCATGCTCTGCTTGAAATTGAACTTCTCTGGAAGACGGAAGAGCCTAAGTACCAAAACTTTCCTGAATTGTTGTGATCGGGCGGACGCACAAGGCTAAAAATCAAAGCGAGCTCTATTTCCCTACTGGTAGAGCAACTGAAACACAACATCGAAGAAAATCAAGACACTGTGGACTATGGTTGCTTTTTGAAGGAATTTGAGATTAATATCGGCCCTAACAAAAAACAAGAGGTGATAAGGAAACATGCACACAACAGAATTTTGGTGGTGAAACGAAGGGAACACCGTACAGAATTGAGGCGGAAAAGCTCCCTCATTAATAAAGAGGAACTCATAAGACTCTGCAAACAGGCCTATACAGGCCTATAAAAACTGGCTAAAATCCACCAGGATGTGGAGAGCACAATTAGATGCTGAAAAAATGATGGCAGCAATAACCACGTCTAACTCAAGGTCCTTATGGGAGATAATCAATAAAGGGGGAGAAATCCAGACTGCATTGACATCTAGTAATGTGTCAAAGGAGGATTGGGTGAAGTTCTATACAGATCTCTTTCAGGAGAAAGACCCGATTAAGACCGAGCAGAGATCAGCAAATATATGGTCAATTGACATTGAACGGGAAGATATCCTAACAAGGATACAAAAGTTGAGTTCATCTCGAGCGGCCGGCCCGGACGGCATCTCTAACTGCATGCTCAAGGAAAACAAGGAAGAGTGGGCAGATTTCATCTTAATATTATTCCAGCAAATCTTAAGAACAAGATCAATACCCCAATCCTGGAAGGAGGCCCTAATAGTACTTATATATAAGAAAGGAGATCGTAACAACCTGAGGAACTACAGGCCCTACTCGACTGTATAGGGAAATTGTTCTGTTCCATTCTGCTGAGAGATCTGAAAAATTGGGCAATAAAGACAGGGATCCTCGACAAGAGGCAAACGGCATTTATGAGCGGCGTGGGAACATCATTTAACCTATTCATCCTGAATATACTCAAGCTACGAGCATTAGAACAAAAGAGAAATATATACCTGGGCTTCGTCGACCTGGAACAGGCCTTCGATGGGATCTGCAGAGAACTCCTATGGGCTAAATTAAGAAAGTGGAACTGTCCGCAGGATCTGCTTGAGGCAATTCAGGAACTATATACCAATACTTCAGTTCAGATAGTTGTCACAAAACAAGGAGATCTGACAGAAAAAATACCGACATCTAAGAGCATAAAGCAAGGGTGTGCACTGGCACCTTTCCTGTTCATTCTGTACTTAGCAGATATGAAAGAATCCCAGGACCAAATCCGTGCATTTCCTCCAGTATTTCAGGATGAATCCCTCTCATGGATGGTGTACGCAGATGACGTCATATTTGTGGATCAAACCCCCATAGGTCTGCAAAGGCGAATTGTGGAATTTAAGTCCTACTTAAATCAAAATCACCTGAAGGTAAACGTAAAAAAATCCATGATCTTAATAATGCAGTCGGCGAGTGGAGCAAGAGCCAGAAAACAGAAAAAGGGATTCATCTGGTCACTGGACAACCACCCACTGGAACTCAACAGTTTACCTGGGGGTACTAATCAATAAGAACATCAATGAGCAAGGGCAATTAGATTCCATCAAAGCAAAGCTGGAAAAACGAACTGACCAGGCTCAAGCTCTCCACCTACGCTACGGATCCTTCTCAATGCTGCCAGTAATCCCATTTTACAAACAAAAGGTAGTGGCAAGCTTAACATACGGAGAAGAATCCCTGCTAAATCTCCATTGGAAAATATGGGATGTGGTAGAGGCATCTTTCTGGAGAAGGGTACTCAGGCTCCCGAATTGCCTCCCTGTCTCGACAATAAGACACGAACTAAGACTACAATCGATGGAGTCAACGGTCCTGTGGAAGAGCCTTTCCTTATACCGGAAGTGTATCCTCGATAAGCCGTCCATTCCATTCGAATTGCTAGCCAAAAAAAGAGATAAAAAAGAAAGACTTCCATTTTGAGGTCTGGAAACAGAACTGTCGCAAAATATTGGAATATTACCACATCAAAATTGCAACGCTAAAAGAAAACCCTGAGAAAGCGAAGAAAAACATGCGGGAAAACGACTGGATCTCCACGGATAATCGAAAAATGCAGAACACAAACTGCCACAACTTTACGTGGGAACGAAGAGCACTGAACGAACCTCCCTCCCCCCCTACCTACGCCGATTTCCCTCTTCAAAATATAGGGATCTATTGATGAGATGCAGATTAAACATCCTGCCAACAAGAGCGGTCCAATGGATAAGGAAACAAATCCTAGTGGAAGACGCAAGATGCCGTTTCTGTAATGACCCGGAGATGTTGGAAACAGTGGAACATTGGCTGTTTTTTTGTCCACGATTAAGCGCCGAAAGGAGCCTATATTTAGGCGAATGGGTGGTTAACATAAATGCAACAACGGCTGAGGAATACTGGGAACGAATCATGATGGTGCAAAAAATCAGCCCCACCCTAGAAGCCCTAAGATTCATAGAATCGATCCTAAAGGGACTAAAGGACGGAAACGTGGAATCTTAAGAGGACGGACACACTTTACAACATTAAGCATAATGATGGGGGGGCTGGGGAAAAGGACTTGGATCTTCTTTCTTTTGTTAAAGGTTGAAAAGAAATTTAACCAATAAAACAAAAAAAAAATGTCATTTTGTTATACATGTGTGATACGGCCCCTACATTTCCAAAAGTGCAGTAACAAATAGCGAATGTTGTGTTGTCATCAGGACTACAAATCAATTGGGTCAAGTCATTGAAGTACCCTAGGCCTGGCAGAGCGAATGATCTATAACAATCCATACCTCCCTCTAACAGTGATACCCTTGGAAGCAAAATAGAAAGACATTTATGATAGGAATGTTGCAAGTATTTGAACAAATTCTAAAAAAATCAATGGATTTTTGGCATCAATATTCTTAATGGGCTGAATCTAACTGATAAAAAGGATTACAATACCCAGGATTATGTGTGTATTTTGGGGAGGTTATTTGCTTACATTGCCTGACGTACTCAAGCACCTACATAAACTTTATTATGATTATTTTGCTCCTACATGATGCCCAGGATTGCGCTGGATACTTTAAAATGATGTAATGGGGCACCTGATTTCACTACAACACTACCTTATTGCGATGTGTGGCCCCTAGGCTTAAAGCAGACAGTAATGACAGTGCCAAAGCTCACCAAGGCACAGATTACACCAACCAACCCACTCAACATTCCAATTTTACCAAATGAGCAGGTTTTCTGTCTCCTTAAGCACTTGAAGGTAATACACAATGTTTGGCAGAGATGTGCAGTAACAGAAAAACAAAATTTGATGCATCTTACCGCACTCCTCCTTTGGGGTATCACCATTAGCCTTGCTCCATTTACTGTACCGATTTCAATCTATGAAATATGTCTATATTTCTAACATTTGATATTTTTATGGAGAAATAGCTCTTATCTAATAGCCCCCACCAACCTCAAAATCGGGCAGAAGAAACATACTGCTTTTAATCTGTATATTGTGTTTTATTTTAAATAACAAATCAAGAAATTAAAGGTGGTCCCATAATTTTCAATGATGTGTCATCCACAATGTTCAACTTGTTCCACTTAAATAAAGTAAAGGTACCTCAGCACCCAACATTAGAAAGATGCAGGATATCCAGAACAATTCCCTCAGAGCAGCAGATTTGACTTAAATTGACGTGTTCTTGGGAATGAAGAGGAGAAATTAACCTCCTACCAATTTCACTTGGAGGAACAGAAACCTTTATTCATAATGTTTCCATGGTTTTCACAGGCCAAAAGGTTTATCAATTACTGAAAAAGAGTCATTCTTTCTTTTATTGGTTTTTATGTAACACTTTTACACAAAGTGCTTAGGCCATACACCATGAGAGCGAGTCATATTGTATACCATGCTCACAAACCCAGATAAAAATGTGCCCTTGTGAAAACTCAGGGAATTAATGTTAGGGACTGACATCCCCAGTGCAATTGTAGATTCTAATGCCTTCTATTTAAATATACTGCCACAAAGTTTCCTTTACATGCCCACAGAGATCGAAATTAAAATTTGATGAACAGGAGCTAAAAGCAGCACCTTAGTACGAGGCATCATACATTAGGCAGGAGCCATCTCTGGGGAACTAGGAGCTGGTATATAGAACACAGCAAATCTAACATGTGTGAGAGATGTAAACTACATTTCTGTCCATAATAGATTATCCATTATGCTTTAGAAATTCCCTTGTGTCCTTCATTCACATTCCAAAACATGCACAGTTAATATCACACAGCTGTGTTTGTAGGAACACCTTTCCGGAGTCTTCGAAAATAGCTCCTGGTAGCTATTAGTCTTAAAATAACCAGGCTCTATTCAGCTACAGGCAGGTGGTAAATGGCTTCCAGCTATTGGCAATTTCAAACAATGGTCCAAGATCCCATTTAGTGACATAATTGCAAACAGGTTTCTCCCAAAGTACGCGCTATTGCCATCTGGGATTGAATTAATTTTTGGGACCTGTATCTGAATGCACTGGGACTAAGGCACACATGTTTGGTTTGCCTTTTAAAGAACCAGGACAGGTAGGGACTGCAACAAGTCAAGGCAACTGCCAGGTAAGCTCTTCCTTTCACACCATCTCCATGCTCCACAATCCCAGTCAGGCAATCTGGTTCTGTCTTGGTAAATGCTTATGCATTTGGCTTCCTCCAGAAAGGCCTTCTTAAGGGGAATTTCCATCACCTACAACCAGCTGGTACCCCAATCAGATTTTTTCCCCTTTGACATGCTCACTTAATGTGCAGCTTTCCCAAGAATTCTCCTTTTCTTTTCCTACACATTTAAGTTTAAATTCCCAATAAACTCCACCCAGGAAGTACCACTCGATGCTTCAAATTTGTATTGAACAGAGCCTGCACTAGGTACCCTTCACTTACACCCACCCACTTTGCTTGGATTGTGCCAAGGTATTTTTCCATGTCATAAGGGGATATATTTAGCCAATGGTTAGCCCTCCCCTAAAGAATTATGTTAAAAATTGAAACAAGAAATGCCTTTATCTTATCATTTCTTGTGCCACTAATGAAACCTATATATTCACAATCAGATAACATTTTTGAATTCAGAGACCTACTTCTGGTTTCTATAGACCCAAGCATAACAGTTATGAAAATATGTGAATGTATTAATCATTCATACATTTTAATGTATCCTAATTATATACATGTGATCAGGCTACTTCGTTGCATTGAAATCTTGGATTTTAATCAACGGGATAAATTATAAGAACCGATAATACAATTAATTATTTGTTACTTTAAATGTATTTTGTTTCCAGTGCTGCTCATTATATAGTTTGTAGTTTCTTGATATTAACAGACATCATATGCTAAACAGATATCTTAGGAAATAAAGGAATCATTTTAATTGGGTGCTTTTGAGTGAATCAGGCACATATTGGATGAGCCCTTAATACCCTGCCTGGTCAAGTTGTAGGATTTGTGTTACTATGCAGCCGTCAACTTAAAAATAACTTAAAAATAAATAGGCACATGAAATTCCTTGAATTGGAATGTGTTCAGCTTATTTTTATTTTATTTATGATACAAGCCTTTAGTTCGGGGTCCAAACAGCTGTTTATATTAACTGCTTTAAATGGCAAAGTGACTGATTAATGGTGAGGTCAGTTTTACAGAAAGCGAACATTTCCATTCCGTGCTTGAAAAAGAGAGGAGCCCTGGATAAGCGCACATTTAAGGTTTAACCGAGTTGACCATTTCGGGGTTACATGTAAAAAGGAAAACACGCTTCTTATGGAATTCTTACAGGAAATGACAATTTAATAAAGTGAAGGCCTATCAACAAATTAAACTATCTATATATCTAACATATGCACATTCTGTCTATCACATCCTTGTAGAAGGTTAAAACATAATCTGTAAAACATCTAAATGCACCAAACCCAAACCTTTTTGCATTAGCTGAAGTCATTCAAAATGCACCTTGTTTATTGAAATGCATTACATTTTTGTCAAATATTTTTTACACAACACTGTTGGGCATATTGGAAGGTATAGGTTCAAATATTAAGTGCTGAGGACAATTGTATTGACAGCAGATTTGAAAGCTTTTGGCGCTTGTTGTACAGAATTAAGTGTGGACAGAAAGGTTTTCTAACCTTTGTCTCAGATTGCCTCAAGAACACAGCAACTCTTAAAGACAGTTCAAGGGTTTTTGTTGAGAAGATTGTATAAGTGCTGTCCCTCTCTATCTCTTCTGCACCAGGAAGGTCCCGCCCTAGCCGAGGAATCCCTCAAACCCAGGATGGTAATTAGAGCTCAGTTAACACCTAGTGTCTAGCAACAGACTGGCTGGTCATAATGGCCCAAAAGCAAATGCTCTTTCTCTCGCCCTCCCTCAGAAAAAACAGGGGATTTTGGGGGATAGGAAGACCGGATTTCAGCCTTACCGAAGTACAGAAATTGCCTTGTTAGACGTCAAGATAAGCTTCTAAAAATCTCTGACTAGGGCATACGAGTACACTGATGCTTCTGGATTGATCAGCAGCATCTGACACCCTTAATCATACAATTCTTCAGATCCAGTTAAGGTTGTCAACACGCGGTATATGAGGTGACAGAGGTTGCTTTAACTTATTTCTCTTGAGAAGAACATCAAGAGTAAAAGTAAAATAATGTACGTCTGACCCAGAAGTTCCGACTTGTGGCGTTCCACAGGATTCATGTGTCTCGCCTCGGCTTTTCAGTATATATATATACGTAAAGCCGCCGAACAATCTGCTGATTGATCTCAGAGTCATTGCTTAGAATTGTGCTGATGAAACCCAGAATATTTTATGCTCTCCTGATCCTATGACGAAAACACTGCCCATCCACGTCTCAGGCCATTGTGGGGCATGTCATTAAATTGATTAGGCCTGAACCAATCAAATTGAAATGTTTTTCTTATTTCCCCTTCTCATGTTCTTCGGAAAGGACTTCCTGAGTTGTGGATCTACGACCCTGCTTTTACAACTCAAGTTCTTGACCAAGAAAAATTACTAGGTATCATTATTGATTCTGCTTAGACACTAGCTACATAACGAGCCCTTCACATTATCTAATGATTTCAAAAAAACATAAGCTCATTGATATTGGAAGCAGACTATCCTGCTTTAGCGTGGGCTATATTTGGGCAAAATTTGATAATTGCAATTGCCTCTTTTTATGTACAACCAAACACCAAACAGTCCATCGGGTGTTTACAGATGCTACAAAATGCAGCAGCTCGGGTAGAAGAGCACACATATCTCAAGTACTGAAAAGGCTTCAACACCCCTCCACCCCCATTCAAGCCAGGGTTAAATTCAAGCTTTTGACCTTAATGCATAAGACGATGTCTGGCCTTGCCCCTTTTTATATGAAAAGGAAGGTCATCTGGCATTTTTCCAAAAGACCATTAAGGTTGTCACTCCATCTTAAAGTGGAAGTTCTTAAGTTCAGTAGAATCAGGGTTGATGGGCGATCCAGCAAAATCGTTGCCATCAAACTTAGAAACAACCTCTCACTGGATCTCACGGAGATACCAACACTATAGCTTTAGAAAGAGATTGAAAACTCTGTTTGATTCCGATTGATAGAGTCCTGTCATTGTTCAGTCTTACTTTTCAATTTACTTGGTTGCACTGGCATACCTTTTTGTAGCGCCCACTTGCAATGTTCTAATAGAACAAAATAATCACACCAACCAGTACACCCTAGTTTGCACACTCTTCCAGCAATCATTCTTCATACTCAACTACACCACCCTTCTTCCACTTGGTCTTTTCATCGTCTTCTCCTTCATTGACCTCAACTGAAAAACCAAGATCTTTCTATTGCCTGTGCCCCTTGTTATCCTCCTCTTTCCCCCTCCATTGGTTCTCTCTCTAAGCTGGTTCCCCAGGCCAACCGGTGGCTTCTCTCTCCTCAGGGGTTTGATTACTGCTACACACGCACATAGACTAGGCGTGAAACCGCACTCTCTCTCTTTGTATGTGGGTATGGCTGCATTTGGAAATGGTGGCCCGTTCAAAGTCAATTCTAGAGTTCATTTCAGGTTTAAACAGAGCATCCAGATTGACGGTTTGATATGCGAACCGTATCGCAGTCCTATACGTATAATCATGGTTTCAGTCCATGTTCGGTGAAGCGTCTGGCTTGCAGGTTGGATGCGCTGAAAGTTCCACAGTCCAGCAAAAATTTAAGTCTGGGTTGCAGTCCTGCTTTTCCCACTGCCAGGCCTTCTGGATGATGTAGTCTGATGGGACAAAATGAAAGCTACAGGCCTGCATTGTGCAATACAGGTATGGGGCAAGACGAGATGGTTCTTATTTTGGTCATGCTGGCAAAGGCAGAAGAGACACTGACTGGCGTCCTTACAATTCTCACACAACACCTCTGGGGCAGTACTGGTTCTGGAAAAATATTTAGTAGGCCACCCTTCTCAGTTTGAGAGGGGTCCCCATCTCCTCTTGACAGGGTCATGATTCTCATGCCATCACACTATGCAGAGTTATTGCTCATGGCAGAAGGAACTGGCCTGAATTCCAAGAGGAGCCCCAGATTCATGCTGTGCACAGTTCCATGTTGCTGGTTACTGAGAGAAAACATATATCCAAATTGTACCAAGTGTCTGCTCCCAAAAAGAAAGGAAACAACTAAAATGTGTGAACGGCTGGAGGCACATTTGGATGCTCCACTTGAATATGCAGACTGGGCAGAGGGTGTGCATTCTAAAATGTGTTGCATGAACTACACTTTAAACTAATACATTTTAAATGCTTACATGGGTCAGATCTATCGCCTGACCTTTTTGCATAAAATTGGCCTCTACAAGGATGGTGGCGCCCCAAAGTGTGGCTAAATCCCAGCATCCTTCCTGCATATGTGGTATGAGTCATTCGTACAAGCTTTCCGGATGGAGGTGCTGAGTCGGTTCTCTGAAGGTAAATTGGGTGCATCCAATTAACTATGTTTAAACTTGGGCTAAGGTCGATTAACAAAAAAGAAACTATTGACTAAATGTGCAATGTTAGGCTTGGTTTTGGCAAAACAACAAACTGAGCAGAAAAAGAAAAGCCCCAGACCTTCATGGGCATTTTGTCAAACAATATAGTTAAATGGGCTATAGCCGAAATAGATATTAGGATTGAGAAGAGGGAATATGGGGAAGATGTCCTGGTCTTTACCTAAAAGACTAGTGTCCCATATAGAAAAGTCTGTGCCTTAAGGATGACATGCCATTATTATTGGGTCATGCACTTATCCCCTCCTACACAGGAGAGGTTGTGCAAGGGAGACCATTCAGTGGCTGTGATTAATGAATTGGTCATCTCAACTGATTCTCCAGGCAATGCCATAGTTGTGTACTGAATGTGTCAAACTGTTCACTGTATGTATGTGTAGGTCATGCTATGTTAAAGGAAAATGTGATTTCAGTACTACTTTTGGTAAAAGTAATAGATGCAGAAAAAATATTTTTGCAATAAATTATGGGATTTACTGTCTTCAACGCTCCCTCCTGTCAAAAAACTCAAATGTTTTGAGGATGCTTCTAAAGACAGACAGAAGAAAAATAAAGAAATGTATTTGTAATTCATTTTTAAAGTGCATACCCCTCAGCGCTGTATAAAATAGTAACAGCGCAACAAGAATTAATTGACAGAATGTGACAATTGGCAAGTTCTAGGCAGGAGAGGAAAGCAGATGAACCTTTAAACATGAGCGGTACAGAGAAAAGTAGAGGAAAGAATAGGGTGGGCGAGCATTCCAGTGTTTTGGATGGAAGAGGGAAAAGGGGAAGAAGCAGGATTAAGTACAGGGCGCCTTTGGCATGGCCAGCAAGAAAAGCAATTGAGAGTAGAGGGAAAAATCAGTAGAATAGAAAGAAATATGTGCAGATAGATAAGGAGGAGCAAGGCCATGAAAGCCCTTGATAACCAAGTAGAGAAAGTGGAATAGAAGACAGAATTCAAAAGAAAGCCAAGATAAAGAAAGAAGAGTGGAGGAAATTGATGAGCAGGGAAAAAGACACAGAAAGGCACGCACTTCGAGATACAACAACGGGGAGCAAGCTGATAAGCTGGGAGACCGATGATCAGAGGAGCAATAGAAGAGTCGAGAAACAAACGCTGAAATAACTTTTGTAGCAGCAAGGGAGAGCAAAGGACACATTTTACAGATATGAATAGATGCAATCGACAGATATCAGAGATGAAAGGCATAAAAGGAATGTAAAAGATAGGGAATAATCTGATGTTCAAAAGTACCAGACATTCTAGACAGCCATTGTCTAGTAAGCATTATGCAACTTTGCGAGGCGCAGCTAAGCCTTACCTAATATTCAAAAGTGGCTTTACTGCAAAACTGAATTCAGTCATAATAAAGAAGAGATGATGCCCCTTTTCTCTCAGACAACAAAATACCCACTCATGAAATCAAATACTCACATTATAATTGGAATACCTGAATACAGAAGACTATGGACTAAATAAACTAAACTATGGAGAATGAAAACACGCCCCTCCCTTTTACAATGAAGATAACTCTGACCCCACACTATCTTCTTCAAGCATCCTTCTTGTGATTATATACCCCGGGAGGAGTTTTGCCAGAAGGTGTTTTGCAACAGGTGTGGACTTATTTGATGACACCAACTGTTGCACATCCTCGATTGAGGTATGGGCGGGGGAGAGACTACATGTGACCCTTTCCCCTCCCTCTACTTTTCTTGACCAACAAACTATAGTGCCTTATTGTATTGTATTCTACTTGTCATTTATTTAGCACCTTTTACCATTATTACAGTTTCAACGCGCTGTTGGTGGGAACACCCTCGGAGGACTGAGGTTCAGAGTTAGAGGTCATGGAGTAAACTAGGATGCATGTGTGCATTTGGCTTAGCATGGCTGGCCAGGCTTTGGTAGAGAGCAACCCATGTGGTCAGACATGTGGTTGGGTGCTGAGAGGAGGAGTCAGATGATGGTGTGAGTGCTATAGACTCAATATGTGCCCAGCGTGCCCGAATTTGTCACAGGTCTGCGCTGCATTCTGATGTCAGAGGTGTTGAGGCGGAGTCTGGTGTGAGTAGGCAGAGAGTTACGTGAACCGTACAAACAAATGTTGTCATAGTCCTTGCTGTATTCTCATGTGTGCGGGTAGCCATGCCTGCAGCCAGTGTCCACCAGAGTGGTGCGTTATAAGTACCTGGTAGAATTTGGTGGCGATTTGTCGTTTGTGGGCCCGCTTCAGTTAATTGGCTTCTTCTGTCGATTATTGCACCTGCCATAAAACGGTTAGCGACAGTCTATGGTTTAACAATGTGCTGCAAGGGGAGCTCGGGCTGTACTTCTGGTTCTTCTAGGTGGATAATGTGAGTCTACCAAGCGTTTACTGAAACTTGCATCATCTCCATAATGTATAATCTCATACTGAACGTTTTCAAATGCTTACCTTTACCATGGGCGGCCCGTCCTATAGAGGGGGGGTGTTGGGGGGGGGGGGGGGGGGGGGGGTGTGTGTGTGTGTGTGTGTGTGTGTGTGTGTGTGTGTGTGTGTGTGTGTGTGTGTGTGTGTGTGTGTGTGTGTGTGTGTGTGTGTGTGTGTGTGTGTGTGTGTGTGTGTGTGTGTGTGTGTGTGTGTGTGTGTGTGTGTGTGTGTGTGTGTGTGTGTGTGTGTGTGTGTGTGTGTGTGTGTGTGTGTGTGTGTGTGTGTGTGTGTGTGTGTGTGTGTGTTATATATATATCGGGCCTCGGTGAATGCGGCTGGCACTGCCAGGTGCTGAGAGGTTGGGGTCGCTGAGGTTATCTACTTGGCTGTGAAGGGTGGGAGAAGGCATTCCTTGCTAGTTCTTACTGGAATGCTGCTGACAAGGCTAAGGGCTCAATCGACCAATGCTAGGGGGCATATAGTTGACAGTCTTTCTATTGCTATCATTCTGCATAGAGGATGCATTTAGCAAGCTCCAACTAATTACCAATCAACATTCAGTGTAAGCAAATTCAAACATTCTTTATATTGTGTGGCTAAACAACCTGTGTAAAGGAAGGTAACCTCTAAAAATGTTTTGAAAAATCTAAACAAAATAAAATGCTGCAGGTAAAACGGGGAAAAAAGCCAACAATTTGAGAACTATTCACATATTAGAGATACAAATCATTGCATATGCCATTTGTTCTCTAAAAAACTAAAATGCAATACATTAGCCAACGCCTATAAGAAGGGCAATGCTACGCCATAGATTTACCATTAGTAGTTGTTGTTAGGTAAGAATTGATGTAGTAACGCTGTATGAGACTATACAACACTTATCTGCTTGATATTAGGTAACCCACCTTTTCGTATACGTCTGTACTACACAAGTTGGTAGTGTGACTGAGCAGCCAGGCCTATCTCAAGAGGGGTAAATGTGAGCTGTAGAGCTGTAGCAATGAAATTCACAATTACAAGTAACCCTTACACTCAAGGTTTCGGTTATAAATAGTTATTTATTTAACATCAATTTTTATATAAGCGTTCTTTAAAAAGGGCAAGATAAGTAACACTGTAAATATACTTTCAAATACTTTTCAGAATCAAATAAGTTAGTGGATACTCTTTGATATGCTTCTTCCACACTTCCTACACCCTGAGGTGACTTCATTCACAAGGACAGTAATGGCATTTATATATCACAAGTTATACTTTGCAGATTGTGAGGTTGCAGAAAGGAAAGGTTTAAGGAAGGAAAAGGTTAAACAGGTTCTCAGTATATATGTGAGGACAACTAAATCTCCCAATGAAATCTAGACAAGCCTTTCCCAGCATTAACAGTCTAAAACAAGTTACCACCTATGCGGGACAAACAATATCAAAGTCAATGGGCTAGAAGAGTCTGCAGGGAGCCAGGACAGCCAAGATCAATTGGAACACCGTCTATGGAGCTGAGGCGCTTCTTAGATAAAGTGTCTTGCACAAAGTTAGAGAGTTTGTAGAAGAATCACTTATAGGGTCACAAGCTGTTGTGAAAAGCAGAGTCAGAATCAACTCTAAGGGTAAGCCACTGCAAGTCTCAATTGAGAAAAGCACAGCTCAAAGACACCGAGTTAAGTACCTCACGTCTAAACAGTACCTCTGGTTTAAAGAAGAGTGGTCCAGCTGGATTATGTCCTGTTGCAGCGATGCAGTTATGTTATGTTATGTTACGTTACTTTGCATTCATATAGCGCCTTAAGTACCATTGGTATGGTCTCAAGGCGCTTGTAGGTTGAACGCCCTCGGGAACCGAAGTTCAAGTCAGTAGAGAGAATAGAGAGAGTCATAAGGTGCCTGTGAGCACCGGCTATGTGTGCAGCTGGTGTGGCATTCATTTGCCAGCTGCTTCTTAACGATAGGTGTGGTGGTTGAGGGATCATGAGTATGTGTTCGTTCTGGCAGGTCGTTATCCAGACCGATTCTGGCTGCGTTAGGCCTGAGGAGAACGCCTAGGCTGGAGGGTGTGTAACCAGCAGTGTTTAGTTAGGGTGATTGGGGGGTTTGAGGCAAATGATGGCATGAGAACAGATATACCTAATTGTGTCATAGTATCGCTGTATTCTAGTTGAGTGGTGGTGTTAAGAGGAGAGTAAGCATGGAGATATGTTCCAGTTCATCCGTTCCACCCAGTTCATGCGTTCCACCCAGTTCATGCGTTCCACCCAGTTCATCAGTTCATGCGTTCCACCCAGTTCATGCGTTCCACTCACATACTTTACTCGTTCTTATCCCGTACTTCACTGTTCCAACCACATTTTCACTTGATCCATGCACTTCCCCCGTTCCATTGACATACTTCACCCGTTCTATTTAATATATTTGACACTTTTTGTCCACATACTTCACCTGTTCCTTCTTATACTTTGCCCATCTAATCCTTATACATCACCCACCTGTTCTTCCAGATTCATCCATCGTTCCTGCTACCCATTTCACTCGATTCTTCTCCTTACTACACCAGTTCCTTCCAACCACTTCACCTGTTCCGCCTATCTACATCATCCTTTTGCTCCGCACACTACACCCGCTCCGCACACTACACCCATTCCTTGCCCCGCGTTCTACACGCGTTCTATACCCGCTTCGTACTCTACACCTGCTCCGCACTCCATACCTACTCTGCACTCTTGATCTGCTCCGCACCATACCCTACATCCGCTCAACTCTACACCAGCTACGCATTCCATACCTGCTCTGCACTCTTCATCTGCTCCACACCCGCACCATACCCTACAACTGCTCAACACCCTACATCAGCTCAACACCACCACACCCTACCTCTGCTCACCACCCAAAATCTGCTCAACATCCTACATCAGCTAACACCATTATGCCCTACATCTGCTCAATACCCTAAATCTGCTCGACATCCTACCTCAGCTCCACTCTACTATCTACACACACCCTACATCCGCACCACGTTCTTATCTGCGCCGCGCACTCATCCGCTCTGCGCACTCCTCCGCTCCGGGCACTCACCCGCTCTACGCACTCACCCGCTCTATGCACTCATCTGCTCTACGCGCTTCATCCACTCTACCTACTTCACCCGCTCCACTCACTTCATTCATTCACCTTGCATTATCGGTTCAGTCCATGTCACTTGTAGCAGGCACTCTATCCGTTCCGTGCTCTCCATTTGTCCCATGCACTACACCAATCTCATGTACTCAAATCTTCTATTCAGTACTTTCCATTTATAACATGCACCCTTACATTCCACAATGAACACGTTTGAGCACAATTTTTATTTCCTCTTTTTTTAAGGGGGCAAGGGTATATGAGGAATAGACTTCGGCGGCCTCGTGAACGCCGCAAAAGTAAGTGGAAACGTCCACATTTGTAACATTTAGTAACAGTACACATGACTGGAAACATGTAGGCTAAAAGTTTTTTGGTCTGTGTCTCTCCCCTCCTCCTCCCCCTCCCCTTCTCTCTTTCATGTCAGCAGCACCACAATAACAGACGCTGCTGACGTCTGGATGTGTAGACTTTTTTTCGCCCAGACCAGATAAGGTGGTAATGCACCAAAATGTCGGACTAATACCATACCACGAACAGGTAATGGTTCAAAATAGAACATCTCATAGATTTGTCTATGTAGCAGCAAGGCGAGAATCTACATAACATCTCCTCTTTGCTGTGTTTTTTGCTGTCTTTCAGTAAGGAATAATCCATTGGGCAAAATAGTGATGCCGAACAACGAAAATTGACTCCCACACGAACGAATTAGCTACGCGAGTAGCAGGTCAGTGGGGTGTCTAGCCCCTGTGCTGCTAGATGAAACGATTATGGTCACATGAATATCAGGTTTTTAACAGTAAGCCACTTTTATTTGTTTGCATTTACAGGCAGTATATGCTGATCACATGACTGCTCCTTTGTATGTGTATTGGATTATACACTGAAAAATTGACAGCGTCTGAAGAAGGGGACAGACTACACACTTTACATCAAGATACATCAGTTATGGTGTATGCCTATCCCCCGAAACACTAGTTGGTGTAGACGTGTCATGACAAAAGATAGGATGTCATGTTGTTGTCATATCACTTTGATACTAACATCACAGTTGCTGGTATAGATAGGAAAGATCTTTTTTGAAATGAAACGTTTTCAAAATATACTTGTAAAATGCATAAAGATGATGCTTTGATCCAAACTGTGAAGCTCTCTGAGAAATTATCGACTTGTCTGTACATCTGTGATTTTTTTAGTCACACCATCATTATATTGGCTTTTCAGATGGTCGTTTTAACAATTGGATTATGAATTAAAAGTTGTTATATTTTTGCTAATATTCATGTTCATGTGATCTTTGCAGAAATAAGTATCACTACCACCCCGTTGACAGTGTAGAGGAAGTTGGGTAGCAAGTGGTGTTTGTTGCTTTTGTATATGCCCTTACATTCCATGCCTTCAGTCTGTGCACTCATCAGTTTCTTGTATTCATCTTTCCATCCTCTTCACTTTATTCAATTCGCCCATTTTGTTCCTTTCGTCCATTTCAATCATTTCACCCATTTCATTAATTTCGACCGCTTTACTGCTTTCGCACAATTTATTCTTTTATCTACTTCACTGCTTTGGTCTACATTACTCATTCTATTCCGTTTGTCCTTTTAGTTTACATAGGAGGTTATTAGTTTTCGATTTCTCGCATGGATCTTGAGGTTGTATTGTTATTTGTTTTATTGTTATTAATGATCTAGTAGTTTGGGTTACTTGACTTGTTGTTATCCACTTTAATCCTCACGTCCAAATTGATCCTGTTGTCCATTACATTTCCATTTCCTTAAAAAAATTCCATTTCCTTAACTTCAGCTATTTTACTGCTCTCGTACAGCTTATTCTTTTTATCTACTTCACAGGTTTGATCCATTTTATATTCTATTTTGTTTGTTCATTTAGCTACCCAATAATACCCAAATGGGGGTTAATTAGGTTTCGTTTTCTCGCTCAGATCGTGATGAAGCATTGTTATTTATGGTCTAGCATTCGGGCAAAAGTCATTGTAGGGATGTTATCCAGATTGAGTTCGTTTGAGTTTGGGGTCGGTTTTAGGGGAAGAGTCAAGTTTTCAGTAATTTGCAGAAAGACATGAGGTCTTCGGTGAGTCGGATGTGGGGTGGGAGTGCGTTCCACACCGTGGGGGCCAAGGCTGAGAATGATGATCCGCTTAACCTGACTGAGTTTGTTTTTGGTATGACTAGGAGGCCGGTTGAGCTTGATCTTAGAGTATGTGCAGGGTGATAGGGTTTTAGTTTGTCTTGGAGATATTGAGGTCCAGTTTTATGCAGTGCTCGGTGAGAAATGCATAAGGTTTTGAAGGTCACCCTTTGGGCATCCGGAAGCCAGTGCAGAGTTTTGAGGGCTGGGGAGATGTGGTCTCTAGGGCCAAGCGCTAGCAGCAGTTTGGCTGTGGCGTTTTGTGCTCTTTGTAGTTTAGTCAGTTGGTATGCGTGGACTCAGAGGTAGAGGGGGTTGGTGTAGTCCAGTCTAGATATAACAATTGATTGGACAGCGGAGAGTCTGTTGGGAAAGGAGAGGTATGGAAAAAAGCACCTAAGAGTTTTAAGGTGGTAGTGGCAGGACTAGACGTTGTTGACTTGGCAAGAGAGTGTTAGGTCAGAGACTATGGTGCATCCAAGGTTTTTTACAGAACTAGAGGGAGTCGGTGGGTTGCCCATGGCAGATGGCCAGGGGAGTGGGTGTGGAAAAGTTCTGTGTTGCCACATACCATGATTTCGGTTTTGGAGGGGTTTAGCAAGAGGTGGTTTGTGGTCATCCAGTGCTCTATGTCGAGGTGGCAGGAAGCAAGGTCGGGTCGGCAGATGGGTTTTGAGTTCAGGAGTTTTAGAATTAGTTGAGTGTCATCAGCGTAGTTGTAGCACAGGATGTTATGCGAACAAATTATTCGTGGGAGGGTGGCCATGTAGAGATTGAAAAGGAGGGCTGATAGGCATGCTCCTTCTGGAACTCCCATGTCTACTGGTACGGCTTGGGAGGAATAGACGGAGAGTAGGGTTATTTGGTTCCTGTTTTTGAGGAATGATGCTATCCATTTGAGAGCTGTTCCACAAATTCCCAGGGAGCAGAGGCGGTCAAGGAGGATTGAGTGGTTGATTGTGTCGAAGGCGGCGGATAGGTCAAGAAGGATTAATGCGGCGCATCCCGCAGAGTCTGCCGTGTTTTTAAGGTCATCCCATATTGTGGTTAGGGTGGTTTTGGTTCCGTGTCGGGCTCTGAAACCTGATTGTGCGGGGTCAAGGAGATTGTTGGCTTCGACAAAGGCATTTAGTTGGGAGTAGGCAGTTCGATTGATGGGTTTGGCAAGGAACCTGGTGTTTGAGATGGGGCGGTAATTTTTGGGCTCCAGAGGGTCGAGGGAAGGTTTTTTTATTAGAGGTTTGATATGAACCGTTTTGAATGCGTCAGGAAAAATTCCTGAGGAAAGGGAGTCATTTATGATGGTTCTTGCGTGGTCTCCTGCGCAGGTAGATGCGAAAATGTCTTTGAGGGTTGTGGCCGGGTAAGGGACGGAGAACCAGACGGTTTGCGGGCAGAAAGGATTTGAGAAATTGGTCAGCAGATATTGGACTAAAGGAGTTGAACGTTGGTTGGGTGGGTGGTGGTCGCAGCCGGTAGGTTGGTCGGTATGGAGGGACGGTTGCCTGGAGGGTGTAGGAGAGCTAGTTTGTTGGTTAGAGTGTTTGTTCTTTCGAGAGCTGTGGAGTAAAAGTGGAGCAAAATTGAGTTGCACAGCGATTGTGAGGGGGTCGGGACGGTGGTGGTGCATGATGGTTTGGTGAATTCGGTGATGATTTTGTGAAGTTCTTTGTTGGGGTTTTTACAGTTTAGGATTCGGGAGTTGTAATGGGCTTTTTCTGCTTTCCGGATTTCGGCCTTGTACTGATGAAGGTGACGGGCCAAGGTGGCTCTGCTCATGGGTGTTTTGTCTTTCCTCCATTTGCATTCTAGGTATTTATATAGTTGTTTACTGGTCTTCAATGCCGGTGTGAAACATCTAGGAAAAAGGCCACGGCGGGCTGACGGTTTGCAAGAGGGTGTGAGCCGCATTAGTGAGGTGTTGAGCCATGAGTCAAAGGCGTCAGGGGTTAGTTGCTTATTGAGAAGGCAGGTAGGCGGAGGAGACTGGAGGAGAGCGTCGACTAGGTCAGGAAGGATTATTAGTTTCTTCCAGCATTTGCATAAATTCGGAGGTTCAGGTTTGGGTACGGTAAGCGGGTTGGGTGAGCGAATGGAGAAAGAAACAATGAAGTGATCCGACCAGATGATAGGGGTGGGGGGGGTTTAGGTGTATCAGGTTGTGGGTGCTGAAGATGGCATCAAGCGTATGTCCTTTATAGTGAGTCGGGCCATTTAAGTGCGGTTGGAGGTTAATTGCGTCTAGGCCGTCGACCAGAGAGTGTGTCATAGGGTTAGTGGGAATGTCGAGACATATGTTGAAGTCTCCTAGAAGGGTGAGGTTGGAATGGTTTAGTTGGAGGGTGGCAATCGAGTCGCAGAGGTTGTTTGAGAATTGTCTATCGTAGCCAGGGGGTCTGTAGATTATTAGGAAGCTATGGGCGAATGTAGGTGAAAGGGATAGTTTAACGAGGAGTGATTCTCAGGAAGGAATGGAAGGTTGGTTGTCCATGATTGAAGCGTGGAAGTGAGACCTGAAGGCGAATGCTTTTCCTCCTCCTCTAGAGGGACGGTTCATTGGGATGAGCGAGTAGTCAGGGGGGAAGGCTTCATTGGCGACAGGGGCGAAGTCGTCAGAGAACCAAGTTTCGGTGATGAAGACTAGGTCTGGTTTGTCGGAGGCGAAGAGGTCAAAGATGCTGTGTCTGTTTTTTGCTACGGATCGGGCATTAAATAGGATGCAGTTCACTTTGGGAGAAGAGGTTGATGACGGTGCTGTAGAGATAGGGGTCGAGGGGGAGAGGGTGGAAACTGGGGCGCGAGAGGGGTGGGGTGGTTGACGGTCGATGGGAAGAGTGGGCGAGCAGAAAAGTTGTTGGGTTTCGGGTGGGAGTGGATGGACCTGTGTGTTGGGATGATTGGGTTTGGCACAGGGGATTTGAAGGTGGGGTGTGTGGGGTTAGGAATTTCAGTTGTGGTCGGAGAGAAATCGAAGGAGAGGGGTTTCAGGCAGGGTGAGGCGTTGGGGAGGGCGGTGATCGGAGGAATGAGGAGGTGGGTCGAGACAGGGGAGGCGATGAGTGCTGAGAGATTGAGGGGGACAAGGTCCCTTTCCTCTTTAGTGTCTTTGTTGCGACTGGTGTGTGCGAGAGGGTGGGGGGGTCAGAGGGCGAGAGGGATGAGGCTTCAGTTTTGTTAGCGCTAGGCGTGCAGTTTTTAGGGTGGGGAAGGAGTGTGGTCGATGGGGGATGATGGTGGGGGTTGTAGGTAAAAAATGGTGTTGCATGATTGTTGGGCATGGAGTGACTAGGAGGCTAGTGAGGGGAGCGGGTATGATCATAGCAGGCTGATTGGTGGAGGGGTTCGGAGGCGCAGTGGTTTTAGGGTGGTTGGCTCGCCATTGTGCCCCTCTGGCTTGGTGTTTGGAAAGGGGATAGGCAGGGGAGTGGTGGAGGGTGGGCTGAATTGGGAAGGAGGGACACAAGGTAGGGCCGGCAAGGGGGGGGGCAGTGCACGGGGGTCGTTTCTAGCAGACCATGGAGGGTTGGGTGCACTCATGGTTAGTAACTGTGATATAGATGGGTTGGAAGATTTCACTCACACCATCCTACTAACTAGGCTGCAGATATCTAAATTCAGTTTTGCACGGAGAGGATATTAGGCAAACAAATTCAACTTTGCACAGAGAGGATATTAGGCACACTTCTAATTCAACCAAGGCACGCTAATAAGCACACTTCTAACTTCAACCAGGGCTGGTCAGTGGGCACACTTCTAAATTCAGGCAAGGCAGGTTATTAGGCACACTGCTAGATTCAACTTTGCACTGTGATGATGTTAGGGACGCTTCTGAATTCAACCAAGTCAAGCTAATAGGCACACTTCTAAATTCAACCAAGGCAGGCTATTTGGCACACTTCTAGATTCAACTTTGCACTGCGCTGATGTAAGGGACGCTTCTGAAATTCAACCGAGGCAGGCTATTGGGCACACGTCCAATTCAACTATGGATAGAGAGTATATTAGGCGCAATTCTAAATTTAACCAAGGCACATATTAGGCACATTTCTGATTTCAACCAGGCAGGCTATGAGGCACACTTCTAAATTCAAATATGCGCAGAGAGGATATTAGGCACACTTCTAAAATTCTAATTCAATCAGGGCACGCTATTAGGTACACTTCTAGATTCAACTTTGCACTGTGATGATGTTCGGGACGCTTCTGCATTTAACCAAGGCACGCTATTAGTGCAAAGTTGAATCTAGAAGTGTGCCTGTGATGATGTTAGGGACGCTTCTGCATTCAACCAAGGCACGCTATTAGGCACACTTCTAAATTCTATTTTGCACAGAGAGGATATTAGGCACACTTCAAAATTTAGCCAAGGCAGGCTATTAGGCACACTTCTAAATTCAACCAAGGCACGCTATTAAGCACACGTCCAATTCAACTATGGAGTATATTAGGCGTAATTCTAAATTTAACCAAGGCACATATTAGGCACAATTCTGAATTCAACCAGGCAGGCTATTAGGCACACTTCTAAATTCAAATATGCACAGAGAGAATATTAAGACCACTTCTAAATTCAGCCAAGGCAGGCTATTAGGCACACTTCTAAATTCAACTATGCACAGAGAGGAAATTAGGCACACTTCTAAATTCAACTTTGCACAGAGAGGATCTTAGGCACACTTCTAAATGTAAGCAAGGCAGGGTATTGGTCCTTAAAAACACTAACTAGATGCATTTATATCACAGATATGCTATTAGGGGGACTTTCTAAAAGCAGACTAGACCACAGAAATGCTATTAGGGGGACTTTCTAAATGCAGACTAGACCACAGATATGCTATTAGGGGGACTTCTGAATGCAGACTAAACCACAGATATGCTATTAGGAGGGCTTTCTAAATGCAGACTAGACCACAGATATGCTACTAGGAGGACTTTCTAGATACAATTAGACCACAGATATGCTATTAGGGGACTTTCTAGATGCACTTATACCATAGATATGCTATTGGGAGGACCCTGCAGATGCAGATTAAACCACAGATATGCTGTTAGGGGGACTTTCTAGATACGATTATACCACAAATATGCTGCTGGGGGCTTTCTAGATACAATTATATCATAGATATGCTACTGGGAGGACCCTACAGATGCAGATTAGACCACAGATATGCTGTTGGGGGACTTTCCAAATGCAGAGTAGACCACAGATATGCTAATAGGCAGATTTTCTGAGTGCAAATTTATATCATGGAAGGGAGAGTTTACAGCAGTTTAGGTGCCGGTGATGAGTGGTAGGGTAGTAAGGTGTGAAGTAATTGCTTCAGTCCCCGCCCTAGCCACACCTACTTATTGTTGGCTTCTTGCTTCTCCTGCGGATACCTGCAGATACGACCTGGAGCCATCTCTGTAGGAGCCATCCTTTTCCTCAGGCCGTTAGCCGATGGGCTGCCGGGCAGAGGGCTGCCCTAGGTGAACTGCCAATAGAGGGGAATCCCCTCGTCTTGGACCAATCAGAGCGGGGGGTGGGCAGGATGTGAGGCGGGATCAAGGGGGGGAAAGGCCGGGAGAATCAGGAAGTGGGGAACAATATCTAGCGCGTGGAAACGTGGGCACGGGAGAGGCCCTGGATGCTAAGTTGAAATACGGCTGCCCGGGGTCTGCAAATGGACAAAAGTGCAGCTGCGCCACTCACCTCGCTCCCTGGGTTCCTGAGCCTCAGTCGTGGGGACAAGAGGGAGGACGTCTGGAGGGCTTCTGCGTCAGCAATTTGGAGGTCGTCGGCAGCTACGGCGTCTTTACGGTTCAACTGTACTTTGCAGTTTCAGCACTTGGTAAACAGCACCGTTGCGGATCTCGGATACCGGTTGGACTTCCTTCACTCCTTGGGTCCTTCACTCTGGTGAGGGGACTAGAGCTCTGGTCATCCTGCTTCTGGTGGGTCCTTAGGAGACTCTTGGAGCTTCTGGCTGGATTTCAGACATTGCACTCGACTATGGATTTCTCAACCCCTGGCACTCAGTCCTTGCAGCAGCAAAGAAGTACAGCCAGGCGGGGCGTGGCCAACTGCGGGGCAATGCGGATGTGAGTCTCCTCGGCTCCCGCCACCGCTCTACACATCCTGCATTTATAGCCTGTTTTACGATCGCCAGCAGTATAACAAAGAGACCTTCTGAAAGCTGAGGCTCCGCGGCGTACACACAGGAAGTTTGACGGCTGGAGGTGCCGGCAGCCCTGAATCCTGGCATGTCGAAATTTGGGACGCGAGTGGTGCCTTCGGCACAAGATGGCCGCCAACTGAACTTCGCGCCAACGACCTGGGCTGGGAGACCTGGCTGGAGGAGATCAGGAGCTGCAAGCCTGTCCCGGCTGTGAGGTGCAGCCGAGCGACTGGAGCGGAGATCGCCCTCGGTGCCTTCTGTTTGGAACCGGATCGGAGCTGCCTGAGCTGCAGGGGGTGCCCCGGCGCCCCCTGGGCTCAGAAGGAGTACACCCACGCCCGGCTGCGTTGGGGGCGGAGAAGTGGCGGCGCGCCCTCGATGAAGGCTGGGAATCGGCACACCCGCCGTGGCTCTCCTCCGCTGCACGGCTCACCACACCTGCGACCTGCGGTACCCGGTGGCCTTTTGGGTGCGTCAGAGTGGCAACCATGGGCAAAGAAAAAACGAAGAAACCCACCTTGCAAAATAGGATTGAGCAATACACTGTCCCTCCATCGCAGTCCGCTGACCCCCAACCGCAGCCCACTGGAGACTCTGACTCCACGCGTACGCTCTCCCTTAAAGACGCCATGGCGGCCATAGCCGACTCTCGCTCATCTATGGAGCAAAAGATAGACCGAATAAGCCTGGATGTGTCCCTCCTCAGGCATGATTTACAGAAACTGTCTGCACGTACTGGAGAAGCAGAACATCGCATCTCAAATACAGAAGATGGCTTACATACCACGCAACAACAACTCCAGAGGGTCTCAACTAAGCTCAAGTCTCTGGAGGCAAGGGTGGAAGAGGGCGAAGGAAGATCCAGGCGGAATAAGGTTCTTATACTTGGCATCCCCGAAAAGGAGGAGGGACCATGCATGGAACTGTTTCTGGAACAATTACTAACGGACCTGTTCAACCTGCAATCCTTCTCAAAAATGTCCTCTATAGAAAGAGCACACAGTATGCCTACGGGACGACCGCTGCCTAGTGCTCCTCCACGCACAGTGATTGCAAGGTTCTTAAACTACCGAGATCGGGATGCACTGTTACAACTGGCACGCTCTAAGGGCACTATTACTTTCAACGGGTCCAGGCTGGCCTTTCTCCCCTGACTACACGAGGGAGGTACAGAAGGCAAGGCAATCCTTTGGAAAGCTTAAAAAACAATTGCAAACGCTTGGTGTTAAGTATGGCTTGCTTTTCCCTGCACAGCTGAAAATTTATCACAAAGGGACAACGGTCCACTTTGATGACCCCGGGGAGGCATGGTGCTGGGCGGAGTAACACATCACAGGAGACTGGTCGACATCCCGAGGCCCTAAAGACAGAAACCCTGGACCACCACCGGAGTAGCGTCGAATACCAGACCAACCACCACCACTGGACCGACCGAGAGATTGGGATGACAGAGCCTGCCCTGATCCCTGATGTGGATTCACCCTCCAGCCGGCAGGTGGTCACTTTATGGACGACACCGCGGGAGGACCTCGGTGACCCACAAACGACGTTTCACATACCCACAGGACGGTAAGCGGGGGACCGATACCCTTGCGTCTGGGTGCCACCCCCCCCTCCAAACTCTTGTTTTTTTGTTGAATTACAGTTGGGACTGTTAGTGCTGGCACCAAACTGTTTTTGAATGTCAGCAAAGTTAGGGCGACAGGTACTTCGAGTTGGGGTGGAGTATGGGGAGGGTGGGAACAGTTTGGAAGAGTTTTTAGTTACCCCAGGGCCACTTTACTCCTGTAGGTTTCAGGGAGTGACGGGGTTCCTGGTCAGTTGGGACCGTAGCAAGCTCAAACAGCATTTCAGTCACCAGTCACTGTCGATTCTACACTTCACCGTAACACACCGGGATTCTACCTCCATATTTCACTCGCCAGCCCTTTGTATGCTCTTGCTAGATGGCACCGGACCAATCTCAACTGCCGGTGACTACACGTTCCAAATCCCTTAAGGTCCTCACCTGGAACGTGAATGGGATGGGGTCCGCGATTAAGCAACGTTTAGTTAAACAACTGCTCAAGAGATACCTCGCCCGATGTGGCCCTGCTTACCGAGACACACCTTGCAGGTTCACACTAACTTCTTCCTGCGGACCAACTATAGGGCCGCCTTTCATTCGGGGTACACCATGGGATCCAGGGGCACCCTTGTTCTTATAGATAAGCGCGTCCCATTTGCCTAGGGGTCGTTATGTGCTGGTCCTTGGGACACTCGGGGGGAACCAGAAGGTTTTCATTCCACTCGGGCGCCCACAGCTCCCTTTCTAGGCTCGACTATCTATTTGTTCCGCACACTGAGCTTTTTAGAGTAATCTCGGCAGATTTACTTCCATGGGGAATCTCTGACCACTCGCCTCTGGTGGTGGAGACGCGGCTGCAGGGTACGATGCCCCCTAGGGCGTGGCGGCTGAACAACTATTATCTGGGTTGTCCGGAATTGGTGGATCGACTCACGGAAATCTCGACGGAGTATTTCGAGATTAACGATACTGTCGAAAGTGACCCAGTGGTGGTATGGGAGGCCTATAAGACTGTGCTGCGAGGTGAAATAATCTCCTGGATGGCGAATAGGAAAAGGGAGAGGCTTCAGAAGATAGGCGAGGCAGAGAAGGAGGTGACCAACCGGGAGAATGACCATATCCTCGACCCAACCCCTCAGACCCATACTTCCCTCACACGGGCCACCGAACGCCTCCGGAACCTTATGCTAGACAATGCCAAACAAGCCCACTGGGAATCCAGAGCAAGGATATATGAGGTTGGGGACAAGGCTGGGAAACTGCTGGCCTGGCTGGAGAGGTTAGACGAAGGACAGCGATGTGTCCGGGAGATCCTCACCCCAAGGGGAGAGAGATGCCAGTCAGACACTGACATAGCAGAGGCCTTTGCCCAATTCTACGCGGAATTGTATCAGGCTCCGATCCTGCCCTTTGACCCAACCCTCCTTGATAACATAGGAATCCCTACCTTGTCGGAGCAACAGAGGGAGGTACTTGACTCCGAGCTCAAGGAAGCCAAAGTAGCAGAGGCCCTAGCGCAACTGCAATCGGGGAAAACCCCGGGGCCTAACGGGTTCCCGATCGAAATCTGGCAGAAGTTAGGAAGTAACAACATAGCACCTCCCCTGCACCAGATGCTGTTGAACGCCCGAGACCAGGGTTCCCTCCCACAGGACCTTTCTAAGGCTACCACTGTAGTCATTCCTAAACCGGACAAACCCCCGGAGATATGTGCCTCTTATAGGCCGATCTTGTTAATTAATGGCAAAGCCAAAGTCTTAGCCAAGCTCTTAGCCAACCGGCTCCAACCGGTGGCGGACACCCTGATACACCCAGATCAGTGTGGCCTCATGCCTCATAAATCAACCCGAATGAATCTGCGCCGACTCCACCTGGCGATGGAACGGGCTCCTATCCTTGATACTCCACTGGGCCTTTTAGCAATTGATTTTGAAAAGGCATTTGATTCAATACGGTGGGACAGCCTTTGGGAAATTATGGTACACATGGGGTTTGGAGAGGGCTTTCTGGGCTGGGTAAAACTGCTACACACGAACGTATAGGCAGAGGTCAGAGTGAACGGGTGGACTTCCCAATCCTTTCCTCTGGGCAAGGGTACACGACAGGGGTGTCCCATATCCCCCCTCCTCTTTGCCCTTGCAATTGAACCTTTGGCTCTCTGGCTCCGTCAGAGTGGGGCATGGATGGGATTCAGATGGCCTGAGGGACACGAAAATCGAATATTCCTTTACGCTGACGACCTTCTGCTGTATCTGGCTGAACCAACTTGGAACTGCCCTCTGGTAACCCAGATCCTTGTGGACTATGGGGAGATTAGCGGGTTGAAAATTAACTGGAAGAAATCCGTACTCTTCCCGGTGAAGAGGGGGGGGGGATAGGCCATCCCGCCGGACTGCCCGTATCAGTACAAAGCACAATCTCCAGCCTATCACTGACCGATTTGCTGCCGACATCCGTCACTGGAAGCTTCTCCCCCTGACTCTCATGGGCAGAGCGGCACTCTTTAAAATGATGGCACTCCCGCGATATCTCTATGTCCTGCAGAATGCCTCACTTATGATCCCCACCTCCAAATTCAACCGGATAGATACCCTCCTTAGGGAACTCATCTGGGGGGGAGGCCAGTCACATATAGCTTTGAGCACTTTGCAGAGATCTATCTGGGAGGGAGGGCTAGGAGTACCCCGCCTCCAAACCTACTACTGGGCATCACAACTCATAGTGGTCAATGACCTACTTCACGGTGACCGGGCACTGCCTCACATCAAGGCTGAGGTGGACGCCATGCAATGTACAGATCCAATACATCTATTATACCAATCCCCACAGCGGCCCTCTCTTCCGATGACTGGGTCACACACCACCGCCGTCTGGAGGCAGGCACACGTGTTTTTGGGGTGGGCAAACAAAATTACCTCGGCACAACCCCTATGGCATAACAGCAACCTGAAAGAAATAGAGAAGTTCGAATCGTGGCCACGCTGGGTGAGAGCGGGAATCTTGAGGGTAGAAGACATCCTGAGGGACGGGAAGTTAATCTTGTTCGAAGACTTACAGGACAAATTCCAACTGCCAAATACCGAGCTGTACCACTTTATGCAATTGACTCACGCTCTGCGAACCCACATACCTCTGGAGGATTTAGTCCCCGACTACACACCCATAGAACGTAATATACTCACAGCCTACATCCCTGCCAAATGCCTGTCCATCCTTTATAACGCCATCACATCCTTCGCTACCCCCGAATTACTGCGACTAAAGACCAAATGGGAAAGGGATGTGGGTGAAATAGCTCCAGAGGACTGGGTACAGGTTTTAATGCATCCGCGGGAGGTGGCCATCTCGTCCAGGTTGAGGCTCGTGCAGCTTAAGATCCTGCACAGGGTGTACTACCCTAGGACCACCCTGTATGGCTGGAGGAGGGCAACAAACCAGAACTGTCTCTGGTGTGGGGAGGAAGAAGGAACTTTCTTTCATATCCTTTGGTCATGCCCCCAAATCCACGTCTTTTGGAACGCTTGCTGCAGAGAACTGTCTAGGGTACTCAATCGCTCTATCGAACTGGACCCACGGGTCCTGGTCCTTGGGCTGCCTGATGAATCTGATTCCAATAAATGGGAGAAACTGCTTTTGAATACCGCGACAGCCCTAATGAAACGTAACATTGTACAAAAATGGGGAGTCCCGGACCCCCCAACCCTGGAGCGGTGGGTACTGGATATGGACTTGTGTGCCATGATGGAACGACTGATCTACAGTATGAGAGGATGCCCAACTAAAGCATCCAAAATATGGGGGAAATGGGAAGACTATGGGCACTGAGGGCTGGACGCTGGCAGTCATCGTATGACTGGCTTGAGAGCAGGCCTGGGGGGAGGAACGATGGTGGCCGATGACATTAATACTTGGCAGAGCTTTGACGGGGGATGCTGTTCTGTAATGATTTTGCTGTCCTTTTCGTTTGTTTTTGCTTTCTTGTTCTATGGTTGTTTCGACCTTGTTATGAAAAACAAAATGTTTTATTAAAAAAAAGAAGTACAGCCAGTCAGGGAAGATGGTCCAGTGGAGTTCGTGTCGGGGTTAGTTGGTCCCACTAAACCAAGGGAAGAAGTTGTGCCTTCCGGAGCTTCTTTGTCGAAGTGAAAAGGGGAGTTTCAGCACAGCAGCAGGGCTTCAACAGGCAATTCAAAGGTCCAGGAGAATGCAGCACGCTTCGTTCACGGTTTCGTCGTCGGTTGTTTCTCCCAGTGGTCGACTATAGTCCCAAAACCCTTACCTCTTTTTGGGAAAATTTGGTGTTTATTGAGCTTTTATAGTTATGACATGATAACAAAATGATACAAACATTGGCATATATGAAAATGAGGTCACAACTTTCCCCCACCCCTCCCGCTCCCCCCCTTCCTCTCCCCAACCATGGTCTATCGGATGATGATGACAACAAGGTCCAACATGTTAACTGAAGGCATATTGTGAGCACTAGGCAGTCTCTAAAAAGAGGGGGCGCTCAAATCACAAGGTCCAACATGTAAAAATCACACTTCCCATCATAGCAACTCTCTCCCCGCTCCGGAGGGGGGGACCAGACAGCGATGCTCAAATCAGGGGAACCGTCAAAGACGGTTGCTTACATCTTAAGATGCTTTCCCATATTTGTCAAAAAATGGCAGCCATATGCCCTCAATGTTAGACTTCGATTCGCCAATCAGGTGAGTTAAGTACTCCATGTCATAGATTGCCCGTGTTTTTGATACCCATTCCTTCTCCCCCCCCAGGGGTCGGGCGATTTCCATTTTTGGGCCCAACAGCATCTGGCCGCAACTAACATGACCTGTAACATATGGTCGTGTTTCACCTTCGGACCTCAATACCAAACAATACTAGCCAGGGGGAGAAGGTTCTCTCCATTCCATCTACCCCTTTTATCCACGATAGAACCAAACTCCAGTAAGTTTGTACCATCTGACAATTCCACCACATATGAACATAGTCCCCTATTTCAATATGGCATTTAAAACCCTCACCTTTTAAGCAGGTTTCTCCCATTCATCCACAGCCTAGGCTGTCAATCACACAGCAGGGTGGGCAGCCAGCCAATCAGGACTGGTTGCATTCAGGCAGTCCCAGAGACAAAGGACAGGGGAGTTTCGGGATCCTCCCTCACATCCTGTCCTTCCAAACACACTGGCGCCAGAGGTGGGCTTCAGGGCTTAAACCCGCCAAAGGCAGAATGAACAAAGGGCTCAAATCTGGCTCAACACACAGAGTAAAACCCAAGAAAGACCTCACAAACAGAAAATGGCAGAAAAAGAAGACCGGGCCATTTTGACGAAATGGTCACCCATGGGTGCTCTACTGCAGCTGAGGAGTCAGCGTGCGGTAGAAAAGCACAATGGTAGGAAAATTAAACCACTGCCACCAGCCATTTAAAGTAGGGAAGATGACATAAAACATGTTACATGAGAATGTAGGATAAGGGACTAGACTACTAGGTAAACCCCCCCAGCACTCCACATAAGATGGTGTGTGCTGGACCTATAACGAGATTTCACATTACTATTCTTGGGAACTGTAATTCACACAAGAAAAGGTATTTAAACCATAGGAGAAATCTAAAGTATTTCTCTGTGACACTACACTGAAGGTGTTGTGTGTCATAAAAAAGTTGGCTATAGAGTTTGTCAGACTCTAAAAACAGAGGAAACACATAATCCAAATCAGGTCAATACACATGAGAGTGAGAAAAAGGTCTCCAGCAAAAGAAGGTTAAGGTTGAAGGGAATTAGCACAGAAATGAGAATTCTCCCTAACAGTTGTCCCCGCCAGCACCATTCACCCCAAATCATCCAAACGCAGGTTTTACAAAAGCAATCCTTCACATTTTTTGTTACAAGGAGCGAACCAAACATGTTTTCCAAATAGAAGGGCAATAGCTATAGAACAAAAACATCTCGTCGATGCAACGCAATGGCTAGCGACGGCAAGCTCTGCGAGGCGGGGGAGGCATGCCACAACCTGCACTTCACTCTCTGCCCTTGAACTCTTGCATTCATTATCCCAAATTACAGGGAGCTCTCAACTGCACTATGCAATCATAATACGTTCCTTAATAATAACCTATAATTTGATCAGGGTTAATCCAAAATACCAGAAGTATTAGTCCGTACAACAATACAACGACATACCTTCGTCAAGAACAACTTGTGGAAACAGTACCTGTTGTCCTCTTCAATCTCATTAACATAGTCTGAGCCGATGTGGCATACTTAAAGGGGCATATATTCTGAATTTTCAACTAAAGAAAACCTACATTTAAAAGCACCTGCCCCGATATAAAACTAGAAACACAATATCAGCAATTATAAGAGATGAGAAATTCACATTACAAACTAGCCTGAATTAAACAAGTGATGGGAAAGGACTGCGCAACACTGAGGGTTCTTTTTCAAACAAAGCCTGCATTTTGACACCGTTTCAGACTGCCGTGTTTCACGTGATGCTGCACTCGACAGTGCTGCACAGCTAGTAGTTGGCTTTCACATGCTTATGTGCCGAGCCGCAAGCAGCAGAGCAAATGGACAGATATTGGGCAATAACGAGTTATACTGACTTGCTCCAATATTCATAATGATATTAACACGAATTTACAAATCCAGTCACTGCTTTCTCTCCCTTTCTTCAGCAGTTAGCCCTCTGATCAGTTTCAAAAGGCATTAACCAATGATTTTGGACTGCATTCAAAGGACTCAAATTGGCTTTTTTGCTCTCAACAGTGCTAATGTGCAAATAAAACACAGTCAAATTAAATAACTTAACATTGCAAAAGGGCAACTATCGCCAGGGAATTGTTTCCAGCCACCTGCAAGAAAAATTAAGTGCAAAAATACAAGTCCCAGAATCCTTAGACTCGATTAACTTGCCACACCTGAAAAGGAAATGAAGACACACCTGAAAAAGCCGTGAAACAGAGCCTCCCTGAAGATTGATGGAGTCATGAAAACGTGCGTTTGGAGGAGAAGCTAATGCAGGAAAACTTGAATGGCAACAGAGCGCCTGCCTTGTCACTAATTTTTAAACTATCGCCAATTGGAATGATTTCCATCAAAGGAGAGAGCTGAGCTAGAATTGTCTATGCCATCACTCAGCACCTCAAAGTGAAATGACCCCTCTGCTGCCGTCCCCTCCCTCCGTTGTTGATAGATACCAATCCAAAATGTGATGTTGTCTAGGACACCCTCAATATCACAGTCCCATCCCATGAGTTGATCTCATGGCTGAGCAGTACAGAAGGGTGAAAAGTGTGGCATGAGGGACATAGTCAAGCAAAGCCAAGAGTAAATAAAAACCTGTCACCTTAGCTTTTTGCATCACCATCCTTCTCTCCGAACACCACCAAAGACCCAGGATGCATACAAAATGCTGTATACGGCTACTTCCATACTGGCGTGATGTCATAGCAGGAAATACATTTAGATTAATCATTAGGCACTAACCGCTTACAATCTAAGCCATACACACTGCTTTCTTTGCCAGTTGCCGTAGCAGATAGGGGGAAATGCTGGCAGACCATGCAAGACGAAACAGAAGAGTGAAGAACAGAGCACAGAGGGAAAAGATCAAATTTGGCACAGAGGGAACACCAGCGGTTACGACGAGACAACACAATAGAGTCTCAGGAGAAAAACCGGAGTGAAAGCCAGATTGAGAAGGGGCCAAGAAGATTGGAAGTAGTGGAATACGAGCTAAATTGTGAGTAAACATGGCGCTCAAGAATTCTAAAGAGATAAGGAGACAAATAGACTGGACATTAGCAGGGTCGGTAGGCATACTTTCACTTTAATATTTAAAAAAGTATTGGCTAAAGGTAATGCAATATGATATGATATATGGCATTTATAACGCGCCTATACTCAAGTGTTTCAAGGTGCGACGAGGCAAGGAAGGGGAACAGAGGGAAAACAGAGACAACGATCTTACTAGGCCAGGTGACATCGAGCTCGCGCAAGTGGAGTGGAGGTGGGAAAGGGGAAAAGTGCGAGGGAGAGTACATACGATAAACAGTAAATACATAGAAACAATAATAGGAACAATAAAAAAAGAAGTGCGGCCAGCTGGTGGAAGGTGCAAGGTTAAGTGCAGACATCAGGTGTCAAGTGCTAGTAGGTATATAGAACAGCCCCAGAGTGCAAGGGTTGCCAAGGGGGGCAGTGCAGGTGTGAAACTGGCGGGGAGGGAACCTGGGACTGAGAACAGAGGGAGGGAAGAGAGACTGTGGGGCGATTAGTCACATTTTTAAGAAACAGGGTTAAGATTCTGAGTCAGAATCCATCTTTGCATTTTTGAACCATTTCCTCCACTACGTTCAATTCCCACCTAGTCACTATTCTGATGGCTTAGCCAATGAGGCCCTGATGCTTTGTTACCATTCTCATATTCCATAGGCATTTACCCAACACCTACATCAAGGGAAAACATGAAACTGGCATAACCTCTGAATGTCATTCTCATGTCGTTGAGCAGGTGTTATGCACACTGTTGAGATGTTTCAGAAGCAGCCGCAATGCCATACTTGAAATTAAACACTACCAGCACTGTTCATTGGAGTGCTATATTTTCATATAATAAAACTTGCGCTTGGCAGCTCCAATATGGCGAACCGAATCTAAACTTCTTTCCTACCATTCTACCATCCTGAGAAGGTGTGATGCACACTCGTGAGTAGAGAAAACAATACATTGGGCCTCATTCCGAGATCGGAGGTAGTCATGGCGCCAATAGCGCCATGACTGCCTCCAATAACGGTAGCGAGTCCGCCCTGGTTGAATGGGGACTTACCGGTCTATTCCGACGTTTGTGGGACCGGTAAGTCCCCATTGAAAATGGCAATCCCCATTCCCATTTAAGCCCCCATAGGGCTCAATGGGAATGGGATGGGGCGCAAATAACGGCCCGGCGCATGCCAAGGCCGTTATTTGCTCCCTGGTCCCCTAACGGGAACCGTAAGGTATGTTTGGTCCAACCAAACGTACCTTATGTGTCCCGTTGGTGGACCTCGGAATAGGGTGCAAAGGGATTTCCGGCACCGGTGTCCTTACCAGTGCCCGGTATCCCTTTGCGCCCGGGTCGGAATGAGGCCCACTGTGTTGGTGATCGAAAGGGATTTAATTCATAATCTCTCCATCTTAAATAGCTGGTTTGTGACTGGCAATGCCCCAGACCTACCAACCTTTCTGATGCATGAGAATGTCATGAAATCTCCCATTTACGTATAAGATGGTCCATTTAAGACCCATGGGGGACAAAGGCTGTCATAAATAAGATACGTCTTATATCCATCTGGCAGTGCTCCTGCCCTACGAAAACCTCAGACACCCCGATATGTTGGGAAAAATAGCTCAGTGTGATAATGCTCCTGTTGCATAGATCGTGGTATCGTATGCAGGTCTTAGGGTCCAATCCTGGCAGTATAGCACTGTGCGATAGGGAGTATGCAGCAGAGATGTTAGACTAACCAGCCGCTAAATGTTTTGACTCAAAAAGACAGTGTCCTTTCACTTCTCAGCAAGGCTGTTACAATTTTGAATGTGAAAGTAAATTGACTTCTCAGCAAGGCTTACATACTTCCAAGCAGATGGAACACACTTCTCAGAAGGGCCATGCTTTTTGGCAGCTGGTCAGATAAAGGATATTTTTTTCGCCTTTGAAATCATAAAGCTAAATAGAGACTGCCGAAGATTCGAAGCTTCCATTGACATACCCAGACCAGTGCTTAGTTTGTGGGGGTGTTTGCCAGGGCTCAGCCCTGGCACTTATTTCTGAGCCCCGGCACTTGTTGTCTCAGGCTCAGTTCAAATATGAGGGGGATCGAAATACAGATTCAATGAGCAGGAGCTAAAACCAGCTCCTGGGTTTCGGCATCACCCATTAGGCAGGAGCTACCACAGGGGATCCAGGAGCTACCAGAGATGCTCCTTTAACTTTTAGTCTATTAGACAAGAACCATAGTGTTTAAATGTGCATGCATTGGATGCGTTCAAATTTTTCTTTATTAGTACCCAGCGAGAAGGGGGGTGGTGGCCTCGTAGCCAATGAGGCGGCTTGGAACGGGGTCCTGACCACACAGGACAAAGACCCTGCTTCAAGCCTCCTTGAGTGGGAGGCCGCCACCCACGACTTACCGGGGTATTAATATCAATAGAAACTGATGATAATGCCCCCTTCCACTGGTTTTATTGATTAATTAACATTTATAAACACTCAAAGTTAATGTCAAATGTACTTGTTTGGAAGGCACATGTTGGCCCTAGGAGCCAAAAGTAGCTCCTGCTAGCTGTTGGTTTCAAGCTAACCAGGCTCTACTATGCTAGAAGCAGGAGCTAAATATCTCCCAGCTCCCTTCAATCCGAACCCTGTATGATATGGTGTTTTGACAACTTTATTATTTTAACTTTCAGTCACCTATGACGCACCTATAAAATCAGAGCAAAATGTTAACAATGATTGTGTTTGAAGACACTTAAACATTTGACTCTTATCAAGACACGCCAAATATTTTATTTAATGTTATGTTGATTGGTATTTGTAAATCACACATCTGACATAATACACCCATCAACCTAAATGAGAAAGTGAAAGTTGCAGCTTTAACTCCATACATACTTCTAACACAAGGAACAGCCCTAAATCGGACAGGATGTAACTCCATACATAGACAATGAGGGGAGTAGACGTAAATGGTGGCAACAGTGAGCGGGAAGCTACCCGTCCTGATGTTATGCTATGTTAAGTTAAAGGATATTTATACTGCGCACTATCACTCAATCATCATGTATTTGTAACGCACACTATCACCAAAGGCATCATGGCGTGATAGGATACCACAAGAGACACATCTGGTTAAGCAAACACTGCACTTAAAAGGCCCAAACTCCATGGTATTGTCATGATGCCTACCCCCGGGGACCCAGACCAGGTCCTGCAACCCCGGAAGCAGGCATCAAGTTATTTTGCGCAAGCCCAAAAACCCCTGCTAGGGGCTGTTTGGTTTGGGTGCGGTCCTGGCGCCTATGGCGCCAGGCTCATATGGAGAGTCAGTCCTGGCGCCATAGGCGCCAGGCTCATAGAGTAGAACTTACCTGATGCAGACCATGCTGCAAGAGCTCCAAACCAAATGAAGCTTGGAAGGGACTATTTTACCTAGGGACTATTTTTTTACTCGGGTGGGGCTGGGGAGGAATACTTACCTGGGACTACTTTGGAGGCTATTTAAACCACGCCCGAAGAGCAGCACACGCTTCACGTTATTCTGCATCCAGCAGCGTAATGCTCACCCTGCCTCCAAGTCTGCATCCAGTCTTCTGCCACGCCAGTGAAGCAACTGGTTATCAACGCGCCCCTGCGCTCAATGCAGGATGGAGAGCTCATCTTTTCAAACCATCAGGCGAGACTATAAGAGGGGACATCAAAGGTGATCTGTGGGGAGAACAGCGGGGGTAGGGGGGGGATTTACACTCAACTCCACGGGAGGTTAATTCCCTTTCTCCATTTGAAGAAGAATATTCCTACGGGCCAAGCAAACAAAGCTAGGTGGGCCAGTCCAGTCCGTCATCTCGGCCCTACGCGTCACATTGGTGGAGACCGCAGCTGTCCAGTTCAGATCGACGCCTCTGTGGGAGCCAGGTGAGCGTAACAGATATGCCGTAGAGCCAGTGGCAAAGCATTCCAAAGGTTTGGGGCAGCAACAGCGAATGCTCTGCCTCCCAGTCATTCTCTCGATAACTGGGAACCCTCAATAGCACTGCATCCGTAGATCTAAGAAAACACCCTGGGCAATAACGTTGCAACTTATCCTGTATGGCTAAACAACCCTCATCTTTCAAAGCTCGATGGATAATACATAACGCCTTGAATTTGATTCAGACTAAAACAGACAACCAGAGCAGAGATTGGTGAGCCATGCTGGCCACAAGGGAACCCCTTAAATCAGATGGACTGCTGCATTTTGCAGAACCCGTAAGCATGGATCAAATAAGCGGCTGTGAGAGATAGATAGCATTGCAGTTATCAATACTGCCATACTGCAACTACTTGGGCATGAAAATCTTCAGGGATAAAAGGAAGGGCTTTTTTCAACTGCTTCAATTTAAGAAAACCAACCCCTCAGGTGGTGTTAACCTGACTTTCCATAGATAGAAACGAGGATAGCTTTACACCCAGGTTCCTAGCCAAATCTACAAGAACTTGTAAAGGTCCCAGTGACAGTGGCTAGCAATCTGGGGTCCAATTAGCAGAAGCTCCGGAGGGTCCAACAATTCGGACCTATCACTATCACCACCGAGTGGTCCACTGGCAATCTGGCGAATCTGAAAAGCAAGATGGTAGGGTAAGTTAGGACTGAGCGGTAAAAAGCGCAAGATAGCTGTGATATGCTGTTGGAAGCTTCAGTACGCTGAACCTAGGTGTGATTTATCGGTCGGTAGTTGTCATGTGCTGCTGTGCGAGGCTACATGTGGTGTGTTTCGTTGTGGCGGTCTAGTGAAGTTGGCATGGTTTTGTTTTGGTTAGAGTTTGAGCAAGTAGAGGGATTAGTTTGTTAGTGGGTTGTTTATTGGCGGCGCTCCATTGTACCTCCTCTCGTGACATTGTATGTGTCATGGGTGTGCTAGCAAATATTTGAACCCTGGCACTTATTTGTTCACAAATTAAGCACTGAGGTCCGAGACAAAAAAGGTAAATTATTACAAGTACAAATAAAACTTTATTTTTCTTCCCATTTCCCCCCCCATTTATACCTGGCATACTAAAGCTCTGAATAAGCATGCAGAGTAATTTATTACATCTACAAAAGTGTGAAACACATGTTAGCCATAGCCACATAACTATTTGCAATATCATTATTATCCAAAAACAAAGTATGAATGTATATTCTGACATGGATATTATTGAAAGAAATTAAGCTTTGTTACCTAGGGATTAAGTTAACACATAGGCGAGGGAATTTTCCACCAAATCAATGATCACAGTCGAAAAATGTATTTTTCGAAAAAACAGGTTACTTCGTCATTGTTTCTACTATTTGGGCCTGATCACAAGTTGGGTAGTAGCCCTTAAATGCTGTGTTAACTGTGTTACCGCCACATTTAAGGGTCCGTGTAATCTCGAGTCTGGCATGTTTACCCCAGCTCAGAGCTGGGGGAAACACTCCGGAAAAAATGGCATTTTCGGCACAATTACCATCGGTGGTATTACTGCATGTTAATTGTGCTGAAAATTCCCCATTGGGTCCATGGGGTGTAGCGGTTAGCGCCCAAACCATCACCCGGCGGTAATACCGCCTGACAAGTGGGCGCTAACGCAAATAAAGTTGGGCGAAATCCCAGTCGGGGTACCGCCCAACTCGTGAGAAGGCCCCTGATATAATCTTATGAAGTCAATATATTTAAGAATCAACACACTGGTATTGCTCAAGATTAGTTCAATATTTTTGTTGTGTGTGCATCATAACAGGTGTCATGTTCTTTGAGCTAGAGGGGTGTTAAGATGGATTTCTAAAATCTGGCCTGGTGGACAGATTTTAAGGGGCCACCCTAGATATAGTAAACAGGGGAACTCGGAGAGGCTAGCCAAACCCAATCAAAGTAAGCGCGGAGAGTGGTCAAGGCTTAGTCTTAGGAGTGAGTGTGCTCTGGGGTCCACAATAAGTCCACACAATGAAGCGCACAAAAATTCTGCTTAGACAGGCAAGTACAAAAATACTCTTATCATTAGCCCAAAACACATTAGAAAAATGAATGAAGCAGGCAATATTATCACACAACACCCAGTTATCAAACATATATACAGTCACATATGGTTTGTAAAAATGCACACAATTCACTTAAACATATCAAAGGAAGGTAAGTAATGGTGCAGTAAGTAAAAAAGGTTCACATGAATAATACCCTAACTTTATGAATCTAATCCCCATGTTGAATGGGGCCTTGAACCAAAAAGTCACAAAGCTTCTTCTAAGGAGAAGCGACAAGGGTAGGAAAGGTTCTTGTGGTGGTGAAAAATGTTCCAGAAGACTTCTAAAGAATATTACAGGTAAGATGCTTTTTTCTATCTTTAGAACAGCTTCTAGGAATATACATATAAAAAGAAAGGAATGGAATGCACAAGTTTATTCTAGGGTTTATTTTAGGGGAGACAAGGGTGGCTGTAACTGTTGCGATTATTCACCACCCTGACTTTGATTTTCCCAAGTGACTAGAGAGACCGACTGGGAGTCGCAGGAGGTAGATTTGCTAGCCAATGGAACCAGTAGAAGATGCCCAGGAGCTGTGGGTGCAAGACAGATTCGGGTCGGATCCAGAAGCTGAGTGCAAGCCTCGGATGAAGGAATGCAGCAGGAACTGATGCACACCTTTCGGGACACTATCAGATGGATTAAAGCTGGTTCCAGTGACTGTCACTGCACAAGGGTGACAGCAGGCGTCTCCCCAGTCGCAATCAAAGACGTCCTTCCCGTGCAGGGTCACTTGATGCTGGTAAGCTGAAACTTGGCTGGTAGGCGACTTGTGACACGAGCTGACGACCAGCAAAGTTCCAGATGAAAACGCAGCACGGTGAAGATTCTGGCAGAGTAGCCCAATTCAGAGCGGTTTGGTCCACCGGGTGGTGCAGGGCGATTTTGAGTGCTCAGGACAGCAGGAGCGCAAGAAAACGTCGAGACTGGTTGGTCCCACCAGTCCAAGTGTCAACTATGGCAACAAAACAGAGTGAGCCTGAAATCGTAGCCAAAGTCAGATGAAAATGCTGCGGTGAGAGCGCCAGTTTTGTGAGGAACCAGAGAGCGTCCTCACTTCTTTTCCCTCTGTAGCCTCCTTTCGGGTGGCCAGGCAAAGGTCATCGCTTTTGGATCCTGACCCTGGGGGTGGATGTGCGAGGGAGGATCACGAGGGTGCAGGGAGTGGGGAGAGAATGTACTTAGGTGAGACATGGTATCCCCCATTTCCTTTTCATAATGAACCCTCCATCCCTCAAGGCTTTCTAGGCTTTGGTCAGCCCTTTCCCTGATCTTCCCTCCATACTGTCCCCAAGAAACAACCGCTCAACACTGGGACAAGAAAGAGACCAACTAGGAAGCAACATCATCACTTTATAGAGACAAACACACATCAGCATCATTTTATAAATATAGATATACATCAGCCTCAGCGGAGTACTGGGAGGAGGAGCAGGATAGCACAGGTAAGGCAGAACTACCATTCCAATGGTGAGCAGTCTAGTTTTTCCTGGCCTCCTCATGGTGGTGGGAACTTTAAAAGCCGATGTCCTTTTGCAAATAAGGTCAGCTGTGGAGGCAGAGGCAGCAGCTGGCGAGGCAACTCCGGATCAGCGGTGTGGCAAGCAGAGAGTTCAAGGCCCATTTTAGATGCAGCAGGAAGCGAAGCTAAGGAGTGCTTGAGGCCAGTAGCAGTACGCGTGAAGTAGGCAGGCGTGAACGAGCGAAGTGGTCACATGGTCCCTGACCTGCATGTGGAGCATCGCTGGGGAGCCACGCCACGAAGAGCTTCTGGGAGAGAAGGTGAGGTACCGCATGGGAAGGCGACAACCCCCGTAAGCTCCGACCAGTGAATATGGAAAACACTGGGCTGGCAGGCGAAATGCAAAAAGCATTATTTTAAATACCAAACAGAATGAAAACCTTTACAAGTACTTTTTGAATACCGAACAGAGCAAGCATAAGTACCTTTGAAAAACCAACGAACTGAAAGTCTTTATGAATACCCTTGAATGCCGAACAGAGTAAAAGCAAGTTTTGAGCACTCGTGAGTGGAGCGAAAGAAAGGCGGTGAAAATAGCCGATACCACAACCACAAATTGTATTTTCTGAAACACAAGTATTGGCAAAGTCAAGAGAATACCCCAAAGGGTATGGTATGAGATACCAAGTATTGGCCAAAGCCAAAAGAGGTTAAAGAACTGCATGCTAGGAGGAAGCCTGCAAGCGCAAAAGCCAGGAGAATACAAGAATGTGTAATAGGAGCATGGTGGCCAACAGTGTCAGAAGAGTGTGAAACCCGTATATGGAAGCAATGGCATATTGTTGATGGAAAGCAGACAACAAAAAGGGGTATTGGTTGTGTGACCTGTAATGGGAGAACTGTGTGGTCAGACGACTGTGCATAGACCAAGTGCCCCTGTATGAAGAAGCCAATTAAAGTATCCATAAAGAAGCTTGTGTTTTGCAACAACCTCTTAGGTGAAAGAGCTGGGCAGTGTCCCAAGGAACTTTGTTGTTTTTGGAAAAGCTGGAAGATTTGAACTCTTGGGGAAGGGAACCCCAGTATTTTATTAACTGCTTTGAACGATATTTTGAATGGTATCACCACATAATATCCCCAACAAAAATATTGCCGTAGATATGGCCGTTTGGTTCGCCATAGGTGATATTTTTGTTGGGGATATTATGTGGGAGCGGAGGTTGCGGGGGTGTCCCCCGAAGGGTCCATGTGTGAATTTCGCCGCAAAAATATGGCGATATTTTTGCATTGCAATATTTTTGTGGCTGAATTAACACATGGAACCATTTTGAACACTATTCACTCTGATGCGGACATTGCTACACATTGTATTCAGTTAGTTATGAGGGCAGGTATAAGTTTTGGACACAGACAGACCTTTGATTTGGACTCTCTGACACAGACTATCCTTAGTTTTCTTTGAGTAGGGATATCCCACCTTAGCATAGGGCAAGTGAGGCCTTACTCCATCCTACTTTTTAAGTTAATAAAGCTTTTGAGAACCAAACTTGAACCTGTTGTCTGTGTCTAATTCATGATGCCTTCACAGTCTCCAGTGTGGTTCAACTGTATGCTAGTATAACAGCTGACAGTTGGCAACCCCACGGTGGCTACCAAAGGAAAAAAAAAAACAATAGGGGTACAAAATCCTTGATCAGGATGAACAGGAGATGCTTCCTGAAGAATCAAGGTAGGTGGAGAACTGGAGGCTGCCCAAAGCAGGAACAGGCGAGGAAAGACCAGTAATTTCTGTGAACTTGAACTCGATCAGCTTGGGTTTCCCCTCCTGCAATTGTGGAATCAGAGGGTGGATTCTTGCCAATGGATATGACTGTAAGCCCATATTTTCTCTTGAGAATAATGTTCTATTTAATTCCAGCATTCAACAGAGGTATAGCCAGGTGTGTAGTCCCTAAATCCCAAAGATAACTCTCTGAGAAGCTTAGCATCTGCTGAGGACCACGACCCACCAGAAGCAAGAACATTTGCAGACTTGAACTCGGCAAGTGCAGGAAGGAAAGATCCAGAAGACAAGCCTTCTCATTTTATGCCCCCAGACTTTCAAACATCCTCACTGTCTACATCAGACTCGCCCCCCTGACTTATGCATTTCAGTAAGGAGCTCAAGGCCCTCCTCTTCAAGGAATGGCTCCTCCCTAACACCTAAGTCCACACACCCTCCATTCCTGACCCAGCCAGAGACTAGACAATTTGAACCCCCATGTTTCCTCCCCTGTTGCTTGTAGACCCCTTCCTACCACATTTCCTAAGCCCCCAACCCTGTTAGCTCCCCACTTCCTTGTATTGATCCCTTGCAATCTGCTTCCCTGAGCTAGTGGCTGGAGGGAGAAAGAGAAGGAGAAGGAAGAGGAAGAGGAGGAGGAGAAAGAGGAGGAAGAAGACGAAGAGGAGCCATCTTGAGAGGTGAAAAAAAAGCTTATGTGGAATTATGAACTTGTGGTATTTATCCAGCATATAAGGCAATTTTTGTCTTAATGAGGGATATCTATGCGCTCCATCAGGATCATTAACCCTTCCATGACATGCAGCAAGAAAGACTGTGTTCCCTTTTAAAATTATCGCTTCACTCACAGTGGGGAGAGGATTATAAAAATAGATTTTCAGACGTAAGCCAATTCACAGTATTTCTCCTTGAAGATAAGTTGATGTTTGCTATCTTTACTTAACACCAGCCCACTACAATCCCTTCCAAATCCCACCAAACCACACCCTAATTATCTCATGCTATAAAAGGAGGGGTTTACGTTTTAGAATAAAAACCACCTGTGGATATTAAATGTTATTCTTGGCTAACTTCAGGCTATACCCAAGATTCATCAATGAAAAATAATACTTAATGTGCTGAATTTAGCTATACAAACACAGTGAAGGGGCCGCAAGGTCAGGTAATTCATCCATAAAATATTGACCTGCACAAATCTCTCCATTAATGCACGATTGGTGGGATTCCATCTTGCTCCCCATATTCTGGCATTTCAAAAAGCATCTTACAAAAAGCACGAAACTGAATTAGAGAAAATGTAAACAAATAAACAGTCCAAACTAAGTGAAACTTAAAAGCCAAGCTCACACAAAAAACACTCTTTATCGGCCCCAATCACTCAGCTGAGATTAATAAAGGCCCACACATAGAAATCCTATTTTGTGTATTTTCAAATACCATCAATTTGGATTCTTGGATCTGGGGGGGGGGGGGGGAGGGAAGAGTGCTAGATCGGATTACCCACAAGCATTTTAGCATGATTCATTCATGTTGTGAAATACATTTTTTGATCACTAATTGCCTTTCTATCCTACAGAAAATACCACACATTATCCCATGTCAATCTGGCCCAGAAATCTAGAGTTCTGCATACCTGGTGCTCTCGTTCTCTAGCCGGCACACATTTGGCACGTAGAACATTACGCCAAAATAAAGCAAGGGCTCGTTGGCAAACTTGTCCAGTTGCTTCTTCAGGGGTTTTTGCAGCTCCACCCATCGTCGCTGGTGGTTTGTCTTGCTGAAGAACCACAAGCCAAAGTAACGTGTCTACAGAAACAAATGAGAAAAGGGCATGTATTAAGCATTTTCCAGTATGCAAAAGAACATGAAGATGACATGATGGTGCTACTCTATGCCTAAGAGGGCTACAACCACAATCACACCCTCTAATCTTTGTGTGATGGTCATTTAAAATTGTGATCTTAGGAATGGGGAAGATACTGTGGCAACCAAGTGTGTTGTGAATTAAGCTATGAACGTGACAACAAGAGATACTGTGATACTGTGGTGGGAGGAATTGCCAACACAATAGCATGGAAATGAGGACTAGACAAAGTTATTTTGATGCATAAGGTGGTTTCCAAGAATAGAAAGTGTCTGCAAAAATGTCAGAAAACCTGTAAAATCATTTTAGATAAACCAACTGGAATAAGGGAAAAAAAGGGGCTAGAATGGAGAAAAACATGGTAAATGGGGAAGTGGTCAAAAAGGGGTAGCATCTTTGAGATACACCTGTGCAAAAAAAAATTCACAAGGTTTTCTCCAGGACTTCCCAGATTTGCTCACGTTTTAGGCTTAAGTAATCAGGTGTAAACCAGCAGGTACAAATCTGTGATGGTCTGCATTGCCTGATTTTCTCAAGCTCTTTGTGAATTGGACCCTTACTTAGCAAAATTTTAAAAATTTATATTTAACAATGAAAGCAGAAGCATTTTGCTTGGAAAACGTTGCCTGGCTCCCTGGTGTCTTTTACACTTTCACAAAACACAGAAAGCTGGTTGAGTAAACTATATATGATCCATTCGAGTTTGACTTTTCTTTTTTTTTTAATCAACTTTATTTAGATATTCAAGAGCATAAATTACAGACATGCATGCATTAGAGAATAACAAACAATAGCCTTGCCCATGTCTTCTCCTTTATTCGCTCCATTCTTTAAGTTCCATTTGCTCAAGAGTTTTAACTATTAGAACTCCCACTTACCCCCCCCAACATAACCTCCAATAATTTTGGTGGAATACTACATTTTCCTCTGCTTTCCTGAATGTTCTCCGGGCTGGGTCGCCCTTTCAGGCCAAATTTCAGATAACAGAGACTTTGCGAAGTAATTTAAGCTTGAAATACATCTGTTCCTTGTCATCTGTGAATTCATGCAATGGCATCCAAGTATTCTGATACGTAGAATAGGAACCATGAGCTATTGCCGTTACTTTTTCCATGGAAAATCACTCCCCATGGCCTCACCCACCACATGGCTACTACTGGCCCTTGCTTGTTCTTCCATGCTTGCGCCAAGGAGATTCTAGCCGCGCTCAGCATGTGGGTAATAAGGCTGGCTTTAGTCCCAGAGCTTGCATAGCACCCCTCAACCGCCTCCCCAAGCAAAAATACCACCAGGTCCAAAGGCAATTGCGCCCCCGTTATCTACCAAGTCAGTGGCCCGGCAACATGTTGATCTAGTTCAAGCAAGTGAGTTACTAGCAGTAGCTTTAAATTCTCAATTTACAGGAATATTCCATACCTCAGAAATAGTTCCATATTTCATTCAAGGTGCATCTTTCCTGTGAAGTTTACATTTCAACCAATGACTAGCCTCTAGGTTTGTTTTCGTCAGAAGAGGACATTTCTTAGTTCACTTCACACAACAAACGTTGCAAAAACTAAACACACTGCCCAATTTATTTAGACAGCCTTCTTCCATCAGTACTCGACCCCTGAGTGATGGCCAAAGACAAATATTGTAAGCAATGCATAGATGAAGAACTTTAACCAGATACAACCATTCTTTTAGTTGAATGAGGTAGCGGATCAACAGTCCTGACAACACATTTGTATTTCATAACATTCAATGTTCTACCAACCATTTACCAGATTCAAAATAAATGTACATACATTTTAAAAGCCTTGCTAAAGGCAAACTAAACCATGTGACATAATAAAAACTGCTAAATGTGCATGTTATGGTCCAACAATCCAATTTCAGGTTTATGGCAAACTTTACAACCACTATGACCTATTATTGCCAAACCCTCTCAATGTCATGATAAGGCCATTACACAGTTACTCACATTTATATGTATGGGCATATATCTGTACATACCTGGTGGGATGAGTTATGGTTGCCCAGCTAAACATAACTGGTGAATTTCAAGGTACTTACATTTTTGCGTTGTAACCATAATTTCATTTTAAGTTATTTTTTTGTTACCAAAAGGTCTAAAGCTTTTATAACAAAGGTCATCCCGGACTGAACTTAAAATGTTTTTCAGTAGATTTTTTGTTTTTTGTCAATAATATACTCTAGCAATGTATGCTAGAGTGACCCATTCCTAGCAGTCACTGCCCCAGGGCATGGCCTTCAGCAAAACCCCAAACTCAATGACAATCTCTGCAAAACACTGCGAGCATGCCAAGTGGACTTTGCTGTTGTTCCCCGGTGGCAACAAACACACCCTCAGTGGCCACTTGGCATGGCCATTGGCCATGCACCAGGAAAAGCTAACATCATCACTGCCCCTTGGGCAAGTTACAGCAAACACACCAAAAGCTACCACTGTGGCCATGCCTTGGGTAATATCTCAGCAAGCATTTACATGTCCTGCATCCATGCCCAATTGACACTTTGCCCAGGGAATAGGTTGCAGCTATGTGCAAGGCTTCCATACCTTGACTCTGTGAGAGATCTTCGACATTCTAGACACAGCTGAGTCTTGTGGACATTGACAATGATGGAAGCTCATTGGACTTCCCAATGACGCATCCTGTACGTTCTGTCACGTCCGACATCATCACGTCAATGTTTTCAACATAATCTCATCTCACACTGCTTGTCATCGGAGATCTCTGGAACGGGGATTTAATCACCAGAAGGATTCACGACAGCACGTTGCAACACAAGCAGTTGCGCCTTTGTGTTGTCGCACCTGCTTCTAATAATATGAGACAATGAGATGTTTATGACTCTGCGTGTTTGGTCTTTCTGACTTCTGCCCGAGTTACACCCCAACCCTGCATTCACACACTTATCGCTATGTTCTGGGCCAGGCCTACAGGCCTGGCAGCAGCACAGGGCTAGGCCTCGATTTCAAGATGGATGCAATTGGGGCGTGGCTTGGAACACCATTGATGTGGCTGCTCCGATGAAGCCTGCCGTATGAAGCCCGCCGTGTTAGCCCTAATAATGCAGCTTCCCAAGATCCTATCGAGGCCCCAGTAACACCTAGGGGCCGTCGGAACATATGGGGCAGTGAATCGCCAAAGTTTGGAGCATAACGCTCTCCAGGGACCCGGCTGGACCGCGGCCTCCTCGCAGCGCGGGACTCTGAAATTCCAAAATGGTGGGCGCTCTCGGCCCGCGGACCCAGAGACGGCATCGAGACCTTCGGGGGCAGCCTTGCACATGAGGGCGCCCCCCCCGCGCTGCCATCCAGCCTCGAGGCGCCCGACCTGGGGTCCCGCAGCAACTACCAGACACCAGCACTGAAGGGGAGACACCCCGCCCTTCGCGCCGGTGCAGAGCCCAAGATTCTCCCCTGTCGCTGACGCAGAGGACTGCTCGTGGCGTTGTCCCCGGTGCCGTGGGAGGCGCCCATCCAGGTGGGTCTCGTTGAGGGTGGGGGCTGTGGCGCGTCTCGCCTGGGCCCCCGCCGGTGTGTAGGAGATTCCGGCTCTCTGGGCTCCTCCTCCCATGATCTCCCACCGACTGCACTGGGAAGCGCCGCGGGCACCATTATCCGCAGGCCTGCGGGCCCGACTCCAGGGGCGCCTCGGCCCATCTCAGCCTTGGCCCCACTCCCTTGGGACCCCAGCCATCCCCCCTCGTCAGGGGCCAGTGGCTGCTGACCCAGCAGAAGGCCTGCACTTCCGATGCTGGGGGAGCCCTGCAACACCTTCCCTCCTGGTGCCTCCTCTTCATAGAGCAACACAAGTGGGGGTTTTCCCAGCGGACTGGGGAGCCCCAGGCCAGCACCAACTCGACCCAGGGAATCTCCAGCCAGAGGCCTGCGGGGGCCCTGCTGCGCTCTCCTGCAGGGCCAGTTTCACCCCATCAAACACGCCCCCGTCCCAGTGGGAATCCACGGCCGCCTGGCCCGGGACACATTCAGCCCTGCTGGGGGCGGCCCCGGGCCCTCCTTGAAGCTCACATCCAGGATCCCGGGCAGTGTGGTCTCCGTGGTGGGCTCCTGAGGATCTACTCTTCTCCTGATTCTCTTCTTCCTGGGGCGCCCCGGCCCATCTCTTTCCCCCCTCAACTCTACTGGCTGTCTCCTGTGTGACCCTGGTGGGCAGTCTCCGGACACGGCCCTCCCCGACCTGGGACGGCATCCTCAAGGCAAGACATAAGGAAGATTAAGGCAGAACATAAGTCAGAACATAATCTTGCCGCCCAACTCCACATCCGCCCCACTCCTGGCACCATGTCCAAACAAGCAAAAGTGACCAAAAATGCGGACATTGCCACCATGCTGACGGCCTCAGACAAGGGGAGGAAACCCGATCTTGCCGGACACACCCTGCAGGACCGACAAAAGGAGGGCGATCCCCCGACCACCAGGGGCGACCTACTAGCATTCATGGCAGACATTAAGGCCGAATTCAGAGCCGCCATGACAGAGCTCTCCACCAACCTGGAACAAACCAACAACAGAGTCGCTGAGGTGGAGCAGAGACTGGGAGAGGTCGAGGACCACACACAGGACCACACAACAACGCTGGGTGAAATCCAACAATCAGTTAGAGCCCTTCAGGATAGGTGCGAAATTTTGGAGTTCAAACAGGAGGACTTGAAGAATAGGGCCCGCCGCAATAACCTCCGATCCGAGGCGTTCCCTCCTCAGTCTCGGACAAGCAACTGGCTGAATACGTGGGGGATTTCTTCCAGGCCCTCCTCCCGGACCTGGACAAGCACCTACTATTGCTGGACCGCACCCATAGACTGCGCCCTTGCCGTGGGGTGGAATCAGACCCACCACCAGATGTCATCACCAGGGTCCATTTCTACTCTACTAAAGAGGCCAGATCCACCATCAGCCGCTGAAAGGACGAGCTCACCTTCTTGGGCTTGCGCCTCCAGATCTACCAAGATCTCTCGCTCCTAACCCTTCAGAAGAGTAAAGCTCTACGACCCTTAACCCCTTTCCTTCAAGAACACCAGGTCCGGTACAGGTGGCTCTTCCCAACAGCCCTGCAATTCTCATTCAACGGCACTCTGCGGAGAACTGCCCACAAAATTATGCACCCTTCCTCCCCAACGGGGGCCGCCCCGTCATCCTCGGAGGCGACAGATAACCGGGAGTCCTGCGCCCCGCAGCCTAGGCGGTCCGCATGGTCAAGAACCTCCCGAAACAACAGGAAGAGGTGAAAGGCACACAGGCAGATAACGGGAATCAATGTCACATGATCAATCTAGTGGCCCTGGTCACCTATACAACTACTCGCCCATTCCGACGCAGCCGAAGGTTGCCACAGCACAATACGGCGGGCTTCACTTACGGCCCAGGCCCATTCCAAGGTTCGTTCCACCCTCATGTCTTTGGAAATCCAAGTTACTCTAATGTCTCAACTGGCCCCGTTGGCCAGGGGGAAGGCTGCACTCACAATGTCGACCACCCCGCCAGTTAAAAAGTTGGCCCCCCGTTGGGGGCTCCTGTTAAAACCCCAAGAGCAGGACATGCCAATCTTATCCAACACCAATGATGGCGTCTGACGGCCTGCCCTCTGGCCCCCTCGCCCCAGAACTCAACACAGCGGGGTCCCCGACCCAAGAAGCTCAGACATTACAATGCCTCTCGCTAAATACGTTAACGGGCTGAACTCCCCCGCTAAGCGGAAATCGATCCTCCAAAAACTACAGGATGAGGAAGCCGGGGTGGCAATGCTGCAAGAGACTCACCTCCTCCCAGCGGACTTTGGGCGTCTTCGATCACGTCTATACCCACTGCAATTCCTCGCCTCGGGGGGGATCCAAGAAGGGGGGCCCAGCGATCCTCTTCAGGAAAGGCCTCAATCCCCAGATCTTGGACTTTATATTATGCCCAAAGGGTCGCTTCGTAGCAGTAAAATGCCTCCTGTTGGGGGATCTATATACCTTTGTTTCCGTTTATGCGCCCAATTCGGGACAAGCAAGCTTCTACGATTCCCTGGGCTCCGCACTCTCGGACTTCACGGAAGGCCAGACGATTCTTGGGGGGTGGGGGGGACTTTAACGGAGTACCGGACCCCACCAAAGATAAATCTCACCCACCTTCCCCTGGCGATTTTGCCCTAGCCCTCAGCCTCCTACGCCTGTTCAGAACCTTGGAGGTGGTAGACACATGGCGGGTGCTGCACCCCACCGAGAGGGATTTCTCCTTTTTCTCCCAAGTCCACCGAACCTTCTCGAGGATAGACCTCCTCCTAACCTCGCCCCAAGCCCTCTCCGTAGCCAACAAAGTCTCCATCATTCTATCAGACCAGAAAAAGAAGGGGTGGTCACCCAAATCTCAACAAGCCATCCGCATAGCCAGAAAGAAATTAGAGCCCCACTTCGGTGACCACACCTCACAGTTGATGGCCAAGACTAGGCAATTTTACTATGCCAAGAACAATAAAGCTAATAAGCTCCTAGTAGCCAAATTGGCCAAAACGATACTAGCCAATACCATCACGGGGCTCCGAGACTCGCAGAGGAGGACGCACTACGTCGAACTAGAAAAACAGCGGTTGGCAGTGGACCACCTAACTCGTAATGACTGCGCCCCTGTGGGACCAGTCCCAACAGGAGGAATACCTACGGGGGGCGGCCCTACCACGCTTGCCCACTGCAACGAGGGACATCCTTGAAGCCCCAATAACGGACGAGGAGGTCGATGAAGCCATTAAAGCCCTCAAAACTCAGGCCCCGGGACGGCTTCACAACAAGATTTTACAAGATATTTAAGCCCCAGCTGATCCCCCCTATGGTAACACTCTTTAACTCATTCAAGGAAACTGGGTCAGAGACACCATCGATGCAGGAGTCCACAACCATCCTCCTCCCTAAGCCCGGAAAGGACCTGAGGGATCCAGCCTCGTACAGGCCAATTGCCCTGCTGAACATAGACGCGAGCCTCTATTCCAATATTCTGGCTAACCGTCTCGCACATCCTCCCGACCCTAATCCATCCCAACCGAACGGGCTTCATTCGGAACAGAGCGGCTCGGGACAATATCAGAAGAACCCTGAACTTGGTTGACATCACCCACCGGACCGCCCAGGGTATCGCACTGATGGCCCTAGATGCCACCAAAACTTTCGATAGAGTAGACTGGTGATTCATGAAGCTCACCCTGGGTGCCTTTGGCTTTGGTCCAACCTTCCAATCTATGGTGATGGCCAACTACGCATCCTTCCCCCCCCCACCCCCCCCCCCAAGACCCTCCTGAGGATCCACGGCTCCTTGTCATCCCCGATCCCCATGTCTTGCGGGACAAGACAGGGCTGCCCTTTATCCCCTCTCCTCTTCGCACTAACGATGGAGCCGTTTGCCCAAAGAATTAGACGGAATGAGTTCATTAAGGGACCCCAGGTAGGGTTATCCCAACACAAAATTGCACTGTACGCCGACGACGTTCGTCTGATACTCTCAAATCCCAACGCCTCAGCCAAACACGCCCTGGCGGAAATAGCCAACTTCGGAAAGGTCACCGGCTTTGCTGTTAATTTCTCTAATTCAGTGGGCCTGGGCATTGGCCTTCGCCAGGAGGAACAAGCGGCATTATCCAGGCTATGCCCGATCAGATGGAAGAAAAAAGCTATCCCCTACTTGGGAGTCCATATCCCAGCGAACCCAAAGGATACATACCAGGGGAATTTCCCCAGATTATTCAGCGAGTTGGAGGGAGACCTGAGGCGCTGGTCCACCCAGGAAATCTCTTTAATGGGGCGGATCACGGCCGCAAAAATGAACCTGCTTCCGCGATTTCTCTATGCCTGCTCCGCCCTTGCGGTGGCCATCCCAAGGCAGGCGATCCAGGACCTGCAAAAGAAAATGCTCAAGTTCATTTGGAGAGGCAAGAAAGCCAGGATCCCCCACAAAACCCTGCTGGGGAGCTCAAGGCTGGAGGGTTTGGGGGTCCCCGATCTTCAGGCTTATAGGGCTGCAGCACAGCTTGCACACATCCACACCTGGCAAATCCTTACAGACCGCCCTAGATGGGTAGAACTAGAGCAAGCCCAGCTGCCGCTCCCCCTGCGATTCCGCCCACACATCCAGGCCCCCTGAGAGAACACTGGAAGACGCTCCTGCTAACCACCAAACATACGCCGAGCTCATGGGACTGGGCCCTAAAACAAAAAGGAATCCCAAGAGGAGAAAGCCCTCTCTCCCCTATTTTCCACAACCCAAACTTCTCGCCTGGGTCGAACCCCCGAAACTTTCAGAACTGGATCGACGGATGCCTCGAGACCCGGGAGCAGCTATATGCCGGAAACGCGCCATGCACCTTTGAACAATGCAAGGCGATGTTTCAACTCCAGGAAAGGGATAGATTTACATACTGCCAACTCCGTCACTGGTGATCTCACCCTCAGACCCTCCGGGCGGCGGTCCGCTCTCTCACCGCTCTGGAACTAACACTGGAGGATCTGCCATCCCAGGGTAGGATTTCATCCCTGTACAGATGCTTCTTGGGGGACTTCTTGAGCGTACGGACACGAGCCATGGCCCAATGGGAAGCCGACCTGGGTCACCCGATCGAGGACCAATCCTGGATAGACATTTGGACCCTCACCCACTCCTCATCTACCTTGTGTGACCAACAAGGAATGCGCATATAAGCTATTGCTTCGATGGTACTACCCCGCCCTTAGATTACACCACATGAACCCCCGGGTGGACCCTTCTTGCTGGAGAACACGGAACAGTATGCATAAGCATGAGAAGGATCGCTCGAGTCTCCATCTTTATAGCATTAAGTCCCTGTTCAGTGTCATTCGCCAACTGGATCACCTCCCAGTGGACTATATTAAGCCACTTGGCATTGGCAGCTGTGTGTACTCCTTTTGCAGGCACAGTGATGCTAATAAAGTCTCTTCTTTGCAATACAGTCTGTATTGGTCAGGCAACTGTGAAGAGTCTTGAGACAAATAGTTGGATCTCCTCTTTCTCTGCAATTTTTCTTTTCTTTCTCCAGCAGGATACCGAATATGGGTCCCTGCGGTGGAATTGTGGTCGGGTCATCTGACACTCGTGCTGTTGATGGGGCGGACAACTTACCCGGTTCCACTATCAAGTGCTCTTCAGGGACCAAAAGGAGAGCGGAATGCAATGAGGCCAGCGAGGCCAGAGGCGGGAGATGAAGAAACGCCTGCTGGCCACAGACCAAGTAATTTTCCATCACTGCCGCTGTCCTTTTTTTGAGGTCTGGGATGTATTGTCTTGTGGCATTTGTTGTTGGCTCCCACAAAGATTGTTCCTTCGTTATAAAAACACAGTTGATATTCTCCTTGCTTCTGCACTTTCGCTGGTTTTTCCATCACCTTGATCCACTTGAGTTTAGCCACATGCTCATTCCATTAGTCTCTGGTTACAGCATTCTCCCTTTGGATGACTTCTTCTCCCAATTGTGCGAGGCTTCCCGCCATGCAGCTCATTATAATCTCTTGCCATCTGTTGGCCATGAATTGTACACCTTCCAGCTACATTTATGGCCTTTGTAAACACTGTGGGCTTTTGAGATTCCGGGCACATTGTTGTTCATCAGGATCCATCAGGATGAGTTGCATGCTACGTGCCTGGAAAGTATTTTGCAGTCTGCACAATGTAAGATGGTCAAGCATTGTGCCTCCAAAAGTGGAACTTCTTGCGGCATTAAACCTTGGGAGCTCCCCACGCGTGAGGTATCAAGGATCAAATGTAACAGCTCCCATTAGCCATCTTTTTCACCACCAAACTCAGGTCTGCGTATCAGCTTTTACTCAATTCTGTGTGGTGCACCTCCTCTATCACATCTAAACGTAACCCTCTGCCTTCTAAAGCATTTAAATGTACTTGAATTTGCAATTATATCACAAAATATATTAGTGAATAATAATGACATGGCAAGTTTAGTAAGATTGGTAATCTACTTTTGAGCATCATTCAAGCTAATAATAGTCATGTTATTCTTCCCCGTCCCCCATTCAGTAATGACATATTGACATTCAGTGCTGCAGAAATATTGGCATTCATAGATGAAATATTGAAATTTATTGATGACGAAATATTGACATTTCCCTGTACCCCCACTTTTATATGCCCTCCCCATATAAAACTGTATCCCAAATATATTATTAACGCTAACATAAAAAAGCTAAACAGTCCAACTATACAATGCATCACACAACTATAAAAGAAAACACGATTGTAACATAGCGCTAATGGGAAGAAGGTTGTGAGCGTTTATCAGACGCATTTGTAGGGATCTGTATCTTCATCATAAGAGGGAGGAAAACGATTGTAGGAGGGGGAGGGAAAAGTACAGGAGAATAAAGTGCAAATTTTGCATAGCAGCATTGAGATAATGGTATATACAGATAGTATAAATACAATAAGAATGATACAGTAAAACATGTTATAGGTAGTACTGTAATATGACTGTTCTACCACTGGTTATATGCATATGCACACCCATGTCTATTGTCTTGACATGTCAATTTTTGTCACATTTTTCACACCTCTACTTGTGCAGGAGGGCCGTTATGGGGGCTGTTTCCGGGCATCCAAAAGGTATATGCAATACCGCAGCTCCTAACCTTTAGCGTGAGAGGAGTGGCATAGAGAACGGTGAAAGGACCACTGTAGCTAGGCTCACTCAATCTACGGACAAATCTTTAACAGAAACGTGATCTCTCGGAACAGCTTTGCTGGTGACGTCACTGATGTAGATGTATCTCTGTTTGTGTCTTCAGACTGTATAGTGGTATCTGTTGAGAGAAACGTTGTACGGCTTTTGTTACGGCAGAAAGAATCTGTGAACTAATTCCCTACAACGGACGCAGCCCTGTGAGCATCTGAGGCTTTTATGATAGGAGGTAAGGGCGTGTGCATTTGCCGTCCTGTTACCACCACAATAAATGGTGATCCTTGATCCTTGCAGGGCTGTGTGCGCATACTGAACAATGCAAGGGGCAAACAATGCACCCAATAGTTTGTCAGCGTTGTGCACAACTTCGAGATCTTACTCTTCAATAGTCCATTGATCCGTTCTACAGCCCTTTTGGCCTGGGGGTGGTAAATTGTGCACATCTGATGCTTTATGGCCAATATGTAGTCACTTTCTTAAAAAGCTCATTAAAGAAATAGCTGCCATTATCTGACCGCAAGACATTGCAAACAGCCCAACAAGTTAACACCTCCCTCACAAAAAATGTGGTGGCACTTTTAGCATTGAAATGTGCACAAGGACCAGCGTTGAGCCATTGTGAAAAAGGACATACGACAACTATTAAATACATTGACCCATTACACCGCTCTCCCATGTCTGCATAATCGATGTGGAGTTCTCTGAATGGCCCAGTAGGGCGGAGCAGAATACCTCATATTGTTTGTAGAATGTGACCAGTAGGGTATGTCTGGCAGATGATGCAATTTACCACTAAATTAGAAAGAACCTCCTGGAGATTGGAAACAAACCAGGCCTCCTGCATGTCTGAAGCAATGTGTTTCAACAAATGCGCTGGTTGGTGCAACTGGTAGAAAGCAATCAGCAGCAGTCCGTTTAGCATAACAACTTTGCCTCTGCTATCTTGGCATCATAACAAATCTGTAGGGGACTGTGTGCACCCTCTCTTCCTCCACAACTCATTCTCCTCTTGTGGTGTCTGCATCTGTAATTCAATTATTTGAGCTATTGGGAGGGAAGTGTACAGGTCCGTGAAAACTGCTCCTGTCTGTGTGTTACCGGATACTCTGAAATGACAGGCACAGGAAGGTACGTAGCTAGAGAAACAGCATCTGTGTCATTGGTGTGGGCAGTGCATTTAACCACCAGCGTCATGAGAAAGTGTGATCAACTTATTCAATAATGCTGCATGGTGGACTGGGGACCCGTCTCTCTTCTGAACCCTCTCCTTTTCCACCATGCTAACCCTGAATGCACCATCGTGGTAACATAGGGGGAAATCAGAGGAGATAGTCAATCGGCACCCATGGGACACGGGAAGCGCTTCAATGAACGCTATAAGCTCTGCTGCTTGAGTGGAATAATGCATTGGTAACCTTTTTCCACCGCCACTTCATACTCTCCGTCCAGTAGGCAGACCACTGCTGCACCAATATGCCTCAGGTTTGTCCCCTGGTCAATAATTGCTGACCCGTCAATGAAAAGGACCTCTCCCCCTTCGAGCGGGCTATCTTTTGCTTTCGCTATGTCCTCCTCCTCCTCCTCCTCTCCCTCAAATGTTACGCAGTCATACCTCACACGGTCTTCTTCAGTAGACAATTCTGTTAAAAAAGTAGAAATGTTTACTGTCTTGCACCCCAGTATATGGATGTTTAGGCTGGACAAAATAACCTCATACACGGATGTCTGCTAAGTGGTCAATGTTGATTTAGACCGCTCCAGAATGGCCAACACGCATGAAAAACAAGGAATACTCTTGTGTGTAGTTAGGGGTTGCTAACACTGGGGCAGTAGAAATGACCTCTCAATTCATTAAAGCAAGTGAGCATGTCTTCTGTCCAAACAATCTTGTTATCAGTATTTTGTGCCTCTTTAAGGCCTTGCAACAAAGGCCTGGTGTGTTCTTCATAATCTAGAATCTATGCCCTACAGTAATTGCACAACCGGAGGAACCTCTGCAATTCCAGGACAGTGTTGGGCCGGGGAGCACTGCGCACAGATGCAGCACGTTCTGGACCGATATAAATTGGCCCAAGTAAAGGACTTACTAGAGACAATATTGTAACTTTGCTTCGTCTACCTTGTACCAATCTTACAATAACAGCTGCAGGAGAGGACAGTCACTTTGGCACTGCTGTTCACTGTTGCTGCAAACTAGCAAATCGTCCACATATTGGAGGATAGTACTGGGCACTTGGATATACCCTAAAATCAGCATGTAGTATCCTATTAAAATACTTTGCCTTTTTTATTGGGTATATAGCAGGGTTGCATGGGGAACTGGAGGGCACAATAATCCCATGCTTTAGGAGGGCGGTAATGGTGTCTCGTATTCACTCATCTGCTTCTTTGGCAAGTGGTTATTGTTGTACTATGGGTATGACTGTGCCTGCTCAGAGTTATTCTTACGGGTGCCACTTCCTGCAAAAGCCCTTCATCGTGAGCATTAGTGGTCCATCCCCTTCAGGAACCAGCTCTAGATCTTTACCATTGAAGGAGGGTGGAGTGACAAGGGCCATCAAAGAACATTGCTATTTCTTCATCAACGGCACGATCCTCAAACAATTCTGCCACTTCTTTTAGGGGTACTGTCAGCTCAATACACAACACAGTGCACCACTCACTAAAACAATCCTTTTATTTATTTATTTAATTGGTTATTTATAACCCGCTTAATACCCAGAGGTTTCTAAGCGCGGACCCAGAGATCGAGCCTGTGTTGCTCTGTGTCATCTTGCTTCCAAGGCGAACACGTTGCCCCCGAGTTATCCTCCCGAGACACGGACACCACTAACCCTGCCACAAGCTCTGGGGTCACAACAGGGCTAAAGATGAAATCAGATGTTATCTACCAACATGCATTACAAATTTGGGGCACGGAACCAAATAAAACTGTAATCCCATACATAAACATATCAGGGTCAACAGGAATACCACAAACCACCACCTCCGCTCCTCTGGCCTGTATTATCACCATCGCTCTCATAGCACACATTCCTGGGGTGGCACATATTCTTCGATCTGTGAAGGAGATGATCATGTTAAACTTACTCGCGAGGTCACGCCCTAACACATTTACTGGGGAGGTTTCTGAAAATAATAAGGGTGCACGCACCACTTTTTCTCCTATTTTAATAGCTACTTCTTTTGTGTACAGAACTGTGGCGACAGCCGCAGAGAAGCCCTGCGCGTCAAGAGTTTCACCTAAATACGGGATGTTTCCCTCACTGATGAATGATTTAGTGGCACCCATGTCAACCATAAAGATGAATTGTTTTTCTATCTCAGCGCCCACCCAGGGTTCCTCGTCAGGGTGGCAGTCACGGACAGGACTGGGCACGCAAGATTTTTCTGTGGGCTGTCCTAGTAAGGATATGTATTGGTAGCTGTGAACATGAAAGAGTTACCTCCCAGGACACTCGCCTCCCGATAAGGTGTCACTGTCCCATTCGGGACGGCATTGCTTCCAGGCATTGGACCACCGTATGATTGGTTCAGCAGCACTGCTTGAGCAGGTAGCTGCAGCTGTGGGGGACATGGTGGTAGCTGTGTATATGCTTGGTCTATTTCGTATGGGATGGAAGTGGCCATCGGGGGGCAGGGCCTGACGGGGTGTATGGATTGTAGCCCGCTCCCATTCTTCTTCTACATTCGCTCACAAAATAACCCCACTTCCGCATCTCCAGCACTGAACTGGTCTGGCTCCTCATCTGGGCCCCACTGCTCCAAATCCACCCCTGCACCATCTACCTCCTTGAAATCCCCCTCTTCCACGTTGCCAACCTCCTTGCTAGCACTCTGAATACTGTGACTGAGGTCCAACGTTCCATTACCCTTGTCCTCCACCTGGCCAGAACGCTGCTATTTCTGCATCTTTTTGTGCTGCTGCCTGCTCTGTGGAATCCTTTTGTGTCACTGCTGCTACCGCCCCTTCAACTTCCATCTTTGCACATTTCTTCTGTACCAGTTTCACTTCCTCAGCCTGCAGCCTTTGTGCAGTTTGCTTTTCTCTCTCTTTTATTCATTTACAATGTTGTATAATTATAGTCTATTTTAATTTGGCCCATCCTTTCGCTTCGATGCCTACGATCTTTGAGAGCTTTCTGCTCTTCCTTGGGTAATCCCCTTTTGATAACAAAAAAGAAGATCAGAACTGATCAGTCCCACTGGTTTCCCGTCTCGGCCCGCCAGATCTCCTGTACCTTCAAAATGTACTGAGCGGGGTCTTCATCATCCCTGATCGTATATTGCATTATGGACTGCAAGTCTGGTGTGTCAGGATACGCCCGCCACAGTGCGCCCTACCCCTGCACTGTGATGTTATTAAAAGGTGCCCCAACCCCTGTGAAAACATCTATTTTCATACCTGGATATCCAGCCTTAACCCAAACATGTACTGCCTGGCCTCCTACAATTGCTACAGACAATCTTTGTTTTTTTTTAATTTTTTTTTTTTAAATATTTTTTATTTTATCTCAACCAAACAACAGTACAACGAAACATAAATAAACACCTCCAACAACAAAACCAAACAAACAAAAAATAAGGCACTGCAATCCCCATCCCTCCCCCCTATGAGCCTGTAGAGTGTCCGCCATCAGTGTCCGTTCCATGCGGTGGGGCCTCCTCGCTCTCAAGTCCAGCCGAGGCCGACCCCGCACCAAACAGCTCAGCTAACAATAACTTCCATGCCGTGAGAGAGCCTATTTCTTCCTCTTCCTCTGCCATACTGCCATCCTGCCACACTGTCGTTTCGGCATCAGCCCATTTTTGGAGATCTCGCCACCAGACCTCCACTCGCGGCTTATGACATTTCTTCCACCCCATGGCTATCCTACGTTTGGCAAGCACATAGGCCAGATCTTTAAGTTTCTCAACATGTCGAAGCTTACGCGCCCTGGGATACCCTCCCAGCAGACAGGCCCAAGCTGAATCCACCTTAAGTGTGATACCCCTCCCTGCCAGCCTCCGCGCCACTTCACCCCAGTAGGTTGCAATCACTGGGCACGCCCAGAACATGTGTATCATGTCCGCATTCTCTTCGTTACACTTGGGGCACACCTGGCGCCCATTATCCAGAAATTTGGAAATTCTAAGGGGGGTCATATATGCCCTGTGCGTAATATAGAGCTGTATCTGCTTAAACCTGGCGTTCCTCGATACCTTTTTGTGGTACCCCAGGGCGCGCTCCCACATCCCATCCGACATCGAGGCCCCCATCTCCGCTTCCCATTCCAGTCTCAGGTGCCCCAAATCCTTCCCAACCTTTGTCATCAACATCTCGTACAACCTAGAGACCTCGTGCCCACCCTCTGATGCGTCATACATTATTTCCAGCGTGGCATCCGGTTCATCGCCCAAAGTAGTTTCGGGCCACGTGCTCCGGACCTCCCGGACCACCCTATGATATGTTACATATTGACCCCTGTGTAGCCCCGACCCTGCCTCCAGTTCATCGAACTCCATCAGGGTCCCATCCTGCCAGATGTCGCCCATAGTGATCAACCCCACTGACTCCCAGTATGTCCGGATAATAGCTCTCAGCTGCCCGTCTTCCTTCGCCAAGTCGACCAGAGGTAACTGAGGCATACACGGCAAGGGGTCACCCATCATCCGACAGGCGCGCTGCCATATGTTCCTGCCAAGGGCTAGCATCTTAGGACGCTCTCTCATCAATGAACCGGTCACCCAGATCACCTCCCGCAGATAGAAGGGGGAACAGTCTCTCCCTAGCAGCCTGTGTTCGGAGGTCTCTTCATCCAAGAGCCACCTGGCCACATACTGCAGTTGCGCCGCCATATAATAGGCCTCAAAGTTCGGCAGCTTCGCGCCACCTTTCTCATAAGAGTTCTGCAATTTCCACAATGAGACCCTGTTGCGCGTGCCGTGCCATAGGAAATTCCTATATACACTATGTAACCTAGCAAAAAACTTCCTAGGTATCATATACGGGATGTTATTAAAGTAATGCAGGAGCCTGGGCAGCACCACCATTTTAAGCATAGCTCCACGACCCATCATCGCTAAAGGCAATCTTTCCCAGAACCTCATGCACTTCTCAATCTTTCCCACAGCTAGCTCAGTATTATGCCTGTGTTCTTCCTCGGTCGTGTGATACACGTCAATGCCCAGGTACCGGAAGGAGCTCGTCGCCCACGGGATCCGCAGCACTGGCAACCTCTCCACCGGTATCCCCACATAACTGCCTAGCGGGAATAGTGCGGATTTCTGAGGGTTGACCGCTATGCCGGACAACCAGGCGTACCTCTCCAATACCTCCAAGATATACTGCAAATTCTCTTCCGGATGTTTCAGGTATAACAGCATATTGTCTGCATACAGGGATATAAGATGGCACTCCCCTCCCACCTCTATGCCCACCGGATCATACTGCTGCCGGAGGTAAATCGCTAAGGGCTCGAGGGCCAGTATGTACAACATTGGGGACCAAGGACACCCCTGCCTAGTGCCCCTACCTAACTCCCATCTATCTGACACCACTGCGCCCGTACGGACCCTAGCCAGAGGCGCACTATATAATAGCTCGGCCCACCTCATGTAGCCTGGTCCCAGTCCAAACCGCCCCAAAGCCGCCAGCAGCCACAGCCATCGCACAGAGTCGAACGCTTTAACCGCGTCCAACGCCACTATCGCCATTTCGCTGTCCTCATTGCACCCCCATTCAACCACCCTGTGAAGGCGTCTATGATTCTGAGTAATATTCCGATTCGGGACATAGCCCGTCTGGTCAGGATGGATCAGCTTGCCTATCACCCTCCACATTCTGGCCGCCAGGACAGCTGTTAGGATCTTGCTGTCCTGGTTCAGCAACGACAGGGGCCGGTAGGAGCCACAATCATGTCCCGGTTTATTGGGTTTGGGGAGCGGTACTATAATCGCCTCCCTGAGCGATTCCGGCAGCCGCCCCACCTCAAACGCTTCATTAAACATCTCCAGCATGGGCGGGAGCACCTCCGCTCCATACGCTTTATAAAATTCACTGGGGAACCCATCCGCTCCTGGGGCCTTGCAAGTGGGTTAGCTGCCGCACAATCTCCTGCAGCTCCTCCAGAGTGATCGGAGCATCCATCTCCTCTCGCTCTTCGTCACTTATCTTGGGCAGGCCTATGTCTTCAAGTACTACCTCTATCTCCTCCCGGCTTCCCCCTTCTCGATCCTCATATAATGCTTGATAATATTCCGCAAATGCCCCATTCACCCCTTCCTGAGTGTCCTCCTCCACGCCCTTTTCAGTGATAACTGATCGGATCGGGGGATCTTGGGGTCTCGATCTTATACAGCCAAGCAAGAAGCCTGCCCGTCTTGTCACCCCCCACATGCAACCTCTCAATGTACTTCCTGTAATTCAGATTACAGAGCCTGTCCCAGTGTTCTGCGCACCTCTGCTGCAGATTAGTGACCTCCTCCGTATCCATCCCACCCTCCCCCAGCTCTTTCTCCAACTCAATCTCGGCTTTACGCAGATCAGCCAGGACTCCTCCCATTAATCCCTTGGATTTCGCAATGGCAACCCCCCTCATTACAACCTTAAAGGCCTCCCACAAAGTACCAGCCGACTTGACACTACCTGTATTCACCTCAAAGTAAGCAACTATCTCCTCCTTCATGTCCTCTCTGAAGACTGGATCCCTGAGTGCTTCCGCCCTAAGGCGCCATGTTGGAATTCGCGCACGTGGGGGACAAAATTGCCATCACATGACCAGGGACGAGTGGTCCGAAAGGACTCTCGCCCTGTAGTCTATCTGGTCACACTCTGCGACAACCTCCGGTGTGGCGAAAAAGTAATCCAGCCTTGTGTGTAGCTGGTGCGGGGCCGAGTAATGCAAATATTGCCTCACGCCAGGGTGTCTCGTCCTCCACACGTCTGCCAGGCCAAGGTCTACCAGCAGCGCCTGCAGTACCCTAGCCGCCAGGCTGGGCCTGACCACCCTGTCATCCGACCTGTCCTCCTTGGGGTTTAGTACACAATTAAAGTCCCCACCCCAAATCACCGGACCCCCCATCCCTTCACCCAGTCTAGTGATCAGTGTCCTAAAGTATGTCGCCGTGTCACGGTTGGGAGCATATGTATTTATAATACACACTACTTTATCTTCCACAAGCCCCCTTACCATGACCAGCCTCCCATCAGACTCCACAACCTCCCCAAGTAGCTTAAACGGGACATGTGGTGCAACCCAAACCAGCACACCTCTAGCATAGGCAGAGAATATAGATCCAACTACTGTCCCTCTCCACTTCCTCCCCACCAGTTCCAGTTTATCCCGTGTCAGATGCGTCTCCTGTAACAAGGCGACATCTATCTTTTGCCTTTTTAGGTACAACATGACCTTGTTACGCTTAAGGTAGCTGTTCAGCCCTCTAACGTTCCACGTTAGTATCCTAAGGTCCCCCATGATTTATCAGTAGCTCCCTCCTCCCTCCCAGGTCTAGTCGCCTCCCCCCCACCTCAAAGACCCCCATTTCCAGTTTCTCTCCCAGGCTCATATAAAAACTGACCCACCCCACCCCCCTAACCCAACCAACTGCCCAGCTCCATCCCTGGATCTCAGGCATCCCCGTGTTCGGTTCTCTCTGGAACCCAAGTAGAGAACCCGACAGGGTGTCACCCCACACACAGTGACTAACCTAAACTCAAACTGGGGTACAAAGAACAGCCCCTGGAGGCTCCCCTCCCACACTTCCATATCCGCGCACACGGACCATGTTCCAAAGTCCTAACGCATACACTTCCGTAACAGAGTCAGACAGACTATATTCCAGTCCCAATGTTCATAGCCCAACCGGGCCCGCAGCGTCACTTATCTCTTCCCATTCCATCCGCCGTCCGCTCATCTGGCTCCTGAGGACAGTTTTGTGCATCGAGCCATTCCATGGCCTCCTCCGGAGTGTCAAAGAACAGCATCTTAGTCTTGAAGAAAACCTTCAGTCTGGCCGGGTAAAGCAACATATACTTGTACCCAGCTGCCCGCAATCGCCTCTTAACCGCCCCAAAGTTCATGCGACTACGCTGCACTTGCAAGGTGTAATCGGGGTAAGCAGTAATGGTCGCCTCTCCTCGCCGTATGGTGCCCCCCTTACGAAAGTGTTTGAGGATCCTTTCCCGATAATTGAGGATCTTGGCGATCACAGGCCTAGGCGGGTTCCCCGGTGGTGGTCTCCTGATCAAGGCCCTGTGCGCCCTCTCCACCGCGAACCCCTGCGACAGGGCTCCCCCAGTGATCTCCTGCAGCAAGTTCTCAATAAACTCCGTGGGATTCTGGCCTTCAGCCCCCTCCGGCAGGCCCACGATGCGAACGTTGTTTCTCCGGGCACGTCCTTCCGCCTCTTCAGCCCTACTTTCCAAGTTGCCCACTCGCTGCACCAGGGCATGGATATCACGCTTATGTGCGGTGCAGTCTGCCACAGTAGGGCCCATCTCCTTTTCCAAAGTTTCCGTGCCCTCAGCCAGGGCTCGCACATCCTGCCTCAGGAGGTTCACTTCCTCCTGCACCGCCCCAACCTGTAGTTCCATCGCAGTTTTTAATTCGGCCACAGCAAGTTGGAGCTTGGTCTCCCACGTCGCCTTCAGGTCCGCGATCGCAGAGAGGACCTCCTGGTTTGCGCCACTGGCGGCCATCTCCTTGGTCTGAGCCTTATCCTTGCTCCTGGCTCCTTCCGGGCCGGGCGGCGTCTTGGCGTATTCGTCGAGCGTGGGCTGTTTATTCTTCACCCTCAGAAGCTTGTTCGACATATCTCCAGTCAGGAGCGTCCTTCTGGCCGCGCTCCAGTCCAAGGCGGGGAGGCACTATGCCCATACACCACAACTCAGTTGAGAGTCCCAGCTCGCCCAACAATCTCAGGCACCGCTGTTGTCCGGCGCTCCCCCCAGATGGGCAGGGTCGCGCTGCCCCCTTCGTACCGCTGAGAGGGCGCACTTATGCTGTGGTCCCGATCCACCGCTCCTTTGTCCCCTCGTCAAGCGGCGGCGGCCATTTTGTTGTCCGTCGAGGTCTCGCCACCAGTGCTTCACTCGGCTCCTAAGTACACGTGCGCAATACGAACCCATGTAAAAATGTATCCTCGCGTGCAGCCGAACTTCATGTACACAGTCTTCACATTCTTAGCCGAATCGCAGCGGTCCTCGCGCGGTATCAGTCGGATTATATACGGATCAGCGGGAGCTCCCGTACAGGCACGTCTTTTCACATGGCTTCCAAGCCACGCCCCTGCTACAGACAATCTTTGTATGTGTCCCAGTACTAAAGTAATTCCCGCTGTTTGTTTTTCAAAAGCATATATGCACTTCCCAGCCCCCGCTGTGAGGGGCAGGAGCACTTTAGTCAGGTTTTTCTAATCCATCTGAGCCCAAGGTACATATTGCACCCTCCCTGGACCTTTATGCAGTAATGGCAACTGCCTGCCCATTCCCTTTCTTCCCTTTCTGCTGTCGCATCCCTTTTTCCTTGCCACTGCTGCTTGCCGAAACCTGTTCCTCAACTGCGGACCCCAAAAGCTCTCTAACAGTGGGGTAACACTCAGCACCTCCTCCTCATCCTCCAATTCATCCATTGTGTCCCACTCCTCCTCCCGCAACTCGGTGTGTTTCTCCGTCCGATCTCACTGTCCCATAACTGACGCTCCACACTTCTCCCTCGTCGCTCTTCTCATTCTCAATATGTACATCCTTGATTGCAGTGCTATCTGGTCTGAACAAAATATCTTTGGCCCTCCACTCATCTAGTCCACAGCCAGGTTCACTCCCCTCTTCCCGGAGGGCCCTCAACCGCGCCAATTCCACTTGCACGGCCTGTAAAGCTTCTTCTAATTGCTTTTGGGGTTTCCTACCCAGCGGCACTGCATGGTTAGTGTTCGTTTGATATGGTGGTGGTAATATTGATGGGGGCGGGCTGTGGCAGGCAAGGTCACATATGTTGGGTTTGTACATACTGTGGTGGGAAGAGTTGGATAAAGCCCTATTTGGGGCAGGGATAACTGTGGTCTCTCGGGCACCGTTGATTCAACTACACTCGGGGCTGTGCTGCTATCACACTGGGACTTGCACTTGTCACCATCCTCTATGTCCTCCACCATTTTCCACAACTCTAGGATCTCTTTTTTTCCTTCCCAATGCCTTGCCCTTGTATTTAGCAGCCAAAAATGTGTACATGTGTTCCAATATCCCCCTATTATTCATACTCTGCTCTGGCCATAGGCAGAACATCCCCCCTTGTTTTTCCACCACCCACTCCTTTTTCTCCATCGTATCTTTATGTGCAGTGCATTGCAGTTGTATATACTCCAACTGAGTCTTTCCCCTCCATGTTGACAACCTTTTAAAATAAAAATATCAAACCCTATTCGAAATGCAATTTGTCATCAATGTTCCAACCAGTCCTCCGCTCCAGTTCTCCTGTCGTTCCCTACCCTCTCTCTCACACTCACTCACTCACACTCACTCACTCTCTCACACTCACTCACTCTCTCACACACTCACTCACTCACTCACTCTCCTCACACCCAATATGCACACTACTTCTTCCACAAGCCCTCTCTTGGACCCCCCACCAGCTACACAATATAATCTTAAGACACAACAACAAGCTAAAACAATAAACTAAAACAACAACCAATACTTATTCCCCCACCCGAAATATATTGGGCACAGGAATCAGAGCTCTCTAATTATACAGAGCCCCTACTTCTTTATTCACTTATCACAAATAAAAAATATGACGTCATCTTCTTCCTTAGCTAGGAAATTATCCCACTTCTATGTTTCTCTTCTCATATACTTATAACAATAATAAAAATAATAATAATAATAATCAAAAACGGCCATGTGGCCTTCACACACTATCCAACTCCAATGCGCACCAATCTACCACACACTCTCGCTCCCTCTTCTTCACACGCACAAACTCACACACCATCGTCCCTATTCCCCACTTCTCAATTAGCATCAACCCCCCCATTGTTGTTGCCCATAAGAGGTGTACTTACATCTGCATGTTCCCCCAAGCTCCTCTATCACGGGGTCCCAATAACAGCCTGCACCTTCATAGGAGCCGTGCCCTGTCCCGCTCCAAAAAGCAGACAGGAATTCCATTGCCTTTGGATCTAGACCCTGGGGTGGACTAGTGCGGGAGGATCACCTGGGTGAAGGGTCTTCGGGGAGTGGGACACCTGATGGAGAGACGCAGTGTCCCCCTCCCTGTAACATCTTTACCCTATCCTACCTGATAGGGTATTTAGAAACTCTACCCCCACCCTTTTCCCTTCACAAACACTTCCACAAGGACAGCCCGCTCTGGGAGAAACAGACTTGCACCAAGCACTGTACCTGACATGTCCCACTACTATGGTCATGCAAGGTCAGGCAATTACTGGTAATCGCTCACGCCGGACTCCCATTAGCCTTCCCCACACAGATAAAAGGCAGAGCACGAGAACACACTCTGAGCGAGGCAAAGAAGACGAAGGAACAGTACTTTCCTGACCGCAGCTGAACGAGGAAAGAAAGATGGCAAACCAAGAAGGGTACGCAAGGATTGAGATACCCTTGACCTTTTCATTGAGAAACCGTTATTTTTCAGAATCTTTCAGATTAGAAATCGTAAGCCAAGGAAACCGGACTGAAGAATCCTTTATTTTGTGTCGGAGGTACCCAGAGCCCTCCTGCACAGTTGACCTAGTGGTGGAGGAACAGCAGCCGATGTGGTACCGTCCTTGACTCCAAGATCAAAGCAACGCCAGAGAGATCAACACAGCCGGTGTGTTGGGGAGACCGATCCAACTCCAATGCGCACCAATCTACCACACACTCTCGCTCCCTCTTCTTCACACGCACAAACACACACACCGTCGTCCCTATTCCCCACTTCTCACATAGCATCAACCCCCTCCATTGTTGTTGCCCACAAGGGGTGTACTTACATCTGCGTGTTCCCCCAAGCTCCTCTGTCACAGGGTCCCAATAACAGCCTGCACCTTCATAGGAGCCGTGTCCCGTCCCGCTCCAAAAAGCAAACAGAAATTCTGTGGAAATTGCTCCTGTACAATACTAGGGGTTTTGTGCTTGGAACTGGTCACTGCAGGCGGGCGCGGCCCCGCCAGATGTGCAGCCTGGAAGCATCCATCTTTGTGGAACATCTGGGTTCATGTCGGGGTCACCAAAATGTAGAGAAGCACCTCAACGCTCAAAGCAGAAAAAAATACAACCCACTAGGGGAAAAGGCCTGGCACACCTCTTGCTGGAAGAACAAGGTTTATTCTCATAAAATACAAATATGCAATAACAAAGACCTCTGCTGCCACAGAGCACTCTGACAAAACAATAGTTTTTAAAGACCTACAACACAGAGGTTGCAAATCCACGTAGCTGGTTGGTGCAACTATACACATATGCGGCCTGCTCCATATGGGATGCCAGGCCATTGGTCACAGCCTTGTCTACCCATCTTCTTCCACGTGAGATTCTTCTTCGTCATCAAGTGTGAGGTTCCTAATTGATAATTACTAAAAGAATTCAGTACATCTCCTATATGTGGCCTAATATGACCTGGTACTGCAGACATGGGTGCAGAGGCTACTTTCGAGGTCACGATAACTCTAAAGCCCTGCTTGATCCCAGACGCGTTAGCACCATTCCAGTTCTTCCCACCCTGAGCTTACATTTGTTACTTTCCCTCCTAGGCACCTTGCTGCACAAATCACAGGGACCTCAGGTGGGGTGAACACTCCTCTTTCTGCTGTGATCCTTCCGATGGATTAGCACACTAACAGTTTTATGGTTGGTGGTCTGGGGTTGACCGGTACGTTGGAATGCTGGGGTCTTGGGACTGGGGCATCTAGGCACTATAACTTGAGGTTTGGACTGGTGAAGGTCAGAGGCTAGTGCCCAGGGAGCCCTCGATCCCCTTGGGGCCTTGCAGGGTGCATTCATTCTGGGATAAGAGTCCTAATAATATGACACAATGAGGTTTATGAATCTCTGTGTTTGGTCATTCTCAATGCTACTTGAGCTACACCCCGACCCTGCATGCACACACTTATCTCTATGTGCCGGGCCCAGGGATACTGCCCTGGCAGCAGCGCAGCACTTGGCCTCGATTTCAAGATGGATTCTATTTTCTAAGATGGTGTTTCACTCCCAGTGCAACCTATACCCCAACGTATAAGGACCTGCCTGTAATGTATCGTCTATCGATAGCCCCTAGAGCTTCCTCAAGCAGCTGCGTCACACTCTTATGCCTCCGCCTCATCCAGAACCTTTTTGGGGGCCAGGGACGATCGCCCCCCCTTCCCAAAAGTATTCATCCCACAACAACAGGTTTAGTGTTCTCTAACACTATGTCCTCTTTCACATATTTCCTGCTGGGACATACTGGCCTATAATGTTATTTGAGAGATTTTCCAATAAGCAAGTTCTCTGAAGAGGTCAATATGGGTTGGGAAATGTTGGACACATCTTTCACTTCCTGACATGTAACTGACTCGTCCCCAGCCCTCATTGAATGAGAAGAGGCAGCACACGTTGGAAGTCTTCTGATTTTCAAACATCCTCCCCTCCTACCAATTTCACCAACACACCATATCCCTCTTTCTATGTCCTCTTTCTATGTCTGATTCAGAGTCATCATACCTATATATCTATCTTGACCTCTTTTCGCTCTAACCTTTCGCCTTGGCATTTTAACCAATACCTCGCAACTCCCGCCTATTGCATTTCCATTTTCTGCTCACATTTCCAGTGCGATGCTGATGACCCCCAACTCATTTTCAGGCTTCCTTCAGCCACCTCCTCTCCATCTCTCATCTCCGATTGCCTAATTGCCATTCAAACTTGGTGTGCCGCCAACGATCATTGTCTAAATGCCAACAAGACTGAGATCCTCCTCATTGGTACACCTTCACCATCCTTTCCCCTCACTCTCTGGCCAGCCTCCCTTTGCCCTCCTCCTACCTCTGCCTGTGAGGGCCAGAGGAGAGTGGAGGCAATCCGCATCGGGAGCAGAACACCGGCGGATCCAAAAGGTATGCGACAACTCCTCCATTCAATGTGCCTAGGAGTTACTTGTATAGGAGAAGCGATGGAGGATTGAACGCACAGAGGGCAGGGAGCAGGCTGGGGAGAGCACCCCCTCTATTCCCCCAGTGACTTTATGGTCTAGTGGTGCCTGTGTCACTCTGTGGAGGGAAGACACTGGACAGCTGAAGGGGGCACAATAAGGGGGGAGAGCTGTTTTGACACAAAAGCTCAGTATAGTAGTGGTGGCTTGACACGTCGTGATGCAATTTAGGCTTTCTGACAATATACCCCTCAAGAGTACAAAAGGAGAGATGGAGGTGAGTATTGCCCGAAAATATGGTACACCCTGGTACTCCAACAGCTGGCTGCAAGAAAAATGTACCAGATATTAACATGTGGGTTTAAGGCAATGAACTCTCCAAAGCAAGATACTGAACTGATACTCACAAACAAGAAAATCAGACTGGGACTGAATAGTGCCAAGTTAGACTGGTGAGTACCTTGAAAACAAGGAAAATCACTGTTACCAAAAATACAGAAATAACAAGAAAGTAAGAAACGAATAGCCTTGTGCTTACCAAATGAGTGCCCTGGATAGGTGTAGCAGGAGAGCTGGAAATGGAGTGACAGTCCTGGAAACACAATGTTTTGTTTTCCTATACCCGCCGGCACCAGGACGCCTAAAAAGTTAATTGATCCAGGCGCCGTTGCGCTGGTGTCCTTTGATCCTTGCGCTGATGCGCCAATGTCCTTTGGTCCTTGCGCTGATGCGCGAAAGTCCTGAATATTCCAAAAGTGTCTTTGACAGTTTCAGAAAGAAGATATGACACAAGCGAGACTCACGAGATGAGATGGATGCAGTCCGTGGGTTTTCCGATTGTAACGACGAGCAGGTGAGACTTGTGAAATGAGATAACTGCAGTCCGTGGACGTTCCCGTTCTGGTATGAGCAGGTAAGGCTTGAGGGATTAGACGATTGCAGTCCGTGGACGTTCCGGGTCGGGTATGAGCAGGTAAGGCTTGAGGGATTAGATGATTGCAGTCCGTAGACTTTCCAGGTCTGGTATGAGCAGGTAAGATGTGAGGGCTTAGATGAGAGCAGTCTGTGGACGTTCCGGGTCGGGTTTGAGCATGTAAGACTTGAAAGCAATGACAAGAAGGAAACAAGAATGGTCACAAGGCGAGCCTGGGATTCAAGGAGCCAAGAAGACAAGGTACAAGGTATGTAGCTTTGAAAACAGACAAATTCAGAAGTACCACCGTGTGCGGGGGCGCAGCTTAAGTACTGGTCACCTGACCGTATGCACAGGACGGCGCCGTAGGCCCGAGTACCTACGCGAATACCATGGCCACCAGCGTTTCCATGGCAACCCATAGCGTTCTGTAAAAGGACGCGCCAGAAACGATGCAGCACGTTTCTGAGGCTTAGCAGACCACCTCGACTTGGAACCAAAAACGTTTGCTCCCCTGGGTTTACTAGGTAGGTTGTTATTGCGCAAGCTCCGTCTATGTTTATCCAATGAGGCATTCAATGGAACCCTGACAGAGAACCCACACGCTGGTCTTACTTGAAGGATCCCACTGGGAAGCGGATATCTGGACTCCCACTAAGGCGCCATTATAACGCTGGCATACAGCCGACGGGCCTGAATTGTACTTAGAGTTTGCACCCTGTCGCCACACCACGATTGGAGTCCACACCTCATAACTGGAAACGTGGGACGCCTGCTCCTGTGCCACACTTAATGGTGTGACGCTCAGTCTTCTTCCCTACCTGCCGCCCAGGAAAAAGCTGGTTAACACGGGCACAGTGGATTGACACCCAGCAACGGTGCTCCCATGGGCGAGATAAAGGAATGGTTCGGTCAAAAATTTTTGTTGCCCCTACGGGTCGGCCATGTGTTTTTAAGACTAAGTCGCTCGATTTTAGAAAAATTTCCTATGGACCTTACCCGAGTTTTCATCCATTAAACGCACATGAAAACAGGCACCAGGGAGCTGGCATTTTGTGATAATCCTATCATTTCCCCCATCGCCCTGGCTGACCTGCTTTTGCGGCACTAAATCATATCCCCCGCCCCTGAGCCTGTCATCAGCAGACGCGTACCGCCCATTTCACAACGCCAAAGCACGTCTTGTGTCAACATTCGCTGCGCTTCAGCTAATGACGTGTCGCCATGGAAATGGCAGGACGCCTCTTTCCTCAATAAGTATAAAGAGACCGTTTCACAACACACAGCAGCAGATTTCCGATTCCATTCCTCTCTCTGTGCTACTTTGAGTATTCTGTGACTCGTTTCTGTGCTCTGGTCAGCTACCTTCGTTGCTTGTAGCCCGTGTGAACAGATACCAGTACCACCGCTATCAATTATTTTAGTTTGTGTAACACACAATGGATACAATAATGCCCTACATGTACGAGCCCGAGTATACCGAGGAGGAACTACTGGAAAGGGAAACATGCGAAAACGATGGGGCTTTGGACGCAGTTGGGAGGACGATTCAACAGGAGAAGAGCCTGGACCTAGTCGCATGGACGGTGTTTCCACCTGGTGCACATGCAGTCGGTGCGAGCTAATGCCAACCAAGGAGGAGAACTGCTGCTGCTGTGAAAACTCGGGATGCATGGCCTACATTTCGGAAGGCGAGCCACGACCGCAATTCATCACCGAGCTGCCAGACATCAGGGCAGCCTGCCTCACACGGTCCGTGTTGAGGATAATGATGGTGCTTATGCACGAACTTCGCGCAACTGTTCGTCCTCGTAATCCGAGTAACAAGTAAGTATACTCTGCTTGTCATGCCACTCCTATTTCATGGTCTTCTACTATATCCAAAATTACATATACATATCATTGTAACGCACGAAAGTCTTTCAGCAGTGTGCAGTGTCTAGATAGCATTTGACCGAGCAGAATGCCATAAGTTACAAGAATTGTCATTGACAACAAACGTTTATTAAACTAATCTTGGTCATTTAAAAACAGTTTGTTTCATTCCTTTTCACAGGTGGTACAGGCTGGTGGCCTATCGTTCCTTTACATGGTGGCGTCACGGGAGGCTTGGACACCGCGTTCGAAGAGTGATACCCGCCTGTGCCCTTCGTGCCATAAGAGAAACGTTCCCGAGTGACAGCGGTCAGTACAGGGGATTTTCTCTCACTGTGCTGCAACCTGAACTGTACAATGTGTAAAGTTGTGTATTTTTGTGTCATCAAAATAAGCTACAAAATAAAACACCACATATATTTTAACAACGGTTGTTTCGATTTTTTAAATCAATCAAGTGTGTCTCCTTTCAAGGATGGATGTCAGACACCTGTGCTCGGAATGGGTGAAGTTCAGGTCGCTGTGAAGCGGGGTGGTCACTATCCAAGCTAACATAATATATTATCAATAATGCATGCACTAAATAACACTTGTTCAAAGTCTTTCAGTGGGTTATGTCTCTATAAAAGTCACACATATATCAATACTATTAATTAACATTGGATTATACAGGCCTTAAGTCAAGGGTCTTGACCACTATAGGAATTGTTGGTCTGTGCTCACAAGAATCTCCGATATGTGGCATTTGTTATTGATAGGCAACGATATACTGCAGTAGGGGTCTAATGTTAGTTGGGGATCTGCGAGGTGGCGTGGTCAGTGGTCTGGCAAATGAAGAGAATACCTTGCAGGGACACAGGGTCAGAATGGCAGCAACTTTCCACTGGCGAGGGTGCGTTGGCAAAGACACGTTTGTGGAGATAAACGAGCCATGTGCTTGGTTCAGGCCGGTCCACATGCAGGACCGTGATCTCAGAGAATGATGTGTTACATTTATTAGCTGTTGCAATTACCTTTGGAGATTTCCAGTCAGAGTGGGAACGAGGCTGTGGGCCATGTGCTCTGCGCGCTGTACTATCGCAGTGAGGCCTGGTCACCACAATGGAGTGGAAAGGGGGTATAAAAATGGATGCCCCGTTTCCTGCTCAGTGTTCCCATCTACGCGAATGTCATGCAAAGTTAACATCACATAAGGGCAAGGGGCGAACCCACTACTGGAGGCACTTGATACGAGTTTCTACTGAGAAGTAAAGGATGAGAGGGGCCTTATGGCCCCTCGCTCCCACACACTTGCCTGCACGCCAAAAGGCGGTTCGCACCCGGAGATGAGCGCTGGCATGGGGGGCTGTGACGGGCGCAAACGGCCAAGGTGCCAAACAGCATGTACACTTCAAAATGTATCCCACGCCCAGGGGCCATCACTCACATGGCCTCCTCAGACCCTGTATCTCCAGGCAGGACTCCCCTGAGGCAGGCCGCCCCCCTGCAATAAACATAATACCATGACATACACACGTCATTCATTCACAAACACACCCCTGTTTCTAATACTTTATAAACTACTTGATATGTCTCATGAGAACATCTTTGTGCTTTGCAAGTCAACTCCTGAACCTTCTACCTGAGAAGCACTGAGATCATTGCTAATCTGCTCGTCGCCGTGCTATCTGTGACCGCTTCGAGCAAACTCGTCAGTGTGCTACCTGTGGCCATCTACCTGTTCTCCTGCAACATACTGCTCGGCCTGCTGAATCCAACTGTTTGTTGGTCAAGGTAAGGCCATGTATCGTAGTCATATTTCGGTCATTTTTACATTTCAATCTATTTGCTATTACAGTACCCAATAGAGCTATGGTCATTGGTCTCATTGCTATTGACTTGAGTTTCAATTGTTATGCTATCAATAGATCTATTTATTTTCATCTGTGTCAATTGTCATCGAATTGCATCCTTCGGGGGTCCAGTCTATAATGTAAGAATGGTTCCTTTTCGTGCAAGACAGAACATCCGAGGGACGAGTCACATGTTCAGAGTTTAGTCACATAATTTAAAAAATGTCTGTAACTTATGCAAATACTAAGCCGCACATGATGAACTGGTATAGTTCCAGCGACCAAAACAAACCTTGCATTGAGCATGGTATGGTTCATTTACTTTTAATGACATTTTTATTCATCAAGGTTTTATAATAATCTTGATATTTACTTTTCAGAATTTTCAACAATGCCTGCCTGTTCGATTAGCGGCTGCCTTTCGAAGACCCATGCTAAATCTGAAGGCACTACAATGCATGTATTCCCGAAAACTGTTGATCGAATAAGAGAATGGGTCAGACATTGCAGATATCCACTGGATGAGCTGGAAAGTAGAGTCCAACATGTCTTTGAGGACAAGAGGGGTGATCGATACTGCATCTGCAGCCGGCACTTCCCTCGAACATGTACACCACATCTTGGGTAACAAAGAAGAATAAACGGCGATCGACAAGACAGGCCTTGCGGTAGTGTTTAGGTAGCCGAATGGATTCATTGATATTTTAGGTGTTGTTTCCAATTTGTAATACTTTCGACATTGATATGAGTGTTTAGCTTTTTGAATAATGACATTTATCAATATATTATTTTTAGATTTCATAACCCACAAACAAAATCTATATATGGGCACAGGGAACTGTGCTATATTGCGCATTACTCAAGTATTCTGTCTCCTTACATGGCAATTTTAAATATTGGCATTTCATTATCAAACAATAATTTACCTTTACAACTTCTTGACTATCCCTTGAATCTGAAGCAAGAACATTCTACTTCCATCACGTGCTCGCAGTTATCAACCACTTCTAGCGCGTATCAGGTAATCATACTTGGCTATTCCGCTACAGACTTGTTTTATGCATGTCAAGTAATAGTTTGTATGTATCGTGTGATTATTTTACCAATTGTTTGGTTAGTGCTTTCCAATTGATATACACCTTAGTTGTCGTCCCCTGGTGTTTGTTTTCAGTTATAATTAGTCTTATCCATACTAATGCAAGTACTGTCTTTCAGGGAGATGCTGAAGCGTTCACCACATTGACAACAGCCCTAGATGTTCTTCAGCAGCCCGAGGTATGGCTACTGACAGCTCAACTGACCGTGATCATCAGGACTGGAACAATATGTACCTTTGTGGTCGACCCCAAGCGTGTGTTGTGTTTTCAATATTGTAATCCTTACTAATGCAAATACTATGTTTCAGGCAGTTTTTGAATCGTCAACCCACGCACTTGATGCAGAGCCTGACATTCAAGTAATTCCGGTGGAAGCGGGACCATGCGGATACGAATCGGTGCAACAGCTTTCGGAAGTGCGCACCACATTTACAACATCCATAGATATTCTTCAGCAGCATGAGGTATGGATACCGACAGCTCCATCGAGCGTGATCATATAATGTGATTCCATTTTCTATACTTTCTTCCCTATTAACGCAAGTACTGTGTTTCAGGGAGATGATGGAGCTTCCACTACAATCACAAGATCCCATTTAGATGATGCAGATGTAAAGAAATCGGAGAAATAAGTCGATTAAATTTGATCATTTTTAAATATTCCTTGATTCTTTTAGACAATGCAACATTTGTGGTTATCTCTTTATATGTACCTGTGCCGTCGACCCCAAGTGTGTGTTATGTTTATGATATTCGTGGCAGTCCATGTAGAGCCAGAGGTATGGATACCGACAGCTCCATCGAACTAGGTCATCTGAGCTCGAATACTTGTCGTTTGATTGTTCCACACAATGTTTAAATCGTGTTTGGCTATTGAGATGTACATGTGTGTTCGTCCTCACGTGCGTTTTATGCTAACAATATTTTGATACACAGTAATGAAAATACTATGTTTCAGGGAGTCGATGAAGCCTCATTCCGTGCTGTCTATGCGGATACAGAAAATATAGTTGTTGCAGCGCAAGAGGAAGGGGAGACATGCGGATACGTATCGGAGCAACAGCGTGCAGATGTTAAAGGTCGAGTCAAAAAAGTTGCAAAGAAAAGAAACAAAAATAAGGTTAGTTACAAACAGTTCATAACTTTAGAATTTTTTTTGTGCTGGGGACTATTTTATGTTTTTTTCCAGTCAATTGTACTATACTTTATCTTGTGTTTAAACTGAACATCCCTTTTCCAATCTGTCCTCTAGTTACCCGTGGGTCTACGAACTATACATACACAGACAGTGAAGCGAATGAGAGATGTTGCTTGCCAGACCATTTACACTATGGAGGAACTATTAATTCAGACGCGGCATGTTGAGACTCGGGATGCTCATGTCCAATGGCCAGAACATGAAATGAATGTGTCCGGAGAATCCAGTAAAGTTGTATTGGACCACTGCTACAGTACGACTGCACCGCCGCAACAACATGATACTGGATGTATTGAAGATAGCTCTGAAGTAGTCGCAGATCAATTCACACAATCTACACCCGCCAAAAAACTGCCACCAAAAAAGCTGTCGACATTGTTGTGTTCTCCCATCAATGTTGAGGTAGCAGATGTTGAAATGACAGAGAATGAACCAGCAGCAGCATTCACCGACGCATCAGAACTTGATAGCAGCGATATTTCTTTCAAATGTGGTGATATGTCCTCAACGTCACAGGCCGAAACAACTTTGAGGCAGGATGACAGTCTAATGAAAGAGGGCAAATGCATAGTATTCGACAGTTGTTTGATGGATATTATAAGTATGCTGAAATGTGGGCATTTCCGTCAGAGGGACAGTATGCGGGAAGCCATTGATTCATGTGACTCGTCAAAAACAAGGCAGTAACGTCACAATACATGCCGCCTGTAGATTACATCATACGTTCTCATGGTCTGCACAACCGATGCTGGGGAAACTGCCAGCAGGGAATCTACTCTGTGCAGCTGCATCACTTTTTAGTGGCTCCAGTTTTATTAGAAAGTTAGAGTCTTTCTTTCAGTTTGTGGGACTCCATTTCATTTCAAAAACGCAGTACTACAAATACCAACATGATTATCTGTTTCCGGCCATTAGTGATGCTTGGAAAATTGAACAATTGTCTCTAGCAAGTACATTCGAAGGCAAACGATTCAGGCTAGCTGGCAATGGACAGTGCGACAGCCCTGGATTTTCTGGCAAGTACTGCACCTACCACTTTCAGGACATGGATAGTAAGAAAATTGTGAGTTCGGTGGTTGTGCAGGTAACACAATGTACATCCTCAGTGGCCATGCAGAAACTAGAATTTATAAAATCAGTGGAATATCTACAATCGAGGGGAATGCACATAGACCTCATAGCCACGGACCGACACGTTTCAATAGCCAAGACAATGAGAGAGCAGTCCCCACATATTAAACATCAATTTGACGTATGGCATCTTGCTAAATCAATCAATAAGAAAATCTCGGCTGCAGGGAAAAAAAAAGGTTTGGAAAGTATTTCAGAGTGGTCCCAGTCTAACAGCAACCATCTTTGGTGGAGCTCCAAAACTTGTGAAGGGTCAGTGGAAATACTACTTGAAAAATGGCGGTCACTGATGCACCACTGTACCAACGTGCACCGCTGGTCAGAAAACCTACATTTCCACCAATGTGAACATGGCCCTTTATCCCCAGTGGAGGCACGGAAGAAGAAGTGGTTGAATCCATCTTCACCGACACACAAAGCCATTGAGAAGATTGTTTTCGATAAAACTCTATCAAGAGATTTGAGGGAACTGACAGAATTCTGTCACACAGGAGGTTTGGAGGTGTTCCACAATATGTGCCTAAAGTACAGGACAAAGCGCTTGCATTTCAGCATACAGGGCATGAGATATAGGACTCTACTTGCTGTCTTGGCCCATAACGAGAATCTCGGCCGTGAACAATCTAGGACTACGGGTAATGTAAGGATGCCTCGCTACACTAAGGCCTTTTCAAAAAGACGTAAGCAATGGGTGATGAAACCCGTCTATGAGGAAATGGAGTTCGACTTTGTCAAAAGCCTTATTGTTGCTGTATTAGAGAAGCACAGATATGGAATTCTGAACGTTTCTGTACAGAGCACTGATCCATTGCCACCCAACATTGCCACTGTGCCATGTCCACCCAAAGGAGAGCTGGTTGTGAAGTACAAATCCCGGTTTAAATAATTGTAATACGATTGTCTTTTTGTAAATACATTTTATTGTACAGTGTGCATACAAAGTACGCTAACCCTAACCCCTACATTCACCATCCTGGGTGCCGAACTACCTGGGTGTCATCTTTGAATTCTCTTTATTCAACTCATATTGCTGACCTTGTCTATATGTGTGTGTATATATTTTTGGTGATGTAACTAATTTTCGCAATCTCTTATAAATGCTGGGCACTGTTAACCGAGGGGAGGCTTGCGTATTGCAAATAATAAAACAAACAAACAATAAATCTCACTTTCAACTCAACTCCTCGGGTACTTTATACTTTCCATGACCTTCCCCAAAAAATTAAAAGTCTCAATAGTTATGGTTCTTTGGGGCTTCAAAGCTCGCAGACAACGAGGACAAAATTGGGGGCCTTAGAACGCGCCAAGCGAGCCGTTGCAGATGGGAGAGTAGCCAGTTTGCATTTGCACATTGAGGCGCACTACATAGATGGATTAAAAACTTCAAGTTCTCACAGATGACTTTACTACGGGATGTTGCAAAGAAAGAATGTATGCTCATTTCTAGTGAAGGTCAGCGGCTTTGATTTTCAGCTCGCGCCCTGAAGAGGCCCACAACTCGCACTGGCAGTATAAGGTTCTATTGTTTTTTTACCTTGAGAGACAGGGACCATGCAGAAAGAACTTCATTTGAAGGTGGGATTGGGGTTGCAATAACGTAAGAGACGATAAGGCAGAAAATTCTTAAATTCATGTTAGCTCAGTATACGAAAAATCGTTGTCAAGAGCACAGTGGGATTTACGGACTGCATTACGCAGAGACACAATGGAAATTGCAAATATAATGCAAGTAACTCTTTAGACGCTTTTATACCGGAATGAAAAATTAATGAAGGGATGCATGAATAAATGAATGAAGAGCTTTGAAAACGTTTGTGGGATCGTCCTTGTAGCGGGCACATGGGCATGCAGGTCCACATTCCACACGCATGTAGACAAAAAGTTGTTTCTCATTGTGTACTAACCTCGATTTATTTTGTTAGTTTTTGCATTGATTTTAGAGCCGAACATACTCCATTGCACTATACTTGAAAGCAAATAGTTTCAGCTCGGCCGTAATAAATAAAATGAAATAATATTAATAAAGATCGGCTGGCGAGACTAATTATACATTTTATGTTTTCAAAACAGGTTGCCACTGCCACCAGTTTCAGACACCGGCAGACGGTTTCTTCAGCCGCCAGCTGCAGCTTAATGTAAACAACTGCACCATTCTGATGATCTTATGGGACGATCGCCAAGGGCCCATATGCCCTTAAGTGGTATTAGCGGCTAGAAGCAACATATCAACCTTTACGCTGGCCTAGTGCCCACTTGATGGAACAGCCTTGCGGTTCAACGTGCAACAAAAGTGCTTCTTTGAACGAAAACCAACACCCTGTGTACCATAAAGGAACAGCTCGTGACTCACGATAAAATTTTACGGATTTGCGGATAGAGATAAAAGAAAATAAATGACTTTCGGAGTTCATATGGCAATTGCTGAATATTCTATAAACATTTAATGTCAAATAAATGTACTTTACCAAATTTACTGTGTTGCTGTTTGATTTTAAAGTACAGTTTCATATTCCGAATTGTGGCGCGCTGTGTTGTGAGCTGATCTGTGTTGGTTTCCGGGTTCTGTGTGAAGTCGCGTAGAAGACGACTGGGCGCGTTTGCCTACGCAGCACAGTAACGTCACGGAGAGAGGCGAGGAATATGAATGTTTTGATAATGTCAGGCTCAGGGGCGGGGGATATGATTTAGTGCCGCAAAAGCAGGTCAGCCAGGGCGATGGGGGAAATGGTAGGATTATCACAAAATGGCAGCTCCCTGGTGCCTGTTTTCGCGTGTGTTTAATGGACGAAAACTCGGGTAAGGTCCATAGGAAATTTTTATAAAATCGAGCGACTTAGGCTTAAAAACACATGGCCGACCCGTAGGGGCAATAAAAAACTTTGACGGAACCATTCCTTTAATAACACGGTGCCACTGGGGTTGAAGGAGATTCCGCCCCACGACCCTGGGTGGGTAGCGTCGCCCTTTGCCTAACATTAGGCCCATACACCTCTATACAGGAGTCTACCTGGCCCCACATCACCCCGCCCTACTGTCCGTCTGGTGGGAGAATACTCTCTCTGAGCTGACAGTTGCTTCAGGGCACCGCCCAGTGGACTGGGGGTAGGTGGACAAGGCGCAGGGTAAGAAAACCATCGGACCTGATCTTGCCCCCGGGGTGGCAGCTCCGACTGTTGAATCGTGCTGGCCAGGGTCATCAGAGCAATCCCAGAGTGACAGTTTTGATCTTAAGAGCACCCTAGCTGCAAGCGCATAGAGGACCTGGGAGCACTGTTACACTTGGCTACCATAAAATATTCAGATGATCCCGGAAGAGATCAGGGGGATAAGGACAGATATGGGGGCACGACTAAGGTATCCACATTGGAAGATCGCATGGAGGGCGTCGAAAACAACCAGCTGTCCACGGCACTCCGGGAGACTCAGATGGAGGCAAGATTCATGGAAGTGCAATGCCGCAAGGAGGAACTATGTTTTAAAGTGGATGATATGGAAAACCGGGAGAGAAAGAATTATGGACGTACCTTTGGCCTGGCGGAATCAGAGGGTGAAAGTCCGCTTGGCCTGGAAGGCAAGGTGCAGGACATAATACAGATTGCTCTAGGGATAGATGCTGGAGAAGAGATCATATTGGAGAGAGTTCATCGTGCTCGAGGGGGAGGAAAGGGCCCTTGCTCGGTGTTGGCATGACTGCAGTATTACAGAGACAAAGCTAGAATTTTGGAGAAGGCCAAGAACCTTCAGAGCATACAATATGGAAACTTCACGGTTGCCATTTTTCAGGACCTCTCGCCCCTCACACGGTTGATGAGGAAAAATGTGGGAACCTCACCAGATGGCTACAGGAGAAGGGGGTTAGATACCGTTGGGGTCATCCCTTCTATCTGGTGTTTGAGTGGCAGGTGGAGAAACACCATCTTGTGTCTGAAGAGGACATCCAGAGGGTCACTGATACGCTCACCTGGCTCCCACAGAGACGTCGATCTGAACTGGACAACTGCGGTCCCCACCAATGTGACGCGTAGTGCCGAGATGACAGACTGGACTGGCCCACCTAGCTTTGTTTGCTTGGCCCGTAGGAGTATCCTTCTGCAAATGGAGAAAGGGAATTAACCACCGGTAGAGTTGAGTGTTAATCCCCACCCCTGCTGTTCTCCGCACTAATATCCCCTTTTATAATCTCACCTGATGGTTTGGAAAGATGAGCACTCCATCCTGCATTGAGCGCAGGGGCGTGTAGATAACCAGTTGCTTCACTGGTTTGAAGGAATTGGTGAATTCCAGAACAATATTGACTCTGAGATTTCCGGCGAGACTCCGTAAATATATACAGGGTAATTCATAGAATCCAGCGCACAAGTAGCGCACGCGGCTGGCGCACAGCGTGCGCCTGCGATAGTCTGCGCCAGCCGCGTGCGCCAAAACCGAATCCGGCGCACAGCGTATTCATGGATTTTAGCTTCCCCAGGCAGCCGTGGCGCACAGTGGCGCAGCGACTCGCTGCAGCGCCAGTTACGCCCCCAGGAACGCCCCTTGCGCTGTGAAATCTCATAAAAATCACAAACCAGCGCAAGGGGCTGCGCTAACACTGGACCATCACGGCAAGCGGCCCATGCGATTTTCAAGGGTGCGCGGGAAGTTTCACACGTCAAATCCCAGGCTACGTCCATTTCAGGGGTGCGCGGGAAGTTCCACACGCGAATAGCCTGGCCGCGTGTATTTCAGGGGTGCGTGGGAAGTCCCACACGCGAATAGCCTGGGCGCGTGTATTTCAGGGGTGCGCGGGAAGTCCCACACGCGATTACAGCAGGGTACTTGTATTTCAGGGGTGCGCGGGAAGTTCCACACGCGAATAGCCTGGGCGCGTGTATTTCAGGGGTGCGCGGGAATTTCCACACGCGAATAGCCTGGGCGCGTGTATTTCAGGGGTGCGCGGGAATTCTCACACGCGAATAGCCTGTGCGCGTGTATTTCAGGGGTGCGCGGGAAATTCCACACGCGAATAGGCTGGGCGCGTGTATTACAGGGGTGCGCGGGAAGTTTTACACGCGACTTCAGCAGGGTACGTGTATTTCAGGGGTGCGTGGGAATTCTCACACGCGAATTGGCTTGGTACGTGTATTACAGGGGTGCGTGGGAAGTTACACACGCGATTAGGCTGGGTGGGCCCTCACAGGTGTACCCTGTACACCCTCCACGGCCCCTGCAGGCAGCCCACAAAACAGGGGACTACCCTGCACACCTGATCATGTCCCCCTGCACCCCCATCCACCAGGGGCACCCTCCACCAGGCCCCCACCCATGTCTCCCACCACCCCCACCCCCCATCCACCAGGGGCACCCTCCACCAGGCCCCCACCCATGTCTCCCACCCCCCCCACCCACCAGCACTGTGGGGCACGTGGCCAGCAGGCAGTCAGGCAGCAGCAGATGGCAGGTGGGAGCGTGCTCAGGGCTCTGGGGGACTGTAATTTTGCCTCCTGGCCAGGAGCGTGGTCTTTCGTGTTTGAACGCGTGGACAGCCTGATAGGGAGTGAATCTGCACGTGAAAACCCCACACTCAGCGAATCGCGCGAAAACCCGTCACCAGCATATGTGCGTCTATAGTTACCTGCACGTGCAGTGTCAAAGCGTGTGATTGGTGAAAATGGATCTACACGCATGAGTGACAAAGCGTGTGATTGGTGAAAATGGATCTACACGCAGGAGTGACAAAGCGTGTGATTGGTGAAAAGTGAGCTACACGCAGGAGTGTCAAAGCGTGTGATTGGTGAAAAAGGATCCACACGCAGAAGTGACAAAGCGTGTGATTGGTGAACATGGGCCAAGCACGTACACGCCGTTAGTGACGCTGTACGTGTGGGCCTGTATATAAGGTAGTGTTGAACACCATTTCCTTGTACGTGCTTTTCGTGGAGAGCGAGTGGGTGAATTCTGTACTTCTTGTCGTTTCACACGCGATTTACTTCACGGCGTTTCCAGTTCGTACTCCCTGTTACCTCTGACAGCTTTTTCTCTTTTTCCTCTTGTACTGGTTTACCTGGGCCTGTTCCCTCAAACAGTGTCCCCTTCTACTGTTGTCCTGTCTCCTCAGACAGCGTACACATCTTCTTTTGGCGGGGGTGTTGCCAACCAAACGCGCTCATTTTTCACGCTCTTTTACCTGGCAGACGGTGAGTCACGCACGTATCTAACTTCTGTGCTTGCCCCGTGTGTAGCCTACCCCTTCAGAGGTCATTCTAGGCTGCGTGTGACACACATACGTTCATTGTGTTACTGGATGCCACAGCGTAGTGCAGGGTTTTCCATCAGCACACGTGGTCTAGGAGGGGTATTGTGCACGTTCCTTAACTTTTCTGGGGTGCCTGTGCGTTGCGTGACCCGTCATCTTTCCCCAGGGGTGTCACATAGCCTTGCCACTGCACTAGGGTACGAATACCATCTGGTACCCAACCCCTTTGACACCCAATTGCCCAGGACAATTGTGCACACCGACTCCCATACGCACAATAACATCAGTGCCATGGTTGGGAGGCGTGCAAGCCGTAAGGGTGGCAAAGGTGGCCGAGCCACACGTGGTGGCCGTGGAGGATCCACTAGGGGACGTGGTTGTGACTTGCAGGGTGCCCCTGTCCCCCCCAGTCTGGAGGACCAGTCAGGGACACCCATGCCCCCCCCCCCCCCAGTTGAGGGTCATGTGGCTGATACCAACCCTGATCAGCCCTTGTTGGACCAGCCCATTGTGGCAGCAGACCTGTCCGAGGGTGATCCCATCGCTGACATCCAGGTCAGCAGGTCCACTGCACGTGCACCGGTGCACATTGGTGTCATCAGGGCACGCGCATCTATGCCAGATAGGTCATCTGCTGGCCCCCGTAGCCAGGGTGTGGCTCCATCCACCCCACCTCTCATACACCCTGCCAAGACTGTGTCGGTCCTAGTTCATGCACCTCAGATCAGGCCTGACCCCATCCCACTACCCCCAATGCCTGCACCTACTCCCATGCTGAGTGTGCAATCCCACACACCCAGTACTGAGTCCACCACGGCTCCTGCCCCTAGTGTCCACAGCGGCGTAGGACACTCTGGATCCCCACCCCCTTCCAAGCGCAAGAGGAAGAGTGCACGTCCGGCACAGGCTGATACCCCAGGCACGGCTGCACAGTCCGGCCCATCAAGGAAGCCAAGCTTCACAGACGCCGAACTGAATGCACTTGTTCAGTATGTGTCAGATCATGATAGGGAAATGGTCATCGTTGCAGGGTCCAAGACCACACATGCCAGACGCCAGGCACACTGGCAGACCATTGCTGACAGAATAAGTGCCCTTGGAGTAGTGAGGCGCACAGCTAGTGATTGCCAGAAGCGCTGGAATGACCTTAAGCGCAGGGCAAAGGATAAGCTGGCCTCAAGTCATGCCGCAACCTTGGTGACTGGAGGTGGGTCCCCAGCACAGGAAATAGAACTCACACCACACGAGTCCGTAGCTGGATCCTACGTCACCGAGGGACAACTCCAAGGTGTGGGAGATCTCCCTGATTACGAGGCATCATCCGGTGAGTGCACATGCATGTGTGTATTATCCATGTGCATGGTGTGTGTGTGAAGCATTCATGTTGGGTGCCTGTCAAGGGGGTGTGTGGCAGAGTAGATAGTGGCACCCATGTGCCTCATCCAGTATGTTCAGTGCAACACCATCTGCCCACAGCACTATCCCAACTGGCAACAGTGCACATATGGCCCTACACCATGGAAGTTGCCCTTGAATTGTCATTTTGTCACTACATTGTTGCTCATACTCCCCTGTCTATTCATCTGATGTCTTACATACCATTCCTATACTTTCCCCCAGCCAATCAAGTTTCATCTTCACATGCCTGACATGCAATGATACCACATGCTAATGCGTCCTCTGTATATAAATGCCTACCAACATGCTGTCATACTGTGGATGTTGCCTTGACATCCACCTCCTACCTGTGTGCTTTGGTACCGTCTGGTTTCGAGCCCCATTCCCTCACACTCCATGCTGCTCTTCATGGTCTATCTTCCCTGACTTCTACAGTTCAGACCATCGTGCCCTCCTCACGACACCTGCTTGCTAACAGTCAAATGAGGGCACCCTGCCCTCCAATGCGACCCACCCTATTGCTGACAAGTGCATCTGAGCCTACTCAAAGCCAACTCTCACTGACATCTGCTCATACATGCCTTTGCCTGTCCCATAGACCCTTCACATGGTCCCTGTCCTCTCTCCTTGCTCCTCTTCCACCATCAATGGTGGGACCCGTTGGGGTGTACTCCTGGCCACCTTCCAATCCTCAGAGGCCACAATTGATGTGCATGGTAATGGGAGCATCTCAGTCCAAGGCCCTTAGGCCAACCTCATTCTCCTTGAGAAATGCTAGCCACATCTCATCAACTTCCTTACCTCTCCTGCTGTCCCCCCTCCTCTCTCCTCTTCAATCCTGCACTGCCTCCCTGCACCCTCCCATGATCCTTCTCCGCCTCCCACTCCAACTCCTACACATGCTGCACCTCTGATCTCTAGCACTCCCCGTAAGTCCTCCAAGGCTGTCAACCTCCTCCACAATTACACTCCTTTCACTGCGGCTGCATCAGGCATTCCTCCGATATCTGTCACTTACATGAGGTTATGCACCTTGACATCCTTGGTCTCATGGAAACATGTCTGACGGCCAGCTCTGTCTGCATCCTTCACACACTCCTACCTGATGTTCAGGAGACCCTCTCCTTTGCCCGCCACTACTGTGCAGGGGGGGTGTGCCCTTGGCTTCCCTGAGGGTATTCCTGCCACTGTCACTCCTACTTAGACCTACTCCACTCTGGAATGGCTTGTGTGACGTCTCTCTCTACCACACCTTGACATTCACAAACTGTGCGTACTGTGTCTGGGAAAACTGGTCAAATGTACTACTTCCTTTCTGAGTGTCCTCACCTCTCCTCCTCACTCATGTCCCCAGACACAGAAATCCTCTTCCTTGTTGCTGTACGCATCCACCTGCATGCTTGTTGACCCCCCCACGTGACCTTTCTGTGACCTCAGCAACTCCCTCTCACCCTCTAGACTCCCGTCTGTCCCTACTCATTCTGCAGGGCACACTCTTGATGCTCTGATCTCATCTGACTTTCCCCTCTCCGTCCATCTCTGCACTCCTCTCTCCTGGAGTGATCACATTCTCCTCTCCTCCCAGCTCACCCTCACCACACCACAGGCAAAGCCACCCTCACCACTGTCACACACCTTCTTGGTATTCCAACCCATGAAGTGTGTGTCAGTCGAGGCTCATGCTGCCAAAATCTCCCCCCCATCCAGCTCCCCCTTAGGCTCACTCCCATCCTGACAGGGCCCACTCCATGCTCCACTCTATGTCAGGTACACTGGATGTCTTTGCCACGGTCATGACCACCTGTCTGAAGCCCCATGCCAATGCAGAGTCCTGGCATGACTCGGATCATGTGAACCCAGACCACAGGTGCCGGGTGGCAGAGAGGGAATGTCCTGCATCATGCTCATCCTCTGGCAAACTGGCCTGCCACATGCTCCAAAGGCAATAGCGCCTCACCCTTCTCACCAAGATGAGATCCCCAATCCAAGGGCACATATCTGCGGCATGTGACAACTCTGCAGGACAGATAGAAATCTGCAAGGACCTTGCCGAGCCAGATGCAGTGTGTACCTCCCCTGTCCCCTCCGAGCCCACAGCACTGCATGATTGTCTCTGTACCCCTATAGGCCACCCCCCCCCAGCACTTGTCTGCGCCTAACACCATCTGCCCTTGACGTTAAGTCCTACTTACCTTGTACAGCACTTCCAGCCGCCACTTCCCCTTGCACATAATTGTGCCACCCACCCCTGCACTTGCGTGACATGAATGACACCAGCACCAGTAGGATTGTTGACTGGCATCCCCTACTGCCCCACCACCCCTCAGTGCTCCGCTGTACCTTCATACATTTCTGGACCGGTGCTTCACGAATGCTATATGATTCCTTTACAGGTGATGGGGAGGTGGAATCTCATTGTTTACTGCATTTTGTTGATGTAGACAAGGCACTGTGCATCATGGCCAATTTGGACTAGCAGATCCATGTACAACATGTCAACTTATTGATGTGATGATGCAATGTCAGGACCAGAGTGGTAGAAATCCAAAAAAGTTGCCCTCCTCTCCCTCTTCACTTGGTGGCTATGTCACATGCCATGTGTGTGATGGCATGTGCCTTTGACATGGCAATCACCGGCCAATGTGTGATGGCAGTGCTAGGCAGCATGGTGAGCAGGCGTTGCTCTCCAATCTGTACATTGTATGCCCTTAGCCTCCCCTACAGACCCAGTGATGGTGAATGCATAGGAGGTCTCCCAGTCATGTGGGACATGTGTCGTAGAACTACTGCCTCTGTTGTTCATCAGCCCTTGTTGCATGCCATGGTGCTAATGCCTGTTTCCATTTTTCTCTTTCATGTCTTTGCAGGGGACGAAGCACTTGTTGATGCTGGGGATGTGGTGGTTGAGCCGTCCCAGGAGGGCAACCCGGGCCGACCTTCCACAAGTGAGGGACGTGGTGTGTTTGTGGGTGAAAACCCACAAGTGCTGCAGGTCGTGCTGTCGAGGGGTGTCTCTGGGGGTTCCTCCCCCGAGCAGTATTCAGGTGTAGACTCGGAGGATGACACCTATGTGCAGTCGCAGGTGAGTGTTCTTGGGAGAGAATCTCCTCTGTCCGACCCACCTGCAGCCGGGCCATTGCCCTCAATGGGGATGTCAGTGTCGGCAGCTCAGCCTCCGGTGATTACGGATGCAGGGCCACACCACACAATCTCTGATCCTGTTCCTGGGGCTGCAGATCAGAGAGGGAATGCAGTCCTGCAGCCTGAGGCCTTGCCGGCAAAGCAAGGCGCAGTCCGCCTTGCCCCAGGCAGGTGTGGTGCCCGTCAACGTGGTGGCCGTATGCCACCTGGCAATACCGCTTGGGAGCAATCCATCTACGGTATGGCCAACCAACAGGCAGCATCATCCGAGATGATTGCACAGGCCATGGATAGGGTGGCCACTTCCATTGTCCCCCCAGAAAGGCTGATGGAGCGACTGGAGCAGGCTACAGAGTCCATCAGCCAGGCACACAGGGAGGATATGTTGGCGTCCAACAAGGACAGGCGGGCGGCACTGGCGACTCTGCGGGAATCACTTTCCATGGAGTCCCAGCGCCACAGGGAAGGCCTGAGGGAAGAATTCCGTCACCTCAGGTCGACCCTGTTAGAGCTTGAGGCTTCATCCCATAGAAGGACAGAGGAGCAGCTGGAGCGTCTGACACGGACGCTCTCGGCCGAGATGCAGGCAACTCGTGCGGAGGTCAGGTCATCCCGGGAGTTACTGCATGGGGACCTCCGCATGATTATAACCCAGAACCAGAACTACCAGACCCGCCTGCTTGCAGCCATGGAGGAGCAAACTCGTGCTTTGCGTGGGCTGCCTCCCATTGTCACACCATCTTCTGAGGCAGCTCCCCCACCTCCTGAGTCAGCTGCAGGGTCTGGCCAGAGCGATAGCGACTCATCTCCCACAACAGAGTAGCCGTGTGGGCCACGAGCCTATGGGGTGTTTTAGTTTCCCATGATCCACACAGGTGGATTGTGGCGTGCATCCTGTCCTCGGACCTCATAGGTCCCCCCCCCCCCCCCCGCCGGCCCTTTCATGGCCATTTTTTCTCAATTTTCTTTTTCCTTTTCCAAGAGTGTTGCCTTGTGTGGGTACCTGGGCATACACTGTATTGTGGCTGGGCACATGCAGGCTTGTCCTGAGTTTGGTTTAGATGCTTGGGTAGCAGACATCCACACCCCTCCTGCTTCCGTTTACATGGGCTTGCAAAGGGTGTGCCCAAGTGACAGCAAATTACACGGTGACATTGGACTCCCATGAGCTGTTGGCCAGTCCATAGTCAATACTGTGTAGACATTCATAGTGTACATTGTTGTTGCACCTAACTATGCATGATGGTTTGATATGTGCCTCTACTTACATATGTTGCTCATGTTTTGCAGGTATTTCACACAGTTCTTCACACGGGCATACTCTCTGGAGTCAGACTACATGTCGGTAGATGTGCACTGACACTTTTGCGTGGCGCCATCACTGTACATCTGGACGGTGAGGACATACCAGCAGAATCAGGTAATGAGACTACCATTGATTACATGCATTGTGTCTTGTTTGGGTGGGCTTCAAGGTGGGTTGGTGTGTAATTTGATTGAAATTACTCTTACACAGGTGTGTAGTAGTGGCTCCAGCGCGGTTAGCTGTTCAAGTGCGGCTATGTTCCATTTGGGGCACTACTATTTGTGACACCGGTGTCATGTTGTGATGGCCAGTTTGTTTGCTCTCACATACCATGACATGGTGTCCTCAGTGGCGGGACTGTGAAGGGAATGGGTGACATGGCAATGTTGTCATGTAGTGAATCGCCTGTGGCAATGCATATTTGATTGATGGAGTTGTGTCTTCTCGTTGTGATGCATTGCTGGTGTATGTGTAGATAGGGGTGCACACATAGTGACACTTCCATGTTAACAATCTCAGGCTGATGTGTATCTGACAGTTTATTGTCGAGTAATTTTGTGACATTGTCAGGTAGTGTCATCATTGATTGTCAGATGGTATGTGCCAGAGCAGTGTGCACTAGCCAGCACTGTGATTCCTAGGTGAAGAAGTTGGCCACCAGTTGCGTACGGGCTGCCACCCCCCGTGCCCTTTCCCCTCCCATGCGCAGCGGGCGTGCATGTGGTTGTGGATGTGGGGGCACCACCATGTCCACGGGCAGGCCCCGGCGTGTTGCAACGTTGTGCAGGACACATGCTGCCACTATGATCCTGCACACTATTCGGGGAGCATATAACAGCTGCCCGCCAGAACGGTCAAGGGAGCGAAAGCGTGACTTCAGCACTCCGAATGTGCGCTCCACTATGCCCCGTGTTGCAATGTGGGCTGTGTTGTACCTTACCTCGGGTGGCGTGGTGGGGTTCCGGATTGGGGTCATCATGTGGGGGCTGATAGGGTAGGCACTGTCCCCTGCGGAGGTGGTGATGGGTATCATTAGTGGTGTTGTGTCATGACCCAGTATCTGACATGCATGCATGTGCAGTGGCATTCATGCTCACCAAGCAGCCATGTATCTCCATGCTGGCCAGCCTCCAGGTCCCGGCATAGTGTAGACATTCTGTAGATGAAGCTGTCGTGGGTGGACCCGGGATAGTTGGCATATACTGATGTGATTATTCCCTTGGCATTGCATACAACTTGCACGTTGATGGAATGCCAGTGCTTGCGGTTTCTATAGATGTGCTCTGTTGCCCTGGGTGGACGTAGAGCCACATGTGTGCAGTCAATTGCACCAAGCACTTTGGGGAATTGAGCCACACCATAGAATTCCTGGATGCACGTCCGCCTTTCTGCATGAGTCCTGGGGAGATATATGTGCCTGCGGACTGATGGCCGTGCAGTGATGATGTTCAAGACCTGGTGTAGGCAGCGTGACTGCGTGGCCTGTGACACACCACCCACTATGGCACTTGTCCGCTGAAAGGATCCAGTGGCCAAGAAGTGCAGTACATTCAGGACCTTCTGCAGGGGGCTGAGTGCTTGGGAGCACAGGGTGGGTGATGTGAGGTCATCCTCCCACTCACTGACCAGGTCCAGTATGATGTGTGCTGGAAACCTGTACCTCCCATACACCTGGTCATCAGGCATCCCGAATAGGCTGGTTCTGGGTGTGAATATCCTGGCCCTGACTCTCCTCCTCCTCCTCCTCCTCCTTTGGTAGCCCACTGCCACTGCTGCTAGGAACGGTATGTTCATCCTGGCATCTGGCTTGTTTATTGATAAGTGCACAAATTAATGCCTTGCGCGTGTTCTAGGCGAGCGTGTGACCCTCGCACCCCTGGAATCTAGTTCCCACTCCAATAGCGTGTGGAAATTCCCACGCAGCAGGCATACAGGTGCGCTGACGTACTTGCGTGTGTAAGTGCCCGCGCACCCCTGTAATACACGTACATAGGCCAATCGCGTGTACGCGCACTTTTGGCCAATTACACGCGATGTAATACACGTACATAGGCCAATCGCGTGTACGCGCACTTTTGGCCAATTACACGCGATGTAATACACGTACATTGGCCAATCGCGTGTACGCGCACTTTTGGCCAATTACACGCGATGTAATACACATACATTGGCCAATCGCGTGTACGCGCACTTTTGGCCAATTACACGCGATGACACTCTGACGTGCAGTATTTCCACGTGTGCTCCGTCATCACGTGCTGAGTGGGGAACGCCCGTGCGGATCACGTCAGACGCGCTTACGCGGTGAGGGACTCTGGTCCAATAGAATCGCGTATGCGTGCTGATGCACTTACGCGCTAAGGGCCTTTCCTCGGATTTCACGCTGACGTGCAGGAATTTCACGTGCCAAATCACTCCGTATCAAGCTGGCCACCCGAAAACACACGGAACACCACGCTCCTGCCCAGAAGGCCGAGTTACTGCCCCCCCAGTGCCCTGAGCAGCCTCCCACGTGCTATCTGCTGCTGCCTGCCTGCTGCCACCGTGCCCTGCCATTTGGTGCCTGCACATCAGCCATCTGCAGGGGTCCAGTTGCTGTGTCCACCCCTGCTGGAACTGAAGACTCCCAACTGGGATTACATCGCTCCACAGCCCAGCCCCAGGACCCAGTTGCCCACCCACACCTGCCTCTGGGGTTGCCATGTCGGGCACTTCGACATCTGGCACCAGTGGCAACCCCAGGCCAGAGGGGCAGAGGGGCACCAGCTTCACTGCCACCGAAGTTGGTGTCCTGGTGGAGCATGTCCTGGGGCAGTATGATGCCCTCTTTGGATCGTCCCGCGCCAGCAAGGAAGGACGGGAGAGGATCTGGGCCGACTGTGTGGTTGCCATCAACGCGGAGGGGGTGGCAACCCGCAACGTCCAGAAGATCAAGAAGCGCTGGGAGGACTTGAGGTCCAGGACCCTTGTGAAGGCCCGGCGCCTCGTGGAGGGGGGCCGGGGCCGCATGAGTTCCATCCAGAAGAGGGTCCTGGAACGCGTACGCCCAGCGCTCCACGCCCAGGTCCTTGAGAGGGAGGCCCGTCTGGAGTTGAGCGGTAAGTGTGCAAGCATTACTGTGTGAGACAGGGCATGTTGCGGTGTGCTGGTTCTATGATACTTGCCTGTATGTGTGCCATGGGCCATGTATGCATGTATGTGTGCAGGGACATCATGGTAATGCATGTGCGACCAGTGATGTGTGACCCACATGGTTGTTGCATGTGTTGAAATGTGGCATGGGGAGCCCTATGCAGATTTAGGACATGAGAGCATGCCAGTCTCTGTACCTGGACATGGATGGGGGTGAAGGATGGGTGCTGATGCCAGGTACATATATGGTAGCCATGTCTGTGTGCCTGACCTGCGTGTCTGTGACTTGTGCATGCCATGGATGCATGACACGTGTGTGACAATGCACAGATTCTGTGACGCACCCAACTAACCCTTGTTTCGCCTGTGTTCGTTGTGTTTGGGGCCAGATGGATGTGACTGAGGTGAAGTGTGTGCATGTGATATGCATGAGCCATGATGCATGTGAGTCACATATCATTGAATGTTTCAAGAGTCAATTGGACATGCATGTAAATGTGCATGGCATGCACCATGCCTGTTACTGTGTGTGTTTTGCCTGGACTGACCCATGTGTTGTGGAGGGACATGATGGAAGTGTACTTTGACAGGGGTGCTCATCTGCTATTGCTTCCTGTCTAGGGGACCATTTTACAGTAGCCTGATGCTTGTGTCCTTTGTCTCCCTCTACGCAGCGGCTAGTGAAGAAGAGGGCGGAGACGGCGCTGTGGAGCAAGGCGGCGGGGATGCCCCCACGGCTGCAGCGGAAGGGGTGGGTGAGCCCCCACAGGGGCCTGCTACGGCGGGAGATGGTGAGGAGCCATCCAGGTTGGTGGTTTGCACAGAGGAGGAGGAGGCCGACACTGGTGCACACATGGGGCCTGGTGGGAGCATCCCTGCTGGTGCAAGTGGTGCAGTCCAGGGCCAGGGGCAGGAGGCAGCACAGGTCACCGTGGAGGTGCCTGTGCATGTCGCTGTCCCTGACCCTGTGAGTGCACCACCATGCACCAGCAGGGATGCCCCGTCCCAGGCCCGTCCGCAGGTAGTGGGGATGTCCATGTCAACTGACTCCCCTCCACCTGCGGCCGTGGGAACCCCTGGCCGCGTGGAGCAGGTCCTGATTGGGGTCGCGATGCGCACGGCTGTGATTCGTGATGACGTGCGTGCTTCCCGGGAGGAGCACGCACGTCATCACGAAGTGCACCGTGCCGACGTGGCCCAATTGGGATCGGCCATGTTCGGGGGGTTCCTGCATGTGTTGGCCAATCTGACGGCCCTCTCCTCCTCTGTGCAGGCTATCCAACGGTCGTTCTCCTTGCCGTCTTCCGGCCCAGATGCCACCATGGCCCCCTGTGGACCTGCCCCGACCAATGCAGCCAGCTCGGTGGGGATCCCATCCCTGCCACAGTTGGGAGTCGGAGGTCCAGCAGGGGTGGACGACACAGCAAGTGGACCCCAGCAGATGGAAGATGTGCCGGCATCATCGGGCAGGGCACGTGCACGACGGCGTCGGTGGTTACCATCAGCCTGGATGCCATCGTGCTGGCAGAGGCAGTGGCGTCGGAGGCAGCAGCGGGCTCGACGTGGGAGGCATCATGGCTCAGGGCCATCAAGATCAGAGGGGCAGGCATCGGCCGGAGGGCAGGGCAACCCTGGCATGGCGGTGTGTTCCGTGTGGGAGGAGTTTGGCCAGCGGATAGGTGCGGAGCGGCAGCGGGCGGAAGAGGAGCGGCTCGCCATGGCCAGGGCGGAGATCTCCATGCATCGGGCATTGAGGCGGGCTGAGTGCCTCGAGGAGGCTCGCAGGGATTTTGGTGAGCACATGGGGTTGTCCCTGCGAGACCTCGGGGCCAGGACAGAGTCCCGCCTCCAGGACATTGACATGGAGTTCGAGGATGCCCTGGCCAGCATCACCAAGTGAGCCGCAGGACTAGCCCGCTGCCTTTGTATATAGTTTTTTAGTTAGTTAGTGCTAGGTTTCCTTTATTTATTTTTATTATTTTGGACCGCTCGGACAATGGCCACTTTTTTGTACATATTTATTTTATTAGTTAGTATTAGGTTTCATTTGTGCTGTTGGGCTCATGGACCCTGGAACATTCCTGTATATATTGTTTTATTTTGGGAGATACATTTTTTGATTTTTTTATTGTTTACACCATGACGTAATGGTTTTTCTTTGATTTCCTACTACATGGTTTTGCTTTGGACAAATTATATTGATTTTTTAATCCTTTGTTTTTTGGTTTATCATTTTTGTTATCGGACATGGACCTTTTATTTACTTTGCCACATAGTTGTATGTTTTATTGGTTTACTTGATTTGTGTTTTTAATACATTTTTATATTATCTTACACTTGTGTTATTTTCTCTTTGGTTTCTTACATGTCATGATATGGGTTTTGACATTCACTTGCACCCATTGTGTATGTGTGTGTGACAGACATGTGTTCTTTTGCATACTTGCCTTTGGGGTTGTGTCATGTGATTGCATTCACTATGTGGGTGCATGCAATCCTTGCCTGGGTGTTTGTGCTGGGTATGCTGGCCATTACTGCCATGATTGTGTATCGTCAGGACCTGGGGCCAGGGGGACATGGGTGGGGGCCTGCTGGCAGGTTCCCCACAGTGCTGGGGGTGGTGGGAGACATGGGTGGGGGCCTGGTGGAGGGTGTCCCTGGTGGATGGGGGGTGGGGGTGGTGGGAGACATGGGTTGGACATGGGTGGGGGCCTGCTGGCAGGTTCCCCACAGTGCTGGGGGTGGTGGGAGACATGGGTGGGGGCCTGGTAGAGGGTGTCCCTGGTGGATGGGGGGTGGGGGTGGTGGGAGACATGGGTTGGACATGGGTGGGGGCCTGCTGGCAGGTTCCCCACAGTGCTGGGGGTGGGGGTGGTGGGAGACATGGGTTGGACATGGGTGGGGGCCTGCTGGCAGGTTCCCCACAGTGCTGGGGGTGGGGGTGGTGGGAGACATGGGTTGGACATGGGTGGGGGCCTGCTGGCAGGTTCCCCACAGTGCTGGGGGTGGGGGTGGTGGGAGACATGGGTTGGACATGGGTGGGGGCCTGCTGGCAGGTTCCCCACAGTGCTGGGGGTGGTGGGAGACATGGGTGGGGGCCTGGTGGAGGGTGTCCCTGGTGGATGGGGGGTGGGGGTGGTGGGAGACATGGGTGGGGGCCTGGTGGAGGGTGTCCCTGGTGGATGGGGGGTGGGGGTGGTGGGAGACATGAGCAGGTGTGCAGGGTAGTTCCCTGTGGTGTGTGCTGCCTGCAGGGGCCGTGGAGGGTGTACAGGTAATGCCTGGGAGCACACAGCCATATCGCGTGTGGAACTTCCCGCGCACCCCTGAAATCCACGTACACGGCCATATCGCGTGTGGAACTTCCCGCGCACCCCTGCAATCCACGTACCCTGCCATATCGCGTGTGGTACTTCCCGCGCACCCCTGAAATCCACGTACCCTGACTAATCGCGTGTGGAACTTCCAGCGCACCCCTGCAATCCACGTACCCGGCCATATCGCGTGTGGAACTTCCCGCGCACCCCTGAAATCCACGTACCCGGCCATATCGCGTGTGGAACTTCCCGCGCACCCCTGAAATCAACGTACCCGGCCATATCGCGTGTGGAACTTCCCGCGCACCCCTGCAATCCACGTACCCGGCCATATCGCGTGTGGAACTTCCCGCGCACCCCTGAAATCCACGTACCCGGCCATATCGCGTGTGGAACTTCCCGCGCACCCCTGAAATCCACGTACCCGGCCATATCGCGTGTGGAACTTCCCGCGCACCCCTGAAATCCACGTACCCGGCCATATCGCGTGTGGAACTTCCCGCGCACCCCTGAAATCAACGTACCCGGCCATATCGCGTGTGGAACTTCCCGCGCACCCCTGCAATCCACGTACCCTGCCATATCGCGTGTGGTACTTCCCGCGCACCCCTGTAATCCACGTACCCTGACTAATCGCGTGTGGAACTTCCCGCGCACCCCTGTAATCCACGTACCCGGCCATATCGCGTGTGCAACTTCCCGCGCACCCCGGTATGCACGCACACGTTTATTTTTTCTCTCAGCCCGTGTCTGTGTTTGTGGGTACCCCTTTGTACGTCATTTGTCCTGGAGGGCCACAGTATTGGACATTGATCATGTCTGTATATAGGTGCTATTTGTTGGCGCACCTTTTAGCGCACATTTCTTGCAGGCGCAGAGACGCTACCGCCTGCTTTCTTGTGGCGGTCGTGTTTGTGCCTGTTTGTGCCTGTGCGCTGCTTTGAGCGTGCGCTTTTTTGCCCTATTCTATTCCATGAATACGTGTTGTATGCGAGCGTGTGGGCGTTCCGCGCACTTGCCTCCTATACTTTCCCCGTGCCGCCCACATTCTTCCCCATTCCGAGTGTTGTGCCCCATTTTATTCCCCATTCCGAGTGTCCCGCCCTGTGTTCCGCCTACTTTAGAGCTGTGCGCTGCGCTCGGAGTGATAGCGCAGTGGCCGTGGCGCACGACGTTGGTTGACCTGTGCGCCGGCCTGCGCCGCGCGCTTTTTCAGCGCACGTCCTCTGCTTTTCTTGCGCACGGACTTCCATGAATCGACGTGCGCTGGTTTCCCTGCGCTTTTCGCTTATTTTCGGCGCAGCGCACGTATTGGCCCCTCTGCGCCGGGATTTTCGCCGCACATTTATTCCATGAATCGGCCTGATAGTTCGTAAGAGTTCAAATGTCTGACTTTCACTCTTGTCCGATTCCTTGCAGGTTGCAGCTTGACCCTAGCGAAGAGTTCCTCGTGGCAATCGGTAACATTCAGGTAAGGATTTGTATTATCCAACACAGTTCGATAAAATAATGTCAGTATGTAACCTGTTGCTTTCTCCCTTATTCAGGTGCTGAGAGAAATTATGAAGTTTCGGGGAATAATGCCTCCGGCGGTAAAATTTGGTAAGTCTATTGTGGTGAGAAGGATTCCCCTTGTTTGTCCCTTTGTTTCACCTTGCTGTCCTTTTGTTCCCCTTAGGGGCTGGGGTGCGGCGAAGATGCGGTGGAGGCTGCGCCGACCCGTGAAGAGGAATAGTACCCCCGGCCGTAAAATCAGCTAAGGGTATGGGGGGTAACTAATATTGCCTCTGTTTATTCCCTTGGCTCACCTTGCTGTTCTTGTGTTCCCCTTAGGTGTCGGAGTGCAGCGGGAACATGCAGAAGGATGCTGTGGATAGTGAAGATGCTGCGAAGGCCGGTGAGTTCAGCGCGGCGCTGCAGCAGGCGAGGCGACGCGCATAAAATAACTTCTTTCTTCCAGCTCGAAGGCGCGGTGGATCGGGAATTCAGGTAAGGATCAAAGGTATTGCTCTTGTTCTAACCTTTTCTCCTTCTTTCTCCCTTTTTCTAGGAGCTCCAAACTCGAGGCGGGTGTGGCAGAAGACTGGATGCAGACTTGCAGGCACAGTGAGCGTTACGCTGCTGGATGCAGAATAACACGACGCGTGTGCTGCTCTTCGGGCGTGGTTTAAATAGCCTCCAAAGTAGTCCCAAGTAAGTATTCCTCCCCGACCTCACCGGAGTAAAAAATAGTCCCTAGGTAAAGTAGTCCCTTCCAAGCCTCTTTTGGCTTGGAGCTCTTGCAGCATGGTCTGCATCAGGTAAGTTTGCAGCATGGTCTGCATCATAAGTTTTAATCTATGAACCTGGCGCCTATGGCGCCAGTACTGCATCCAAATAGCCCCTAGCAGGGGTTGTTGGGCTTGCTTGGAATAACTTGATGCCTGCTTCTGGGGTTGCTGGACTTCCTCTGGATGCCCGGGGGTAGGCATCATGACAGTCACAGAGGATCTCGTCAGTGGCCTTGCAGGTCCCTCTGGAGGTCGGAATGAGGGGACCTGGATCCGCTCGGGCTCCCAGTGGTCCGGATATGTTTAAGGGTAAATCCAAGGTGAAAGGGACTCGGACGTTCCAAAAAACCAGACACCCCTCCTCCGCCTCTGAAGGGCACTTAAAGTGACACTGAGATTGTTTTCTAAGTGTTCTGCACGCTGTTGATTGTTCTGTAGCCCCCTTGGGGGCATGGAGACTGGAGGGGGGTGACAGGCCTATGCGCTCCGACGGGGCTGGCTTGTTTCTCAAGTTATGTTGATGCTGATGTTTCTCCCGCAGTTGGAGCGTCACTCACCGGTTTATGTTGGTTATCAAAGATGTGATGGGATCACGGTTCAGTTGGGAATGTATTATGATGGGCGGGAGGGGGGAGGAAAAGGAGGGGAAAGTTGGGAGACCTTGATTCAGGTCCATTGAGATACACTGAATGCAATTACATAGACATGAGGCTTTGGGGTGGGGATCCCTGTTAGTGGAGTAAATGGGGGCATGAGATGAGCTTCGGGTGGTTCGTTAACCAACAAATTTTGGGGGATGGAGACGACACCTCGGAAAGTGGGTGGGGAGGGAATAGGGGATGGGGCAGGGAATGGGGGAAGCACTGGGTGGAAATGAGCGGGGAGGGGTCAGCTGGGTCAAACTGTGGATCTATGATTTGCAATGGGCTCTGAACTGGGATTGTCTAGGGGTAGTCTCAGGGAACAGGATCGACAACGACAATGGTTGAAGGGCGAGTAGGCACACTGAATGTTAAGGGCTTGAACTCTCAGAATAAGAGATCTCTCACTAGCAATATATTTCGCATACAGCAGCTAATGGTCCTCTTCTTGCAGGAAACCCATTACAAACAAGGGAAGGAATCGACGATAAAGGTGCAGGAAATCGGGAGGAATTTTTGGGCTTCCCATAAGAGTACTATGAAAGAGGGGGATAGGCAGTCTTTTGGGTAAATCAATCCACCTCACAGATGTGGAAACCAAGAGGGGTTTTGGGGGGCAGTTTCTTGGGGTTAAAGGTACCTGCGAAGGTGAGCAGATCACAATGGCTACCCTATACGCACCCAGTGTAGGGCAGATACCGTTTCTGAGCCGGATTTCAAGAGTGATGGGTTACTGGGCAGAGGGGGCCATGGTACTGTGCAGGGATTTCAATCTGATAACAGATCCTCAACTAGATTGGTGCTCTACAAAGGGTGTGGGGACTAAGGAGGCCACAAAGGACAATATAGCCCTGCCAAATCATGTGCGGGAACACTACTGGGTAAACGTATGGTGTAAATTGTGGCCAGGTCCGGGTGGTTACACTTTCTTCTCTTCCCCGCACTACACATACACAAGAATTGACATTCTATTGGTATCCGAGGAGGGAAGGTGGGAGATTGGGGTAACAAATGTGGAAGCAATTACCTGGTCCAACCACGAGCTCCTGGTAGTTAATTGGTTACTGTCAAGAACCTCAAGGACTTTTCGATGGAGTTGTAATGACACACTCCTGAGGGACCAGGTCTTCAAAGACTTCCTAAGGGAAGAAATGGAAGCCTACCTTGAGATAAATGACAACGGGGAAACAGAAATGAGGAGAGTGTGGGAGGCGGCAAAGGACAACTTTCGGGGCCTCCTTATTGCAGAGGGCTCCCGAAGGAAGCGTGAAAGAGCACTTATTGAGAGCAAGCTCTGCGACGACTTAAGGGCTATGAGAGCGTGACTTACTCACAAGAAAGAAAATCGAGAAGCCCTTCTGGGAGAAATGCGGGAGAAGAGACAGGTGTTAAATGCAGTCCTCATAGGGGAAGTGGTCAAAAAGATGAGGCATACATGGCAAAGGTACTATGAACGGGAGGACAGGGTGGGGACCCTTCTAGCACACAGAACAAGGGGATGTAGAAATGAGAGGAAAGTGGGACTCCTCAGGGACAAGGGGGCAACACGTGCATGAAAGGGAAGGAGATAGTGGAATGGTTTGCGGACTTCGATAGAGAGCTATACACTAATAGCCTACCTGGTTGAACATCCTCTACCCCGACTGGCGGGACTGAGAACGGGAGCTTTTGGAGGGGGAGAAAATCAGAGGAAGAGGTGAAGGGGGCTATTCAGAGATTAAAAACTGGAAAAACCCCAGGAGGTGATGGTTATACGGCTGACTTCCATAAGCAGTACCAGTCTATCTTGATGAAACCATTGGCCAAGCCGTTTAATCAAATTAGGGACCGGGATACAATCCCGCCAACATTCCTACAGGCCCTAATTGCTTTGATACGCAAACCGGTGGAAGACCTGGAGGAATGTGGCTCATATAGACCTATCTCCCTTTTCAATATAGATGCTAAGATCTTCGCCAGGATCCTGGCAGCCCGTCTGGAGAGACACCTCCGTCGTCTGATCCACCTGCATCAGGTGGGATTTGTGTTGGACAGACAAGGTGCCTACAACATGCGAAAAACCTTTCATGTGTTGAACTTTGGGTGGTCTGGGAAGAGGGAGCTCTTTTATTCGCTCTGGATGCCTAAAAGGCCTTCGACAGGGTCAGCTGGGCCTTCATGGGGGACTCAAACAGAGCTCCCATTAGGAACTTTAAAACCAAATTCAAATCCCATCCCAGCACCTGGAAAGGCGACTGTGGAAACACATTAGTTAGCCCTTTTAGAAACTGGGAAATCAAAAGGATCTTAAAATAAGAACATTCCTCAGACAAGCTCTTAAAAATGGACAGTGCTGCCAGGTAACCCTTAATGGTACCCCACTTGCAGGCCCTTGTGGGCTAAAGAAAGCAAAATAGACAAAACCAAAGGAATGGAACATTGGAAAGGATCCACATTCTGCACCCTGCACCAGTCACAGAACTTCCTCCAACGATACAGGTATTTCGTTGCAGGCCTTCTGGCCAAAAGCAACACCTCCATCACGTCTTCGGGGAGGTCCCAATCCTTATAGCTCAACCTTTCAGATTCCAAGCATGAAGGCTGAGAGACTTGACCTCTGGATGGAGAACCCGACCCCCCTCCTGTGAGAGCAGATCGTCTCGGTAGGGAAGACGGCATAGAGGGCCGATGGACATGTCTAGAAGGTCCGGGTACCACGCTCTCCTGGCCCATGCCGGAGCAATGAGGATCATTCAGGAACCGAACCTCTGTAACCTCCGCAACACTTGCGGAATGACGGGGACTGGAGGAAACGCGTACAGGAGTGGGAAGGTCCACTCCACTACGAACGCATCGCCTAAGGCTCCTCTTGGGGGAAATTCCCGCGAGCAGAATCTCTCGCACCTCCGGTTAACACTGGTGGCTAAGAGATCCACTTGTGGGGTTCCCCAAAGGGCCAAGATCTCCAAACGAACTTCCTGAGCTAGCTCCCACTCGTGAGAGACCGTGCTCTGCCTGCTCAGACATCCGCAGCTGCGTTTTCATCTCTGGCTGTAAACATCGTTGGCATGAGCGCCGCAACCTGTGAGGGATGCATCCGTCACAATCGTCACCTCCGGCCATGGTTGCCAAAATGGTGCTGCCTTCATCATACTGCCTTTGTCGGCCCACCATAGAAGATCCTGAGTGACCGAGGTTAGAATCTGAACGGGATCCGACATCCTGCCAAAGAACTGCAACCACTGCATCTTGAGAGCCCACTGCAGGGATCTCATCCGCAGCCTGGCCTCTGGCACCAGAAAAATGCAGGATGCCATGAGGCAGAGCAACCTCAAGAATTTGAACGCCGGGAGACTCTGGGCACGTTGAATCTTGTCCACCATCTCCAGAACTTGATGAGCCCTCACCTGGGGAGGCGAACACTGCCCCACGGATGTGTCGAGCACTGCTCCGATGTATTGGAGCAGCTGGGTAGCTGTCAAATGGGACTTCTTTAAATTGAGGGAGAAGCCCAGCTTGTGAAGGGAGTGGCAGTTGATAATGAGCATGGGCTTGCTCGGGAGAGCGCGCCCTGATCAACCAATCGTCCAGGTAGGGGTAGACGTGAATCCCCCCTTTCCTGAGATACGCTGCCACCACCACCATCAGCTTGGTGAAGACCCTCAGGGCGGAGGTCAATCCGAACGGCAGGACCCGAAACTAAAAATGTGAGTCGCCAACCGCAAACCTCAGGTACTTCCTGTGCTTGGGATGAATCAGCACATGAAAGTAAACATCCTTGAGGTCCAGAGACAGCAACCAATCCTGAAGTTGAAGGGCCTGGAGGACTTGAGAAAGAGTTACCATGTTGAACTTGTCCTTCCTGAGGAGCTTGTTCAACCAACGCAAGTCCATGATGGGTCTCAATCCTCTGTCTTTTATCGGGATCAAAAAATAAGGGGAATACCATCCCTTGTTCCTCTCCGCTACAGGCAGCAGTTCTATGGCGCCGTTCTCCAGCAGGGATAGGATTTCCTGCGCAAGGAGCGGATCCGGACGCTTCAAAGAGAGCTTCCCTGGTGGATTGTCGCAAGGCCTCTGCCGGAAGGGAAGACAGTAGCCGTGGGCTATGATCTCCAGAATCCACACATCTGAAGTAATGGCCCGCCATTCTCCAAGATGCTGCACTAGTCTGCCCCCAACCGGCGAATCATGAAACATGGCCTCATGACTGAGGGACGTGGCTGCAGCAGTGTCTGAGGGCAAAGAGGCAACTGCCCGAGCACCTTTGGCACCTCGAGTACCTTGCTTTCCACCCCTGGTGCTCCTACGTTGGCCCCTTTCACTGGCAGCTCCTCTCGATCTACCAAAGGAAGAGTAGTACCGAAAGGAACCTCCCCTCCATTGCTGTCCCCTAGGACGAAAAGGAAGAGGTTGATGTACCGCAGCGCTCAAAGACTTCCCTGCAGCTTTGGAGGTCTTCAACCTCTCAAAGCTCTCGTCAGCCTGGCTGCCAAACAGATGAACACCGTCAAAGGGCATGTTCAGAAGACGGGATTGCATATCAGGCGCAAACCCCGACTTCCGCAACCACGCAAACCTGCATATCACGGTGCTCGCAGCCATGGACCAGCTGACAGTCTGCTGTGTCCAAACCCGACTGAAGGGATTCACACATGGCATCCTTGCCGTCTTGCACAAGGGCTAGAAAACCATCCCTTTCTTCCCATTCGGGAATATGCTCAGCCGCCAAAGACGCATAGTTCCACAGAGTGTGTGTGTAAATCTCGCTAAGGCACAAGTGGAGTTGGTCGACTTCAACGCCCCAGCCGAAAATACCTTCTTTGCCCAGCCATCATCATCTTCTTCGCCATAACCAAGCGCTTATCGTACCTATCAGGAGGGATGGTAGGGTACCTAGTCTGCTTTGAGGAGGCCGTAGCCGCAGGCACCACCAAACTCTCTGGAGTAGGTGGTGTCAATAAGTAGCAGGCGTCACTACTGGATGGGTGGTATTTCTTCGGAAGCGACTTATAACTGCCGGGAGACTCTCCGGAGCAGTCCAAGCCGCCGCCGCCACCCTCCTTTTGGAAAGCCATGTGAAACGGCAACACCAGGTCAATGGGAGGACCTTGACCCAGGATGTCCGTCAAATCATCTTGAGTAAAATCAACACGTGGAGCAGACCACCCCAAGTATTCTGACACCCTGGACATGAGACGCCGATGGGAGGAATCCGTATGCGCCCCAGGCTCAGGTCGGCCAAGCTCCACCTCCAGAGAGGTGTCAAGGCCACTAGCGTCATGCAATGACTGACAGAGTTCCTCCATCTGACTATGCCCAGACAAAAGGTCATCAGGGACATCAGGAGGCACAGGCAAGGCCATCGCCTCATCAGAAAGTTCCTCAACCTCTGAAATATCTTGTAAAGGTTGGAAAAACTCCAATCTAGGAGGATGAACAGAATAGGGCTCAAAAACAGGCCTCACAGACTTACTGAGAGCCTTCCTCAGAGGTTCCACAGCCCTCAGGGGCACTACCGGCAAATCCTCCACAAACGGCATCAAGGGAATCGGCGTTAACGCCGACGGAGGCACTGATGGCGTCGACGACTTCTTCGGGGACAGAGCCCCGAGAGTGTCCCTCGACAGACACGGCGCCGATGGCGTCGACGACTTTTCCGAGGCCGGAGCCTCGAGAGAGCCCCTCGATGCTAATGGCGTCAACGCCTTCTTGGAAAGCTTCACAGGTTCCGACAGTCTCGATGGCGTCAAGGACGGGGACCTGGATCTGGCAAGGCTATGGCTATCTCCCTTGTCCAAGCGGGACCTCGACGGCTCCCGATGATCGCGCCGAATGCCCGAGCACGAAGGGGTGCGAGTGGTGGACCAAGCCCGTTCCTTGCCAGCTTCTTTCGACGGCGTGGGCGGAACTGTGTCTAAGGTTGGATGAACGCCTCACTAACCCCTACCCTGACCAGGATTTCCCTACCTAAAATAAACTAAAGGAAACTAACAAAGGATATTTGTCCCTCACACTTAAACATATAACAAATACACAAGAAACTACATGGCAGTTCAAAAAAATAATGATTGAGGTCCTAAAGTAACCAAAGTCTCTCATTAGAACCTGGGCGAACTCCCCTTAAACAGGTTATAAACGCAATTCTGCTTCACAGTTCAAGAAAAGAACACAAGGTCCTGCTTCTCAACGAAGTTCCAATATAGTCTTATGTAACTTCAACTTGTCAACAAAGTTCCAACACATAGGTTTTACGATTCTTTTTGTTCCCGAAACAGGTTCCTAGTTCCTTAATAGCAACAATGTTTACATTGGTCAGGATGATTTGCCACTTTCACAATTCCAGGAAATATAACTTCCCTACTACAGCCTTGCTTGGCTCTTCCTCCAGTTCTACTAACAGCATACAATGTCTCGGTCAGGACCACCTTGTATTACTTCAAGTTCCACCTGGTCTGCTTCCTTGTCAGGCCTACAATTTCCAAAGTTTAGCCATTTGGGTATACTCCACTGACCGAGCAGCGTTTCACAACAAGTGCCTTTTGTGGTCAATGTCAACTGACAAGAGATTACAACAGCTTCACAGCATTAAACAAATGACAGCTTCAAGACTGTCAACAATCTTTCAGGGAAGATGAGATTCACATTGATGCTCTAATACTTTTCTGCAAATTATACTTCTCTCCTTCTGGATGTCTTTTCCCAGAAAGGCAGCCATTTTGCCACTCGTGTTTCCCCCACACAAGCAACCCAAGACTGACAAGGATAGGGTTTCTTCCTACCTCTCACCTGGTTTTGACAAGGTGTGGGCATCCCAACTTGTACCAGATGTTGCAAATAAAATTGGCACTTACTTCCAGGGTTTATATACCTTGCATCAGCCCCCTTCTGCTGTGTGCAATATTGGCTAGATTGCGTTTGCCTTATTTTTATCTTCTCTTGGCTTGGGCAATTCTTATAGACAGTAATTCTTAATAAAGTCGCCCCCACAGTTGGTTGGGTTTTCAACAAACTCCCACTTTCAAAATGACAGTCATTTGGGTTTTGTATATTAGGTCTTTGCTGCTTTTCCATAGATAGGTATTCAGAAATAACTTGTGAACCGCTTTCACTCTTAGGCAGGCGCTGCTTCTGCTGTTTTCAAACTGTTCGGTATTCAAAACAAACATGTGGATTACTTTCATTCACACTCGAGTGCTGCATTGCACTCGGTCTGCTTCTACGCAAGCGTCTATCACTCACACGCCTGCTTCCAACCTGCGAGCGAGGACAGAGCGCTCGGGGGTCACTGACCATCTGAACTCATAGGTCTACAAATGCTCCTCTGTTCCCCTCACGTCTCACAGTACTTCTGCTGCATGGCTCTTCACGACTCGGCAAACCTCTTTGGTAAGTCGGCCTTCGTCCATGCCACTTCCATTTGGAGCTCCTCTTGCTCTGGAGGCCCTCTGGTGCCTGCCAGCAACCAGAGATGGCATAGAGGCTCACAGGTGCACGCCAGCCACCTGAAACAGCCTCCTGTGTGCTTCCTGCTGAAAAGCCTCTGCAAAACAGATCACGAGGGGGAAAAGTCTTCCTTCTGCACGCTTCCCGCTGCACAACCTCTGCACTTCAGGTTTCTGGGGATATGGACCATTTCAGGACCGGCAGCTGATATCTGCCATGCAGTGGCCCCAGTATCCTCTTTCCTCCAGCTTCTGTCTGGGCTGCTAACTCTAACTACGTGTCTTCTGCTTCGGACTTTCTCTGCTCTTCAGCAGCAAAGCCAACTCTATGGCCTGCACCTGGAGGGGCTTTTTAAGCCTCTCTGCTTCCCTCAGGTATGGGTCATCTACAATAATGAACTGATCACTCACACAACATTGCACTTCTTCAGCCCTCTTCCTCGTCCCAGTACTTAGGGACTTCAAGTCCCAGAATTCCCTAATAGAAGAATCAGGTTTCCTTATTTCTGTTTTACTTTCAAACCCCAATTTGTTCCTTATAACATTCTTTGAAAGATCTTTATACAAATTATTAACTTGTAAGGTTTGTGAAGGGAAAGACAATTCTTCTACACTGGTGTTATTCCTAAATTTCCTTTCACTGCACTTGTGGGTATTAGCGAGTTTTTCAATTTTATACCTCTTGAATTCTAGAAGGGTTTTGATTTCTACTAAGGCCTAAGAGTGTATGATTAATTTCATCCTTATTTTTCTGCATCTTTTGTGGAACAGCCACAGGATTATTACAACAAGACATTACATGCTGTGGCATTGCAGAGCAATCCTCCTAAAAGCAAGAAATACTGTGTCTCATCCCACAGATTCCACTCACTCTTCTGGGCCTTTTCTCCTCCCAGGTGATCCTCCAGCAGAACACCCCCCCACCCCCCAAGGTCAGAATCAGAAAGTGTCTGCCTTTCCCTGTACACCTAAGCAGGGAATTAGTGAAGAGTCGGTAGGATTACTCACAGGGCACCAAGAAAGGGTGTACACTTTCCCCTTTGCCTTTTGCCCTAGCCATAGAGCCCCTTACTGCCCTAATTAGGGATTGCCCCATTCACCATGGCATACAACTGTACGTGCACAGGTTGATTATTTTTCTCGATGCGGCTGACATGACTTTAAACATGCCAAATTCGAACTTGTTCCCCCTGTCCGATGGTACCCGAGTACCCCCATGGGCTCGGATTCCAACGGCAGGCTGATCAAACTAGGAAGATTGCTAGAGACCCATGGGTGTTGCAGCAGGAGAACTCTGGGGTGTCTTTAGAGAACGCCATGGTGGCTACCCTTAAGTGGAAGAACCTCTGTCTCTCCCGAACAAGTTAGGGTTTCCCTTATTATGTCTTTCTCCGAAGATTCCTATATTTCATTCCCAATGTCCCCCTTCTACTTCCAAGCTCAAACTTTAAATCATTGCGTAGCATCCTTTTGGAATTTTTCTTGGCAGTCAAATGCGTCAGACTTCACTGGAATAAGTTAATTGCTCTGCTCTCTAAAGGGGTCTCTCTCCCTTCCAGACTTTGAGGGTTATTACTTGACTGCACAGGCACAGTTCTTGTCTTATTGGTACTTTCTGAGCACAGACGGGGCCCATATTTAAAGCGAAAGAGCTATGGTGGGCCCCTCCTTGCTCAGGTCAGGTATTCTTAGGGACACCCTTAAAACACTGGTGGGGTGGATGTGGTTGCATGCATATGCGCAACATGGGCCAAAATTGCAGTTAGAGTGGATGAAATGCTGCTATATTCACCCTCATTGCCTATCATCCAAATTGCAGGGATCCCGCAGACAAGTGAAAAGTTCTACACCCACTGCATGGATAGGCTGGGACTAGTTAGATTCTCTGATCTTTTTCCTGAGGGACAATTCCTGTCCTTGCATAAGTTTAAAGAGCAGGGGGGGGGGCATCTGCCTTAGATGTCTTCTTGTAGTTGCGTATGCTCAACACGTTCAATGGGTTTTTCAGTACTTTCCCAAAGTCAACGAAGTGTCTCGTTCCTACTTGTGCGGCCAATTGAGGCAGAAGGGGAAAGGAAATAAGAATTCCAGCCTCCATGCTAAAATCCTTGAGAAGTCCACTGCTGCGGTGTGCGGCTAAGACCTGGGGGGAAGGTCCCCCACCATCAATACAAGTATGGTTGCGGGACATTTTCTTACTGTTATGTGTTATGACATGGAAGGATCCTATAGGAATTTGGTACCACCCTCTTCTAGACCAGGGGACATCTGCGGCCCATACCAGAATTACTTAAATCACCAGATCCCCATCCCAGGATCCTCCCCGGTTAACAGATGATGTAAACTCTGGGTGAAGGAGCGGTCAGGGCGAGGGTAAATGGCTGTGGCAGACATCGGAAATAGGTGCAAAGTGGTCGCCCGTACACTAAAGGACTATGGTTGATGATGGTTTGCTCTGTTCTTCCGCCAGAAAGCAGTGATTCGTCATGTCTGTTTTACTGTTGTACAAGATTAACGCTGCTGTGCTTTCAAAGTTTTTGGATTATAATTGAATTAATAAAAAGAACATTAAAAAAAGGTTAATCTAGAGAATGTGTCCGCTTGTGAACACAAAAATGCTACACCTTTCAAACTTATGTAAACCCCAGTTCCTTTGAGGATTCAGCATATAAAGGGCTCAATACCACGTTCAGGAGCAGGCTGTGTGATTTCATAGTCCTTTCTTTATACCCGCCACCCTCGGTTGTGGTTTTGGGCACGTAAATTTCAGGACCCTGTTAACGTAGGCTCCAGAAGCAGGGGGAGCAGGGCCACGAATGAGGTGATATCACCTCAGGCGCTGAGGGATCTCCCCGGCTGGTGAGCGAAAATGGTATCAGCCAGATGGAGGATCGCAGTGAGAGAGCCAGGAGAGAGGAGAAACAGGCAGAAGCTCAGACTTCTCTGGCGGGCACCGAGGCCCTCTGTCGAGTCGGGGACTCCCTCCTCAGTCACCATAGGCTGTCAACCTATCGGTGGGTTGGCTGCTCTCCCTCTTTGCCACCCGGGGCTAAGAGTGTAAGCCAGAGTAGGGACAGGCATTGCTCAGATGACACGGCAGCCGGGGGCGCTCAGGTAGGAGAGAACCGAAGTGCAGTGAGGATATATTCCATCGGGCGGCGTATTCCGTTTGTTTTAGCTGTCACCGTTCTCTCTCTGAGGGGATGCCTGTGACCAGAGGTGTCGAATATTTACCAAAGGTGCAAGCATTCTGTCACAAGCGAGATTAGTGATGGACTAAGTTGGTAATTTAGCACATGAGAAAACTTGCTCCCAGGGGATACCTGTGACCAGTAATGTTATTAATTTATCAAAGGTGGAAGTGTACTGTCACAAGAGAGACTAGTGACAGGAAGAGTTATTTATTTAGCACATGAGAAACGTTCATACAAGGGTATGTGAGGGAAGCAACTCTGTCAGAGAGCCAATGGTGTTTTAGAGACCCAATGTATGTATTGTTTGATTTGACCCACTGTCTTTATATAAACAAGAGCCCCCCCCCCCCCGCTCTACCGACACAAAGAAGTATGTGTTTATTGGTCTTTGACACCCTATCTGCGTTGGTTTACAGGGCAACCACCCCCCACTCTGTGAGAGCCCACTCTGGGTAGCTCCCTCCTGGCAGCCATCTCACCCCCTTGGTCTATCCAGAACTCTGGCACATGCATGGTGTTATCCTCTCATACTCCGGTCTCCTACAGGTAGCTATTTACTCACTCATACAGGAAGGAATAAATGAAAAGTAAGACTACAGGGAGAAACACCTTCCACTTATAACATTTTGGGTTTGTAGCAGTGGATACCAAAAAAAGCTTTGCTTAAGTTAAAAGCTCCAATAATGCAATGGAACAGGAGTAGCTTTCGTTGGAGGAGGGACTGGAGACCCGTATGCAAATATCTATATGCGTCTACTGGGAGTTAATGGAGGATGTTGGTTGGCATTGGCTGTAGAATTATATGTGCCCATTATGAATGAGGATACTGAAGGCAGCCATTAGATTCATAACCAAAACCAACCCCATTCCAAGTGGATGGAGATTTGCGCACCATTAATTTTTACATCATGCACTCGTTGAGTCATAAAAGAAAAAAATATTTTTTACCTCACCTCTTCCTTGCACTAAGTTAGTGGATTTAAAACCCTGCGATTCCACTAACATGATTAATGGATTAATGTTTTAGGATATTTTACCTTTTGTTGGATTTATTTGTCTGCCCCTTTGAAAGCAAGCATTTCAGAAACCAAAGCGCATGTGCAATTAGGATGCGGGCAGACTATGCGCCTGTTACGGTCTCTTGCACGGGAAGGCATACATCAGGACAGGAATATGCCACTCCTTAACAAATTCGGATTAACTTCTTGTCTCTTTGTTTGGATGACAAGTCTGAAATAACGGAGATAGTGTGGAAGCACCTAAAGGACAAACAGCAAAGGCAAAAATATTATTCAGTGGTTTTGGCCTTCACTGCTGTGCTAGTGATTGGTGAGGAAATATTTCAACCACTCCTGCATCCCTAATAAGATGGAGGTTTCGAGGACAACTCCCAGGTCTGTATTTGGCGCCTTACAACAAGAGAAAGCAAGTAGGTATTGGCTGGCATGTTTCAGGATGAAGCCTTAAATGTCCCATTAAACCTAATGCCATAAATGAAGCACAGCAATAAAGTTCACGTCAATAAAGAAGATAAAAAATCATTAAAGTACTTAAGACAAAACAATTACACTTCAAACAATAAGATTAGATAAAAACAAACGATTCTGTCAAACCTCAGAGGGTATTTCTATTAGAATTACATAAGGCACAACCAACTGCAAATAAGTCACACACAGAAGTTAACTTTCACAAAATTAGGATGTACAAAATATACAAAAGCAGGAAAGATCACACTTCACTAAGGCAGGTGAATTTGTAAATTACTAGGTGTAAGCGCAACTAGGATCCAAAATTTACGGACGCAACATCCATGGGTAGATAAAGTAGGATATTTCAGAACCATAAAAGAAAGCACAACATGAGCCTTTAGCTGAAGCCATTCCGTAAAAAATATTTACATACCTTTGACAATTAGGGAAAAGAATACATTTGTGTTATGACCGGGGGTGGACTGGCCTATAGGCAACTCTGCAGATTTCCCGGTAGGCCTCTGCACCGTGGGCCTCTCTTATATGGCAACATATTTTTTTCCAGATGTTCTCGTAGGAAAAGGGTTGGGCTTGCTGATATGGGGCCACTTTTATTATTTCCAGGGCCTCTTTAGGTTCCCAGTCCACTCCTGGTTATGACATGACATAAGGTTTGGTTGTTTCAGCCATCCAGCCTACATTGGCTTATTCAGCAATGCCCAGCCTGAGGAAATCTTGGTCAAAGCATGGCCAGAAATAATTAAAGACAAGATATCAGGCAGGGTTGCTTTCCAGTGCTATGACAATTGTAGACTAGGCATTTCTTGACTGGAATGACAAGTAATTCATGAATGGGGAACCAGAAAAGAAGAAGCAAATCACAATAAGCACATTTTACAAACAGTTCACTAAACAAGGATGCATTTGAAACAAGGTGACAACTAGAAGTAACTTAGACAGAAAATACTGGAATACAATGGGATGTGGTTAAAGAAGTGCCTAGTTTCATCAGGGAATTTAATTAGCACTTCCACTCGATTGGACCAACAGCTCCATAGAATCGACAACCACATTCAGAAATTTTTCTGGAGCAAACTAGACTACAAGTGCAAAGGCCACGCTTGATTCAGAAACAACATGGAACACTTTTCCATATGTAGGTAATGCCATTAGAAACCGATGAACACATTATTGCATGCATGTTGTTTTTGACCTCCTCTCTTAGAAGGTTTGGAGTGCAGTCAATAACTACTGGTATTGACTGTAATCCAAGCATTCCGAGTTGAGAATCAGACAACGGAACAATGGAATCAATTCGCTTAAATGTCCTCCTCAGTCGAAGCGATCAACAGGGACACAGAAACTCAACCATACAAGTAAAAAAAAAATGCAACCTGCCTGCCCAACCATGTTCTACAGGAAGAAATACAAAAAATCCACTCTCCAGTGCCACACAGAAATCTTCAAAGTGAAAGTTGCACCAGGGAAAACTGCTTACGGATCGTACACAGAAACCCTTCACTTCTTGCATGAATCCTAATGGATATCCATTTTTAAAACTTCCAGTTCAATCCAAATTCGAACCATAAACACAACTTAATAATTTAAATTCTACAAAACAGAACAAAATGTAATCCACTGACATGTTTATCTAGTTACCCCAAACTTAATAGTATTATTGGCAGTAGGTGTCAATACCCTAATTGACCCCGGAAGTGGTCATAACTTGCCTGACATATGACCCCCCTCCAACATGGTGGCAGGGTCACAAAAGGCTATAATAATACTTCTCAGTGAGACTGCTTACCCTGGCGGCTCTCAATCCTAAAACACTGGAAGGTCTCTGGAAAATGCAGATTTCTTACAGAACGCAGACTTGGAAATTAACCTTGCATACAGATTTTCCTCTGTAGCGGAATCGATCGGACTACGATTCCCGACAGAAAGTAAGCATGGAAAAGCATCCAAAAGCAAGTAATAAAGACTAGAAGAGGAGAAACTGCACTAGCAATCGCAGCTATGAACACTTGGCATTACAGCATGTAAGAATTCATTGTAATGGCAGATCAACTTGTGTAGGCTGGACACCCACACAGCGAGTCTTTCAATAGAGCCCCAAGTCACCCTGTCATCCAGCTGTGGTAGGTTGAATGACCTGAATCAGCATTCTGTCCCTCCTGAAAAGAAAGTGAGCGGCCACTGCTTTGTTCACAAATGGTATAGAACTAACAATGTGAGTGGGGTGCAAACCCTCTAGACGTACCTCCGCGCAACACACATATGACAATAAAAAATAGACCAATTTTAAATAAATCCTGCAGTCAGGGCCACAAACCTCTATTCAATCAGCTAGACAATTTTACAATTTATGGAAGAGTCACAGAAAGTAGCACATTCCTTATGTATTAAAACATGAGATGATCAATTTAATGGTTAATAATAACAGCAGATGCCTATAAGGTCAATGCATTTCAGACCATACAGTTCTTGATCAGGGCAAGATCTGCCGACGGGGGTGTTGCTTGATCTGGAAAAAATCTGGGGCTACGCTAATGTCGGGTCTGTCGATACTCAGGGTTAGCTAGACTTTTGGTTGTAGTCTGAGCTTCTATCCGGGGTGACAACCAAAAGACTCAGGGCTATAGCGCCCTCAGCTCCCCCCAGGCAAAGTCTCTGACTGCTGATTAGAAAACATCCAGAGATCGAACACACTCAAATAAGTTCTTCAATATCTGTGTCTAGAAGCTTAATTTAAAACAAGCTGACATGCAGCTGCAAAAACCCAACTGCACAAGTGCAGGCTCAATAGTGTCGCCGGCGTGAACTCTGTAATGCCACAAAAAACAAATAGTAAAATAAATCTACAAGCAACATGCCCTATGCGCAGGTAATTGATATATTTTATGATACAATCTCCCAGTTGTTGATCACTATTTCTAAGGAAGAAAAAAGAGAGGATTATTAAATTGTAACATATTATTGAAATCACCCAGATTGCTATGCGATGTGTGATGAATCTCAGGATGTCGTCACTGTTTCTATGGGGGAAGCCCCTTCTATGAAGCCAGGGAGGCGAGGCCTCTCAATAGTCGCCCTGGGAGTGGTACTCCGACAGTGGATCACATGGGGAGGGAAACCTCTTATGGAACAAGGGACAACACTGTGGGAGATGTGCAGTATTATTTCCCTACACCCCAACCTTCCTCACCCTGTTGACCTACACAAGACATAGCCCCACACACTTCCATTTAAGTCTGCAAGTAGACAATGTCACTTCCCCAAGAAATACTGGGACGAGGAAGAGCAACAACAACCTAGTGAGGAACGAAGCCCTCACTAATGGGACATGCAAGAGCAACAACAACATAGTGAGGAATAAGGACCTCACTACTGGGGCGAGGAAGAGGCATGAATCCACTTGGCAGGTGCAGAGGAACCAAGGTGCCCATGCCACAGAACGGCTAATGCAGTTTGTCGAATAAAAAGGGATTTTTATGCTGCAAGTACACACGCAGCCTGCCACGGCCCAACCCCAGCAGTGCCTGCTTCTAAGGGGACGTTGAAAGGAGTGTTTTGGGAAGACCGATTCCTTGCGACCCCGGTGTGCAGTCTTTACCCTAAGCCAGCGCGCCTGCAGGCACCGAGATACAGCAACAGGCGGCAGCGGCTGAAGCAACGGAGGAACTACTCTACAAATACCCAGACTCACTGCGGAGCGGCTGCGGAGTCTGCAGAGTCTCTTGGAGTCTGTGGCGACCTGGGGAGAAATGGGGCATCCAGCCACACAACAGACCAACAAACCCAGTGTAGGGTGGTCTAGGAGCAAATCCTCTGACTCCCATACTGGCCCCCCTGCAGGCCCTCACCCACTCACCAGACTCCAACTGTGCAAGGGAGCCTTCTGCCTGGAGGAAAAAAGCTCCCTTACTGCGCCCCTAATGGACTCCAAGCTTCAAGTGAGTAATCAAATGACATCTAATTTGACAATCTCTGCAGCTAGTAGAGTGCCGTGTTCAGAGTTACAGTATCAAGCCCATAGAAATTGTGATCATTTAAATATACAGGGCTGTGTGTACTGCCATGTGAAAGGGTGTAACAACTATGAACAGTTGGATTGTGACACAGTAGAATTAGTGGAACCAGTGATCTCACTTGAAGCAACACATGCAACGCACAAAATCCAGCAGCTTGCCATGACTGCTAAACAGAACAGCCTAAACACTAGTCTGAGTAGTTCATCGCTATATGAAAAAACGAAAGCAGAACTGACAATGGAATGCAGGGACAAATAGAAACCTACCTGTTTGGTAGACGGAGGCTGTGTGGCGGGGTGTGGTCCTCCTGTTGAGGAGCCGTTGGGAGGTGTGGGGGGTGGAGTGGCCGCTGGGGCATGCTCCATGGCCACGGCTCCCCTGCCCGCGGTCTCGCCGGCTGGTGCGGTGGCCCTCGCAGTACGGAAATGTGGGTCTGCGGGCTCTCCTTTCCCAGTTTCAGTGACCCGCCTGCTCTCGTCTGTGGCTGCTGCCGCTTTGCCGGCCCACCCGCTCGTCCCCCCGGACTGAGTGGTCACGGGTGCGGGAGGGGACGTGCCTGAGGCAGTGGATGCCTGTGAGAGTGTCCTCCGGGTCCGCGTATCTTCGCGAGACATACCAGGAGGGGCGGAGCCTATGCCCATGAGGAGAAATGAAAAAAGGACTAAGTCCAGTCCTGAAGTTAGAAATAAAGAACGGACTTTGGGCTCTCTGGACATCTTTCATACTGAAAAACAGAACAGCATTACAGATTCAAACGAAACATGCTTTGATGATCGTGGTGCTGATGTCTTTTTTTCTGCCAATCTAGAAGCAGACCCCCTGTTTGGAATCATTCCTGAGTCGTCGGACAATATCTCCCCCTTCATTGCCCAATTACAACATAAGGACCAGATAGAAAGAAGACATTCACTGGAATTAGTAAATAAACTATTAATGGATCTAACCCACATTAATCAAGAACGAAAAAATAAAATCAAACTTTCTCTATGCTGAATACAAATTAGATAAATAAGAGCATTAATACACACAAATAGGTGTGAAGATGAACCCCAGGCAGGTTTACAACTTGATGACAATAATACAGACCAAAACATAAGCAATGAGGATGGGTATCCTAGACAGCGTGCCATTCTGACAAACACCAAATCCATATGGCAGAGTGGAACATTTAAACGAGGAAGAATAATGGATAGTGAGTCTCCGAAGATTTTTGACTCACAAAGAAGGTTGAGACAAGCTCAGACAGAATTGGATCCATATGAAAAGGCGAATACAATCGAATCAATAAACAGCAATGAAACCGTTAAGCAACAAGCAGCGAACAATGTTAAGAGTGCAGAAACTCCATCAAAAACTTCATCAGATGAAACCAGTACGGAGTCTTCAATAATGGATCGTGAGTACCCAAAGATCAGAAGAACTTATTACAAAACTAAGTATAGAATGCATGACGCAAAGAGGGACACATCTGATCATTTGGAGGACACAATCAAAAAATACATGCAAGAACTACAACCTACCCTGACTTCAGTAATGTCAATGACCATCTCGCCATTCTTGAAAATGTATGAGCTTTTAAACGAGACAATAAAGGATCAAACTACTTTGATTGCTTTGATGAATTCTAAGCTAATTAGCATTGAATACGAAACTACACACGACAAACAGTGTTTTAAAGAACTCGCTAATAAAAATGAAGGAATGGTAGCCACACTAGCTGCACAAAAACGGAATAATAGTGAAGATAAAAACTATTGGCTGAAATTACAAAAGAAGCGCTTTCCCTGCTAAAACAGGAAAGAATTAGCGAAGGTACCAAACCTATATTAAAAAAAGACTTGTGCAAACAGCAATCTGAGTAATGACGCATCTGTCCCACAAAAAGAAGCAACAAATGAACAACCTTATGTGGAACAAACTACTGTGGTACCAATGACTAAACAAACTAGTACTCCTGAACCTAAAATAATCGATTTGACAACACAAGAATAACTAAGTGCGACAAGAAATAAGCCGGAGTCAGTTACCGAGAATACATCGGCCAATAATGAAAAGCAGCAACAAACTAGAAGCCAGCCTCAGGTGCCAAGCCTAAGCCTTTCTTTTAAGGACGTACTTGCCTTATCTACTAGAGCAGAAAATGGAGCCAACACAGACAATCAAATACCTTCCTCATCTGCAAAGGACAAATCTGAAATAATAGATGAGCATGTAACAAATCAGGCACCCGAAAATTTGACGACAAATCCACCGAAACAGATCCCGTTTGATATTTTCAATGCATTAAAACAACCGGCAAGACCGAAGCGTGCAAAGATAGCACAAATCAAAAAGACTAAAAATCAAACTATGAAAAAACACAACATCACTAATAGCTCAAGAAAGTTTTTACGAAATCTCAAAACAGTGAGCTTCTCAATAAATTAGGGCGAAGAAAAAATATTAGAAAAGGAAAAGGATTCCTATAGTGAAATTAAGGAAAACACAAAGCAACTTGAAATTGTAAAAATATAACTACCGATATAGAAAACTCAACTGACTTAATGGAGCTATCGATAGATGGAGATGAAGATGAAAGAAAAAAGCACAGAGAATACCGCACTTGGCGATCAGTCTAAATTGTATGACAAATCTTCTCTGGAGAACGTGCAAGAAGATAAAGGAAAAACAAAGGAAACAGCCTGTGCTTTGACCACGCTGGAAGGTCAGGATAAAACAGAAGTTTGTGTATGCATGCTGTTTCCAGCAATGAACTCTAAAAAAAAAAAACGAAAAGATAAATTAAATCAGTCCAGTGTTTCGAACAATGGAGGAAAAAAACGAAAACATCTGGCCTGTAAAGAGTCGCATAACAGTGATCAGACCGAGAGATCCAGAAGAACAATAAGTCCATATATGCATAAGAAATTTAAGACTCAAACCAGAGCTGCCGCTGATAACCTATGCGCCTCTAAAAACAATTCCAGTGGCCCAGCGTGGATCCCTGCCTGTCAAAGAAATCAAAGTGATCATTCTTATAAAAATAAAAGTCGGCAGAGTGTCAAACAGGAACCTGAAAGGAAACCGCAATTTAAATACTGCCTTGGTTTAGAACTGACATTTCCAAGAAAAGACAGTCTGACGCTCAACCGTACAAATGTTTTACAACTTTTTCATTACGTTCCAGCACTCACGGCCATTGAATCCGGAGACATCAAATGTGTAGAATTCTTTAAAGAACCTGAAGACGGCAAAGTAAAGCTCCATCTTGACTCTAGGATAGTATGTGACATCCTTCTAGACGCAGCGGCAGTCCTACTCTCATTATTCTCAGGATTTGACATCTTTGAAGTGAACAAGAAGGAAGATCGAAATAACATCAGAGCACAAAACTTAAACATAAATACTCCGATAAGAGAAAAATTGAAAGCAAATCATGAAGATAAAGACAATGAGAAGATGCCAAGAACTTATACCACAACTGACAATTCAAAGTTAAGTGAAACAGTTTACAACGAAGAAATAGAAATGCAATCAAGGAAAGAACAAATCCAAATGACATTTTCATGTAATAGTAATAACCAAAGAAAGGATACTGATGCAAGATCCCTACTGCATAAGAGTGATGATGATCTAAAAAACTGGAACTGGATCCCTGTTGCACTGACAAAACACAATAGAAAAAATTAACACCAGGCCGCCCCAGCTAAATCAACAATCAGCTGTGGATCCTGGAACACCCGGGGATATAAACATCTTTTCCAACAGGAGTGGATGAAAGGACTAGACATAATATGTCTCCAGGAAACTTGGATGATCGATCCACCCGTTTCTGACGTATATGACATCTGCTTCAACCCAGCCATTAAAAATGAGAAAGGAAGATCGATGGCTGGTTTAATCACGTTGGTCAAGAAAGGTCTAGGATACAAGATAATTGAATCTATAAATGTAAATGCATATATACAAGTGATCCATATGTCCAAACAAGATGAACATCAAAGGATACTAGATTCAATATATCTTATTAATAACTATTCGCAACACAACATAATGAAACCAACGTGTTTTATTGACATAACACAATTGCTCAATAAAATCAATGAGCAAGTTGATTCGTCTAACATTGTACTCTGTGGTGACCTAAATATCAGGTGCATAGAAGATAATACATCAGTGTATATGAGTGACTCTACCATAGCTAAGCAATGGTGTATAGAGATGGAAGCACGAAAGATGCACATGTTAAATGGAAACACGCCAGGTGATATACCAGCTAACATGACCTGGAGAAGAGAATCAGAAATCCATTTTAGATTACTTTTTTGCATCTGAGACTCTGCACTGGCGAATAAAGACCTTGCAAATCCATGAAAAGCAAGAACGTGATCACAATTTGTTGGAAATAAGTCTGACTAACATAACCACAGAACCCCAAGCTTACTGGAAGCATGATGTCGCTACTGATTCAACAAGACTACGCTTGAGACTTGAGGATTCCGATGTCAAAAATATTACAGCGATGTATAAGCACGAAAAGGCTGTGCTGGAATATGATCATATTCTCACTCAATTTAAGGAAAGAAACTATGGCCTTAAAAGACCAGGCTTTGTACCAAAACTTACATTTGATTTAGAAATTCTAAAACAAAAACGTAAAATGAGAACTCAAATACGAGCTATACAAACAATGAATACTCCTGAAGCACAAAGTAAAAATAAACATACTATGCAAACGTACAAAAATTGGTTAAAGTCCCATAAGTCGATTGTGAAGCAACGTGATGCTGAAATGATGCTATCAAAGCTTGCTAAAACATCTGGAGTGTCATCAACCAACATGGAACGTTGCAACAAGCCATCATGACAAATGCAGTAAAAGAAAAGGACTGGATAACGCATTATACCACTGTATACAGTAAAAAGGAAAAGGTAAAAGAGCCAACATTTCCAATTGTAACATCATGGGATTTAACCTTTGATCATGATGAGATTTTAACAACCATCAAAAACCTAAATCTCTCAAGAGCTCCGGGCCCAGACGGGCTGAGCAATTACATCTTAAAACAGAACCCGATGAATGGGCCAGTTTCTGTCATGTACTTTTCAATAAAATTGCGACTTCATGCTGTACTCCGAAGTGCTGGAAAAGTGCTATTGTAGTCCCCATCTTCAAAAAGGGAGATAGAAGTAATCCAAAGGACTACCGTCCAATAGCACTTTTAGACATCTTGGGAAAGGTCTATGCAACAATGCTAACACGTAAATTAAATCAATGGATCCACACTGTAAACCAAATGGACCCAAGACTGACAGGCTTCGAGAAAGGAGTTGGATGTGCCTTGAATTTGTTAATTGTAAACATTCTAAAAATGGAAACGATAAGAATGGGCAATAAAATATACATCGCTGTCATAGACTTTGCGCATGCTTTTGATAGCATTCCTCGAGAAAAGGTATGGGCTAAGCTATACGCTTGGAATTGCCCTATAAGTCTCCTATTAGCAATATCAGAATTGCACACTGAAATTAATATACAGATTAGACTTGACAGAGCTGGTAAATTATCGGATGCTATACCTACCCGTTGTGGAGTTAAGCAGGGGTGCCCACTGGCATCCATCATTTTTAATCTATTTCTCTCTGTCATAGATGTCACTCTTGATCAGACTCAGTTATTTCCACCAAAAATAAATGGTCATCAAATAAGCCGTCTTCTCTATGCGGATGATTTAATTCTACTAGATCTTAAGCCTATAGGCCTCCAAAGAAAACTAAATGCCCTAGAGAGATACGTTCAAACCAACTGACTTACCATCAACACGACAAAATCTGAAATCCTCGTGCTAGAAAACCTTAGAGGCAAAAATAAAGGCAGAGTAAGTAAATTCCGCTGGTCACTAGAAAAGACGTTCCTTCAAAGTACATCATCAACAAGAAACTTAGGAATGATCATCAATTCAATCGTTAACGACGCACCCTGGGTTGCTAGTGTTAAATCTAAATGTCAACAACTGACAAATCAAGCATGTATCATCCATAAAAAATAGGGGCAATATTCACTCCTCCCAGCCTTGGCGTTTTACAAACAAAAAGCAGTTCCAGCACTCATATATGGAGCTGAATGTGCATTTGGTGCCCCGTATCAGCTGTGGAATTCTCTTGAAAATATCTTTTGGACCAAGGTCCTACACCTACCCCAAGGAACCCCGACGGCGTGCATCAGATATGAACTTGATCTAATATCAATTCACGCCAGAATCTGTTCAAAAACGCTAAATCTCTACTCAAAAATGACTACTACAAACACCCCTATCCAATTTGAGATTTTACAAAACATTGAAAACTGCAAGGAGCAAAATGTGCTAACATCCTGGGTAGAGAGTTGCAAGATGATCTTGAAGAATCTTGACATTGACATCGAAACCCTACATATTAACCCAAATTTGGTGAAAAAACGCCTATGGAGAAGTGACTGGATCGTAACAGAAGATAGAAGAAGAACTCACAAACTGGTGGGAAATGTACCCCATGAAAAACAAGCATACAACGAAATTCCAAATTATTTAAAATTATTTCCAGAGGCTCGGCGGCGAGATTTGTATTTTAAATTTAAATTGAATCTACTTAAGACACAAGAGCGAAAAAGCTTATGGCAGAAAAATAAAAACAATGCAAAGATCTGTAGATTCTGTGGACTATGTGAGTAGACCTTAAAACATCTTACCTTGCTTTGCACAGCCGTCAGAAAGGAAAGAACAAGATGTCTTGGAGACTTGATTACAAAAAGACCTTTTTTAAATGCTGGTGATTGGTGGCAAATTATGTATGATGAGACAGAAAGAAAACTAATTTTTGCCCTTACCTTTTTTATAGACACTTTAGAAGTGAAACTAAATAACCTTGAAAAGGAAATTGTCTAAAGGGACTAAAATCTGTTGGGCAAAAATGTAACAATCTGCTGAATGGAAATTTTATGTTATGTTGATTGGATTATGAGGATGTAATCACATTTTAAAGGTTTGTAATAAACTATATAAAATTTAAAAAAAAAAAAGGGAAGAAGGACTGCCAAAAGAGAGGCTGTCCCAAAGGTTGACAGCTGTAGATGAGACGGAATGTCGAGAGCACCAAGAACTGGATGCTTATCCGCTGATAACGGTGTCGCTAGAAGCAACATCGCAGACAGACTTCCGCAAGAGGCAGAAGCCTGAGCTCCCAACCAGTCAGGCAGTCTGGACTCCTTTGGCAAGCCCAGATGTGCAGTGGGGAGGCCAGTAGTCAGTGTGGTGCCACAGGAAGCCGCAGAAGCTGCAAAGGGAAGTTATGGAAGCCCAAGGCACCCACAAACAGGCAAGAAGCACTGGTAAGCTCTCCAGAGAGGTCGAGAAGACCGGGAAAGTTGGCGGGAAGGCTATGAGAAAGCAGAATCATGAAAGCGAGTCTGGGACCCGGACCCATACATTGAATCATGGCCTCCAAACCAATCTTCATAGTCACAGTATCTGTTAAGAGTACCCCAGATTGGCTGTGACCAAAGAAGGAGTCGTAGAAGAAAAACAAGAAGACCTTACCACATGAAGAGCAAGTCAAAGCAATCTTCATGCCGACAGGACCTGGCAGAAGAGTATACCAGGTTGGCTGTGACCAGCAAAGCAGCAAGAAAACACAGTTGGAAAATACAGAGAAGGCAAAGCCCAAGACTCACTCGCATATGAAGAGCGTGCAGAGCACTTTTCTTACCTGGCAGGATAGTGTACCAGGTGGGCTGTGAAACCAAGCAGAAGGGAGGAGGAAAATACACTCACTGAACATTTGGAGGGCACAGCAACCTGGGAGTCAGGTTCTCCTTGAACACTAAAAGAGGAAAAGACCGTCACTGAACCTTCAGAGGGCACAACAACCTGGGAGTAAAACCTTCCTTTTGGGAGTTTATTTGTTGCACCATTTGGAACTTTGTTTTTGCGAGTGGAAGATAACTTGGAGACTAAAGAAAATCACCTTTTCACTTTAAGTTTAAGTGTGAGTGCTGAAAATAGGAATTTTGGACACAACAGTGGAGTTGTTTATTTTGACTATCCTGACAAACTCCTTATTTTGATGCAGGGATACCCCTCTTAGTATTAAGACCAGAAAGGTATTCCTCCAAACCTTATTTTTTTAATAAACATTTATAATAACAATCATGTCACCTGAGTATCGATCTCCTCCTTCCACACCTTTTCAGATGTTTGTTACAATCTTACCCAGAGTAATGTAGAGCATTTTAGCAATTGGAAATTTTTTATACAGAATTGCTTAGGTGTATACACCTGTACAAGGTACAAAACTTGCAAGTATGATACTCAGATTCTGGATAAAAATGTAACATGCAAAAGTGATCAACAACTGGAATATTATATACATATATATATTTTTTAATGGAGACACCCGAAAAAAGGGGGACGGCACTCAAAAAAGGTCGAACGCCAGCATACAAGTCCTTAAGATTGATGCATCAAACAGCAGTAAAGCACTTCAAATATACAGCTTGATTTTAGGCATCAATTGCAGATTAAACACAATACACCGCGTTTCGCAACGCTCCCGTTGCTTGATCACGTACAAAAAAAGACATTCATTACACAGTGCCATTAAATACAATAAACAGGTTACTCACCGTAGTGACCACCTTATTTCTAGCCCATAGTCCCCTTTCCTCCAAAGTGCTCTGGTCCCGTCCTGTGGGACGGGACCGGAGCACTTTGTAAAAAGCATCCAAAAAGTTTCCAAAAATGTGTCCTTCCTCTCTTTCTTGCGCAGGCCCCGGCACGTGGCCGTAACCCCGCCCACCTTGGCTCCGCCCCGCGCATCACCCATCAGTCCTTTTCTATCGCCAGGTCAGGGACCTATTAGCAATAACAGAGGAACCTTATTAGAGGGGAAGGCGGGCGGGCGTATGGAGGAAAGGGGACTATGGACTAGGAGTAAGGTGGTCACTACGGTGAGTAACCTGGTTATACTCTTACGTCCCGTCCCCTTTCCTCCATACTTATGGGAGATTCCCAAGCACTCCTAACAGGAACTACGGGTGGATGAAAATACCCCTCACTGAAAAAGTTTCTTCAGCACAGCCTGACCAAACTGAGCATCAGCTCTTGAGCTCATGTCAAGACAATAATGCTTACAAAAAGCAGATGGGAAGGCCCAAGTAGCTGCCCTAGCGATGGACTCCCAGGGAACAGATTTCTGAAAAGCAACTGCGGCTGCCTTGCCCCGCACCAGGTGTGCATGAATACCCTTAGGAGGTTTCAGCCCTTGGACGGTGCAGGCGGCGATACACCGAGAAATAGTCGCCTTAGACGCCCACTTACCCTGAGGGTTACCGAAAGTCACAAAAAGTTGAGAAGAACTCCTAAGCTCGGAAGTCCTGTCCAGGTAGAACTTAATAGCCTTTCTGACATCAAGACAGTGCAGAACCCTTTCAGCCTCTGAGGCAAGGTTCGGAAAAAAGACCGGTAGGGAGATCGACTGATTCAGATGGAATTCAGTTACCACCTTCGTTAGGAAGGCCGGGTTTTTACGTAGGACTACCATGTCCTTGTGAAAGACCAAGAATGGATGCTCCACTGACAAGGCCTGGAGCTCACTCACTCTCCTCGCTGAACTAACGGTGAACGGAAAGGACACTTTCCATGATAGGTACTTGAGGTCCATCGTGGCCATTGGTTCAAAAGGTTTCTGGCACAGCGCCGTCGGGTCTACATTTAGGTCCTACGGCGGGTGCGGACTACTACGAACCGGAGGGTAGAGGCATGTGAAGCCTGTAAAATGCCTCTTAACCACTGGGTTACTCAGAGAATAAGAGCATTGTTCCGTAGAAAGATAAGCGGAAACCGCTGAAAGGTAGGTTCTGCATGACAGAACGTGAACACCCGACTCTGCTAGGGAGGACACAAAGGACAGCACAGTGTCAATCGTAGCCACCCTTGGATCCAACTGCTTTTCTAAACACCAATGACAAAACCTGAGCCATTTACTCCTGTATTGGGATCTGGTGGAGGGTTTCCTGGCTGCCTGGATAATAAGCATGTTATCCGAAGACAAGTTAAGATGCTCTAAAGACTTGAACTCGGGCACCATGCCGCCAAGCTGAGCGATTGTGGGGAAGGGTGCCACATCTGCTGCTCCCCTTGGTGGGGAAGATCGGGGGTCACTGGTAAACTGATTGGCGGATACATCGACAGGTGTTGAAGTTCTGAGAACCAAAACCTGGCCGGCCACCACGGGGCTATGAGTAGAAGGGAACAGTTCACCGAGTTCTTCAGCTTCCAAATTGCTCGATGAACCAGAGGCAGAGGCGGGAAGGCGTAAGCTCTCATGTTGTGCCATGGAATCTCGAGAGCATCTCCAGAGAGGAGGCTCCCAGCCCCCCTCTGGAGGCATACTGAGGAAGTTTCTTGTTTACCGCCGTAGCGAAGAGGTCCACCTCCGGTGTGCCCCAACGCAGGAAAATCCATGAGAGGACCTCCGCCTTCAACTCCCACTCGTAGCTGACCACTGTCAGCCGGCTGAGGGCATCCGCTGTGACATTCAGCTGGCCCGGGATGTGTACTGCAAGCAGCCAGACACCATGAAGCACGGCCCACTCCCATATCTGGATGGGCAGGTCCACGAGGGGGGTGAGACTTCGTTCCCCCTTGCTTGTTGATGTAATACATTGACACCACATTGTCCGTGCGTATGCAGACCACTTTGTTGGCAATGAGCGGTCTGAATGCCCTGAGCACTAGGAAGATCGCCAGATGCTCCAAATGATTTATGTGCAGGAGCTTGTCCTTAGGCGACCAGAGGTCCGAGACCTGAAGAAGATCTAACGTCACACCCCACCCCAGAAGCGAGGAGTCCGTCGTGATTGTCACCGTCGGGGCTGGGTCCTGAAACCCCCGCACCCACCGACAGGTTGCTGAGATGACCACCAATCCAGGTCCACTCTCATGGAATCCGGAATCATTATCAGCTTGGAATCCGGGTCCACAGCCTGACGCCAGGAACTCCGAAGAGCCATCTGGGTCTGTCTCATCTTGAGACGAGCAAGAGGAAGAGCCGGCACACATGAGGCCATGAGGCCCAGAAGGCTCTGGAACCACCAGGCTGACATGCTCTCCGACTGCGCAAACATCTGACACGTGGCTAACAGATCCGCCATTCTGTCCCGGGTCAGGTACACTCTGCAGTCGATCGAGTTCCAACGAAAACCCAGGAAAATCAGGTCCTGCGAGACCGTCATGGAAGATTTCTGCCAGTTCACCGACAGCCCAAGATGGAACAGGAGTTGAAGGAGAGACTGGAGATTGCCCGCTGTTGTCAGAGTCGTCCAAATATGGATGCACATGGATACCCTGGAGACGAAGTTAGGCCGCAATCACCGACATCATCTTCGTGAAGACACGCGGCGCCGAGCTGAGGCCAAAAGGAAGCACTCGAAACTGGAAGTGCTCCTCTCCCAAAGAGAAGCGGAGATATCTCCTGTGTGGGTTCCAAATCAGGATATGCATGTACACATTCTGAAGATCCACGACGCTGAGCCAATCGCCCATCTGCAAGGAGGACCGTATCTGGCCGGGCGTGATCATCTTGAATTTCTCTTGGGGTAGGAAAAGATTGAACTGGGAAAGGTCTAGGTTGGTGCGCAGGCCAGCCTGGTTGGGTTTGGGCACCGTAAACAGCCAGGAGTAAAAGCCCTCCCCTCGCTCCCCAAGGGGAACGGGTTACACAGCTCTGAGGTCCAGAAGTCTCTGAACCTCGGCTTCGAGGGAGGGCGAGCCCGACAGCTGAAAAGGAGGGTTGAGGGGTGGGATAGGGGGTAGAGGTAAGTGGAAGCCAGCTCGAGCGACTGACAAGACCCATCTTTCTTCTGTGATGGCCTGCCACGCCTCCCAATGAGACGCAATGTGTCCTCCCACCAGGGTCATGTGCAAGCTCGGAAAACCCTCATTTAGCAGGTTTATCGGTGGCGGTGCCACCTGAACCTGAGGAGGAGGCTGAGGAACGGGAGAAAAACCGCGTCCGTTGTTGCCTACGGCGGTTATTCCCTGCAGGGGTATCCACTCAGCGAGACTTGCGGTCGATGAAGCCCCTAAAGCCAGAGGAAGGTTGACTCGACTCTGTGACAACGGTCTCTGGGTTTTGAAAGGAGCCTTAACCAGGACAGACAAGGACTTAGCTGTCTGAGTGCTATCCTTCGTCTTTGTGAGCTCTACATCCGTTGTAGCATGAAAGAGCTCCTTCCCATCGAATGGAAGGTCCAGCACCTTGTCCTGCACTTCTTTCGAAAATTTTGTTGCATGCAGCGACGCCTGCCGTGAGGTATCAACCCCCAGCATAAGGCCCCGAGCCGAGGTGTCTACGTGATGAACCACAGCCTCCAGGAGATCCTGGGCCAAGACCTTGGCGTCGGAAAGGCCTCCTCTAAAGTCTTCCAGCTTCTCGAGCGGGATAAACTCCTCAAACTCCGACAGACCTTTCCACATCCGCATGTTAGCTCCCGCTAATATCAATTCAGCGTTGGCCTGCCTGAGCTGCAAGGCCGAGTTGGCGAAGATTTTCCTCACGAGGGAGTCGAGGAGCTTGTCCTCCTTTCCCAGAACCTGAGTAGCCGTCGTGGAAGAGGATGCTGCAGGCCTGGACTGCAAAGTGGCCGCAGCCACCACTGTGGAGGAGGGGGCGGACAAGAGGACAGGGCCACCTCTTCCGAAGAATGCAGCCTGTACCTAGCGTCAATTTTCTTATTGACAAAAAGTCCAGAGTGTGGCTTCTCCCAGACTCTGCAGACCTCGGCCAGAACGGCCTTCTGCAAGAACAGGCCGGTACGCTCCAAGGGAGACAGGGGGAACGCCCCAGAAAAAACGCCCTCCTGCGGAGCAGGTGCCTCAGGCACTGGAACATCTAAGAAGTACATCATGTCCAGTACCAGGTCATGAAAAGCTCTGATAGAGCAGAGCAGGTCCTCGCTGTCCTGATCGCCTTGTGCGTCATCCGACAGATCAGGGTCCTGCTGAACCGTGTCGGGCGCTGCCTTGTCCACAGGGGACAATGGGGGCAAAGGCGGAAGAGTTGGGGGAGGCACCGTAGGCATGGGAGGCGCTGGCGGACCCACCGGAGGAGCAGGTGAGCCGGAGGCGCGGGAGGGCATATCTCCCGAAATAGCCCTTTGAAATACTCCCTCATGGGGTCGGTACGCATAAGCGTTTGAAATTTACCGAAAAAGGCGTCCTCTGGGGACTGCTTCGGAACCTGAGGAGGCCTCTCATGAGGTGGACAAATCCAGGGACCTAACGGGGGCGGGTGCCACACAGGCCCCTCCACCGACGTATCCACGTAAATCAACGGTGCCGATCCTGCAGGCAGCAAAACATTGTGCGGAAGAGGCATCCAAGCTCCAGTCATAAACTGGCTGATAAGGATGCGCACAAGGGACTATGTTCACCCAAGGGCACAAGCCCTACACCCGAGGCCGATGGCGTAGTTGTAGGGGTAGCACCCAAAATGGCCACCGCGGTCGTGGCGGGAACGGTCGCCATTTTGTCTTCATCTGAGGGGAACTGCGGCACAGGAGGAAGTGAGCAGGGGTCCCCGTCGATGGATCAGGGGTCTTAACTTTAGCCTTAACATAAGGGACCTCGGCAGAGCCAGTACTGTGAGGCCTGGAATGTTTTTGTGACATACCAATGGCCAAATTAGCCTTCGAAGGAAGGACCTCGGCACTGCCGGTAAAAGAAGAACTTTGCTTCTTTGCCCCGTCAACAGGTCTGGTGTCACCGCAAGAGTGGGAACGGTGAGAAACAGCTTTCACCAACAAGGCCTTGTCAGGCCTCTCAGAACTGTTGGTAGCTTTAGCCTCTGAACGAGGGACCTCGGACCCAGGTCCGGTAACAGCCTTATCTGCACGGGCCTCGAACATCCATTCGGTAACAGCAAGCCCCCCCAAGGCCTCGGGGCGCACCCCAGACTTATTTTTGAGGGAAGCCTCCAGAAGCCTCCAGAACGGCCTCAGGGTTTTTGGTTTTACTTGTAAACATAACGTCCCTTTAAACGTTTTTTATTGAATTTCATAGGATTCACACTTTTACGATCCAACATTGCAACATTATACATATTAGACCTCAATGGTGCATGTTGCAGCCAATGCCTAGGTTGCTGTACTAGAAAGAACACTGCAATGAAATGTTGTTCATATCATTACATTGCTTATTCAAATACGTAGTTCATAATACGTCTCCCAACCACCCCCCGACACTTTTTTGCCAACATGATACTCACACAACCCCTTGTAGGGACTTTTCATGAAAATTAACTGCACATGTGAGGTCACCAGTGATGTCATCAATGACATGTGTGATGTCATCTTTGATGTCATGGGTGTCAGTCTTAACAGTGCACGGTGGTGGCGTGAGTTAATTTCTGAGGTTTTTCGGTTTTACCTGTAACCATAACGTCCCTTTAAACTTTTTTTATTGAATTTCATAGGTTTTTATTAGTGCAACTTAACCATAATGTCTCTTTAACAACGTTTTTTTCAGAGAATTCCATGTGTTTTTACCAGTGCATGCTATTTTCCTACAACTTACTAATATCATACTTACCCCAATATAGCAACGTTTTTGTCCAATTTACAACGTTTCACCTTACACCTCTGTATTTCCCACCTTCTAGCATCATTTTGAACACTTCTATACTTTTTCCACAGTTTTTGCTTCCGTCGATGTCCGCAAACGTCTGCCGTTATTGCGGAACTTCCGGACAGTGCCACGTGACCATGCGCTTGCTCGCGGCATTACATGTCCATGAACGCGTTTGCAGTTTGCGTTCTGGTACTTGCTTCGAGGACAGTTCGGAACTGCATTTTCTACTGATCTAGGAACTTTCAAGCTCAAAATGTACACTTGCACAGCTCCTACACCTATTCTTAGTCATTATCCATTAACAATCTAGTACAAAGCACATACTTTGAATAATAGTAGCAAAACTGCTATTTATCTTAAAAATTGCATGATTTTTGTCACCCCTCCTCCCCAAGAGCCGCCACCACCACCAGCTGGAGGACCCACAGAACAAAAAAAGCACAGTATTTCCAAAGACAATGAAGAGGACTAAGAAGATGAGGTAGAGAAAGTGCCTACCTCTAGCACCCAGAGAGAATCAAGGTTGTGGCATTTCTTTATCTCTGTTGGGAATGTACCAAAGGCTAAAGCTACAAAAGTTAAATGCACCGAGTGCAACTTAGTACTCAGTCGCGGGCTACCTGGACATTACTCCTACGGGACCACCTCATTGTGCCGCCACACCAAATCCAGCTACTGCAATGCTTTCAGAAAGATTGTTCCTTTCTTAGCAAGTAGTAGGCTGTCTTCCTCCATCCTCATCTTTCTCAACCAATACTATAACCACACAGCCTACAAGCAATAAAAGAGGCTATTGATCCATATCTTTGCAAGACAACAGTCCTCTATATATACTTCAACACACAACTCTGCAGGGTGATGCAATTTTAACATGCATTTGAAGCTGTAATCAAGAAGCATGAGAAACATTGCCCACTGCCTTACTACCTTAGAAGTAACACACACGTAACATCTTCCCCTGTCCACTTGCCCCTCCATATTACTACTTGGTGCCTCATCCCTCATTTCCCTCCTCACCTTACATTCTAACCTCTCCTATTTTCTTTTAAACAACAAAAGAAAGTTTCCTTTAGGAACCACCTTTCACAGTTAAAAAATAGAACTAAAAAAATCTTATACACTCCATCTACTTTACATTTCTCAGTAAAGTACATAGACTCAATACGTTTTTCCAACATTTCCATTAGCATTTTGTGTTATGCTAATGGGAATGATGTGACGTTCATCCCCCGTTCCAGGGACTAGAACGGGGGATAATGGCCCGGCAGCACAAGTTATCGATCCAAGCGAAGTGTGTCTGTGTGCGCACTGACGCCTGCGGGCTTTGGCATGTTATGAATGAATAAATAAAGGGGGCTTCAGACCATTATCCTCCATTGCAGCCCCTGCAATGGGGGATAAAGGCCATTAGCACCCCTGGTTCCAAAGCAGGAACCCGGGGTGCTAAAAAATAAAACGCCTGTGACGTTCCGCTGTAGGAAGGAAAATCCTTTTCCAAGATGGCCACCATGGAAAGGTAAGGCAGGGCTCCGTACAGCGCCCCTCTTCCCTTTCCTTGGCAGCCTGCAGAACCCAATGATCATATTACCACGTGCAAATTTTTTTCACTTTCAAACCTATCCTACTTTCGAATAACTTTACCACATAGCCAGTCCCAGGGAGGACATGGCCACTTTAACACCATTTTTCATCCCTTGCGGTCATGGCCAGTAGCACCATGACACAGACAATCTGGCCACTGCCCATGGCCACAGGCTATACCTCAGTCACCAAAGGAATATCACTAATTTTTTGTACCTACATTATGACACTTGTCAAAAAATAAAACACGGGCACATTTGCAAAATCATGCTTTAAGATTCTTGCCAATGCTCCTTACACAAGTTTGCTTGAAATCCACCCATGTTTTATTTTCTGAAAAGTGTCAAAATGTACATACAATAGTCATAAATTGGCCCCCACTTGACAAAATCAATTCATCTTTACACAAACGTTGAAGGTTGGGTCTATAATCTTTCTGAAAACTTGTGTCCACATTCGTCAAACAGCAACAAAGTTACTAGCCATCTAAGAATGTTGAGACCCCTCTCTAATTTCGCCACCTCTTGAGAAAATCCCACCAAACTTTAGAAAAACATTTATATGTCGATTCAAAATCTTTTTGCAAACTGTTGTGCAGAATCATCAAATGGCACCACATGTATAAGCCTTTACAATATGTTGGGACCCCCTCTTGAAAGAATCCCACCAAACTTTGCAAAACCATTCAGAATTAGGTATACAATAAAATTCCAAAATTACATGCAGTTTCATTGAGTGTCGCCAAAGTTATAAACCATCCAAAAACTGCTGTTCACCAACCCTGTAATAACCCTGTAATGCAGAAATAGCCAAAGATGTCCTAGGACATCTGAAGTGTCCGCGAACACCATAGGGCTGTCCCAGGACCTCTGGAGTGTTCACAGACTTTGGGGATGGGAAACGCCTGTATTTTGGCTTCTTATGGCTATATCCCAGCCCATCCTCATCACCCCCACCTCCCAGATATTGTTTGTAGGGTTTGACAAGTGTAATGTGTTTTTTTGTTAGGTTTCTACCGCGGACACCAGCAAAAGTCAGTAAATCCAACATGGCAGGCGTTTCAAGAAAACTGACGCATTTCACGCTTTTCCCCATCCAATCAGCGGGTATGCCCGATGTCTACGAACTTCACGTCGCCCGATAGGCCAATCAGATGACTGTCCGCGGACCAAACAAGGAAATGGATCCGCGGACCGAACCCAGATATCAGTAATTTTTTTTTACCTACTTTCTGGTCGTTTAAAAAAAAAAAAACTACTGGACGAATTTACAAAAGCACTCTTTCGGGACCAAGCCGCTGCTACTGCCGCAAATCTGGTGAAAATCTGTCCAGCTGTTTCGGCTGTAGGCGTGAGCAAAGTATCTATGGAAAAAAGAAAATATTTGGGAACCCCCTATAACTTTTCCCCCCCCACCAAACTTGCGGCCCATATACTTTATTAGTAAAGTTTGGCGATCATTCGTCCAGGGGGAGCGAAGATATAAGCCACCCAAAAAGTGCTCTTCCTATGGTTTTAGCAACTTAACCATAATTACACGCCCACTACCGCAGGCCGTGTAATATATATATATATATATATATATATAAAACAAAGTTGTGTTTGTGGGTTTGTGTGTGGTGTTCTTGGGGACGTAACGCCTCACGAACTGCGAGGTCTGGTGTCATGAATTTTGCATGGAATATTCTGCATTTAATCCCACCAGAATCAAAACAAAACATCGAAAGCTGAAACATGATCAACATTATGAAGAAGGAAGGTCTCAAAACCATGAAGCTGATAGAATTCAACATGCTTTGAGACAGAACAATGAAAGTGCTGAAGAACCTGAAGCAAGGCTTACTAATCAGAGAATTTGTGCTGGTAAAAAAACAAAGCAACGGAACTGCTGAAGAAACTGAAACATGACTTGCTGTGAAGAGAATTAGTGCTCCAGAACAACAAAGGAATCAAACTGCTGAAGAAACTGAAGTGAGACTTACCGATCAGAGATTTAAAAATCTGAGAATTGAAACCCCGGCAAAGCCGGGTAGTTCAGCTAGTAATGAAATATATCAATAAACATGTCAATTAATTTGTGGATCCAATCATACATGTTTTTAAAGGATTGTACATTCATGAATGAACAGCTAGGATATAGTAGGATGGAAGAATGATATATATACATTTTTCTTAGTCATGTTGTATACATTGATTGTTTTTGAGGTCACTATTAAAGGTTGATAAGTTGGACAAGGAGAAAGAAAGAGAACATTATTGATACATTGATTGCTTTTGGATATTCTCATTCCTTTGATGTGGATTTATAGATTGTGATCTAAGTAGGATGATTTAGAAATGTTAAGTCATATTTTGTACACATAGCCTACTACGCCTACTTAAGTGTATCATGCACGTCTTTGCAAAATTCAGGAGCAAAAAGCACAATTATTCATTCAAATCCAATCAGCATTTATTAGTTAGCTGTTATTTTGTTTGCCTTTCTTATCTATTTGTCTTTTTTCTTATTTTCTCTCCAGATTACTATCATAGTTTTACAAACAAGGATCTTGTCAGCAAGCTCCATAAACTGGATAGTGTGTAGTGATACTCGTGTTACACCTTCACCTCCAGTGACTTGTGAATGTAATAAATTATACACAGTCCAATCACAGTCACATTTAGGCAGTCTATACAGTCTATATAGTTGCAAAGCCGGACACAAAAGGGTGGCCTAATAATACTAAGGGCAGGACGCCCCCCCCTGTGTTGATATTTAAAAAGCCCATAGTCCTGTCCCACTCTAGGGCTGTCCCTTCTGTTACTAAGGATTTAGAAATAGGCCACACACTTTTAGTGCTGGACGAGCTTTTTTCTTTTATGATATGGCATAAAGTTCCCCACAACAACATTTTTGAAAAGTAGCATTCAGCAAGGGAGAAGACAAATACTTCAAGAAAACCTGTGCCAGATGCCTCAAAATCAGGACTGCAAATACAGGCCATCTTCAGCGGTCAACTGAGAAAATGACTTATAAGGTGGGCAGTGAACAAGATGCATATGGCTGGTCCACTGTAATGACCTAACAGCAAAGCTTTTAAAAGTGTACAGAGACAGTACCAGCTCTCATGCCCTTGCCCCGCCTAAGGAGATCCGTGGCAGCTACATTACTTCATGGTGCACTGTTGAACATAAGCGGTCATTACTCTGTTGAAACCACCTCTCAAATGTTTGGTATGAATTCCACAATCTTGCATTTGCAAAACGGACATGCTCGGGCAATATTTGTTAAATAACTTCATCATCAAGGATAAGATACGAAGACCTGGATTCTTTGGGTATTTCATATCTTGTGTTGCTGCATTCTTTTGGACTAAACCCTAAATGATTTATTAATTTTCTACTAGTCAACAATTGTGTTTTAGGGGCGCAGAGATGGCCTGGAAAAACATTTGTGATATTAAATGCTTATTGATTTAATTCCGATGTGCCCAGCCTGCACTTTTCAACCGTTTAAACTTTTTTCAATTTTAACAACAATGAAGGGTAGGCAGAAGCATCTTCAGCACCGCAAGGCATCAAAATAGCTATACAAAGAAATTCTTTGTTTTTTCATCCCTTATAAAGATATTACAACCATTCCTGTACATGTGAAAAAAAGAGTAAGATGTTGAATGTACACGGCTCGCAACAGATCATGCATGATGGTGAATTAGTCTAGGCACCATCTGCGTATAACTGGACAGTGAATACGCACAAGTGGACTATGACTGAAAGAAGGGTGTGTCCTTGGAATGGCTGTGATTGACAACCTTTCAGCTCAGGCACCACAAGATCCTGGAAAGTAGAGGAAGGGTACCAAGCAAAAGCTATCAGTCGTTGGCAGGTCCAGTCAGAAAGTGTTTGGTCAGTCGAGATACTGATTCTGGCAGAAGGCCTGCCCAGGAATGTTGCTTTTAGGTGGAAATACTGAATCGTTGCAACGTTACTGTAGCCACCCTTGCTTCTTTTACTCAGTCTGTTGGCATAAGGTTGTCCACCCTTTGGTTGGTGGAGGCTGTACAGTGCTCACTAAAATTGGTCCCCTCAGTTGAAGTACTCAAGCCCCAGCAGGTCACGTTCTCAAGACCTGGGTGGGGAAAAGGCTTACCCGCCATGAGCTTTTAAGCAAGAATACACTATTCCATGGACTTCACAGGACAGTAATGGCCTTGGGCCTAAGATAAAGGCCTGAGCAAAGTTAGGGCTTGGCACCGGGACCGGCATTGGTTACTGGCCGATGAAGCCCATGGAAGAAGGTATTATTGATATTCGCACCTAGAGTTTCTAACCAGGATGATGAGAGCACTGAATTTGTCTGAAATAAAGGGCTGTGGTGAACACACAACGGTTTTTCAGATTAACAAAAAGATCCTCACCTACATGTCTACCATAGAAAAAGAGGGCAGGGTCTGCGCCGAGCGACTCTGCCTTTTCGATGGTGGCCATGGCGGGCGATAAGGCACAGAATGGCGCCAGCACAGACACAGAAGAGAGTATGAGCTGAGAAAGGAGAAGGCACAGGCAAGAGCAGACTGAGGAAGACAGGGGGCAATGGAGGGATGATTGCAGGTGGGTGCAAGCAGCAGAGAGTCTGCTCAGAAAACAGGCTTGGCTCATGAGATTCAACCCATGCATTGAGCACCTGAAAGACTGCTGCACCTGCCTCTGGTTCTAATGGCAGGAAAGTGCACTTGTCCAATATGGCAGAGGCGGGCCATCAGCTTTGGTCCCTCTCTGTGTGAAATTATATGACAGATTGCGACCTGAAAGTGTCTGAAATCCCTGGCTTTTTTGTTGTTCATTAAATAAAGTGATGCAATAACTACTGCTGGGAAAGGTAGGTTTGCTAATCAGACTTCCACTTTTCCTAAATGCTCCATGACAAAATGATAGTCCAAACATGTGCCGTTGTTGAGATGGCTTTTTAACGGTCTACACCTCTAATCTAAATTCTAATAATTGTATGCCTTTGTCTGGTGGTAAATACATTTTTAAAATAGGCCATGCCTGATTGTGACAACTGAGAGCACACAGCAAGTCGATTTCACAATAGTGCCAATTCTGTGAGCATGGCCCAGCTATGACAAGACTGATGTGTATTGGTGTTGTTCTGTTTCCACAATTGCAATGTCGGACAATAGCCAGGCTGATCCTTCTACAGGAAGAACAAAACCTTCTCAGGCCACATGAACCATGCCCAAGGAGGTCTTGTGAGAATGGGTCTTTCAAGGGCAGCACTATCATAAAGCCAAACTCACACCAGGCTGCTAACAACTGGAGTCCTTTGCATTAAGAGGGCAGAGTCAATGTAGCCATGAGGGAAGGTTGTGCTGAGAGATAGGGTCCTTCCGTTTGTATGTGGTCTTGGACTGTCCAGGGTCTCAATTCGCCTATGAAAAGGAAATCAGTAATGTCTAAATTAAATGACATGTCTGCTTCTGTGGTCTTCCTCCAAAAGACTCACTTACTTGGAGCGAATGAATGCAGACTATCACAAAGACTAATGCAGGTTCACTGAAGGCTATGTATAGGATGAAGGCTGGTGTTCAGCTTGAGGCACACCTCGCTGAAAAGGACTACACAGGTGATATTGAAAACTAAACAATATTACTATTCTGGGGGAATAAAGCGAATAGAATGTTGGCACACAAGCCGGCTAAACATAAAACCTGTAGCAACATCTTAGCACTGAAGGATAGGTTGAGATCAGACGATGCTAGCAAACTTGTCTTTTTGCACCAATACTATGCCTCAACAATGGTGGGAATATTGCACAATCCCAGAACCCAAGTAGACTACCTGGTGGCTGCAGCTCTCCTGTGTCTGCATCAGGAGATGGTACAAGAACTTGAACAACCAATACAGGAGGAGGTTAAAAGGTCCATCAAGGCGCTCAAAGATAAAACCCCGGGTCTGGATGGATTCACCTCACAATTTTATTAAAAATGTCAAATCCTATTGATCCCTCATTTGACAAAGTTGCTTAATACTTTCACGATCAATGGGAGAATTACCCCCTCCATCCAAGAATCGTCCATGATTTTAATTCTGAAGCCTAATAAAGATCCAAGCTTGCTTGAGTCCTATCGACCCAGAACTCTTATGAATAACGATGCTACGATCTGTTCGAACATTTTGGCGAACCGTAATAGAACTGGGCGGAAAGATGGAACCTGAGATGGGGGTGAGGAATCTGAGGGCATCCTCACTTCTTTACCCAATATATCCTCCTCCCATGGGGCCTGGCAAGGGTCATTTGCTTTGGATATGCAAGGGAGAACTACCTGGGCGGAAGAGGGTGAGGTAACCCCAGATAAGATACAGTATTCCTCTTTCTCTTTTAGCAATATCCCTTTGATTCCCCAGGCCCTTTCTCCCTATAATTGGTCTATTCACTACAGCTCCAGTAACACTAATGGGAACCAACACCACTTTGGTAGTGGGACGAGGAAGAGGACCGTGGAGTCAATGCAAATGGGAACCGGCCATGAACACTATCTATGTTCTAGTATTTCACTGTCACCTGAAAGGAGCGGTACCTTTAAAACGCAACAAAGGAACCACAACAATAAGAGGGGAAACCGCTTTCGAAATGCAGGAGCTGCTGCAAGCGGTAAGCATGAAACCGGCGTGTGCCTGAGGGCTACAACACAGGGCGGTGCAAAGCTGAGAGAAGGAGCTGGTGGCGAGACGGCAGGCAAGAGCAGAACGGGCCACGAGAGGACCAGAAATGAAGCACCTGCTAAGGAAGCACTACTCCGCCCAAGCAGAGAAGGCTGGTCAGTGCAGGTGGAGCCATGGGACAGGTGGGAGAGGCAGCCGGAACTCCTGAGTGAGCAAACAGAAGAAACCTTCTGGTTAAGAAGGTAGCGTACCGAAGAAATAAACGCTGGAAAGCCTGGTGAGTCTGCCAGACACCCAGAGAGGGAAAAGGGTCAACTAGAAGGGGTAAGACTATGCTGAACAGTGTTTGGAGGCTAATGCATGAAGGGGACACACCGGTGGATGGTCCATAGGTTTTGAAAGGCCAAAACCAAACTCAGCACGGGTGCCAGATGATAAGGTGCTAATTAAGCAGAGCAATAATTGAAGAGGCATGAGGCAGGGTGCCCACTGTCCACTTTGCTGTTTGCTCTGTCAATGGAGCCTCACGCTAAGTGGGTTAGGGATAACGTGAATAATAAAGGTATAACGCGAAAGAGCAAAGTATACAAGCTTTCTCTTTAAGCCGACGGCGTCTGGTCTCAATCACGAAGGTGAAGACATCTATAATAGCGCTTATGGGAGAGCTTGAATGCTTTGGCGTGGTCTTTGGGTTTTCAGTTAATTACTCAACGTACCAGGGCTGTCTCGATGAATGTTGTGCTCAGAACACTGTATCATTTCCTAGCTCTGCCTGTGTGCGTCCCGGTTGATAGCTTTACAGAGTAATTACACAAAACGTATAGGCCGGTCAGATACCACAACGAGCTGAGCGGCCGTTTCTGACATCTGTGTGCAGCCTGCTGATACAGGTTCGAATCCCGGCAGGGTCAACGCAACCTTTCATCCTTCCGAGGTCGATAAATTGAGTCCCACGCAATACCACGCTGTGGGATAGTAATATCAACTGTTATCTCAGCGCTCAGATTTCTGTGGGCTTGTAGTGCTATATAAAACTAGATATTATACCAAAAGGTATATACAAACTCTCATGGCATTTGACAATTATACTTTTTTTTAGCAATCTCTTTAGAATGGAACAAGCCTTCAACTGTTATCACAATATTCTTCATTATATTTATACATAGAAAAACAAGGCACCGTGTATAAAAAATTATTCATTTAAAATGCATAACTAAATCTGTAGTTCTACAGTTATTTCAAATTGAACACACAAAACCACTTCTAACCAGAAATACACCCCATACAGTCAAAACCACACTAATTCCCATACATTATTCATTCATACAGTGCAAAAAGCGCAAAAAGACAATGTATAAAGACAGTAGGTCTTGAAGATTGACCTAAAGTGCAGTGTGCTATTTTGACATTGAATGCACCATGCTACCTAAGTGCTGGCATGTATCCATTATCCTGTTCTGATACAGTGGTTCAACACACAGTTCATATAGGCTATCTAACTTTTATTGTCCAATGGAGCTTGACATTTACCCTCGATGAAAGTGAGAGATTTCGATATTCTCAGGTATGCCCTGGGGCCTCCATCAAGCGGAGAGCGGCGAGGGCCTTTTCCGCTTTGGAGTTCATTTATCTTTCGGGTTTAACTAAAGAAAAAGTGTTGGTACTTTAAGCTTCTTGATCGCTTTAACCCCCAAGAACTATTGCCTTACATGGTAAAGTGGGAGCAGGATTTGGGCCAATGTATTGGAGATGAATTCTGCGGCTATATCTGGGATAGGAATCTCCAGGCTTCTCGCTGCACTTCTGATAAGGAATGTCAAATGAAATGATGTTATAGGTGGCTACTGCCCCTGGACCGGCTTAATAAAAATTAATTGCGTGTATGGTTTTCTGGAGGAGATGCAATGAAAATGGGACGTTTCTCCATATGTGGTGGACATGTGTCAAAGCATGGTACTTCTGAAAGGAGGTCCTCCCCCACATTAAATCCATCACATGTGTATGCTTACTGTTGGACACGTTGATAGTGCTTTTGGTGGATACGGAGGATGGGATTTATCCACTGAGGGGTAACAAGGGTGCTTTCATAACTTATCTTTTACTCATTCGAAAACCACATTAGCTGGACACAAGAAGGCTTCCGAGGGGCCAAAATACAAATGTGGTGGGGCAAAATATAGGAGAATCTTGCAGTGGAGAAAATCACTGCCCTGTCAATGGGTAAATAGGAAACATATGTGGGGATTTGGCTACCATTTATCAATCATATTAACAATACTCTCCTTATTGTATAGAAGCTGAATTTATATAAATACTTAGCTTTACTATGAGTGTTGGAAGGGGAATGGAAATGCCAGAGTGAGGGGATATTTTTTTGTATGATTTAGAGGAGTATCGTTGCGGGTAATATGATCATGTGGGAGAGGTGAGGGTTGGAATAAGCTTGTATAATAAGAGTCCCATGTTTACACAATTCTTTAATGAATCTTTCATATCATTTGTTATTCTGTCTCGTGCCAATAAATAAAGTGGTTTAAAAAATGAAAAGAAAAGGGCCCTACATCTTGGTTTCTGTTAGGGCCACTACCTCAACCTGTTCCCTCCCCAACTCCACAGCCATTTCCTGCAGGCAAGTCACTCCGGCTGTGATGTCAGGAGGCAAAAGGGCCCCAATTACAACAACCTTGATTGGATCCCTCGCAGAAGGCTTGCTTAGGACCAATCCCCTGTGACATTTTCCGTTTAAAAGTAGGAGGCACCTTCTCCTGCTTTGATTCATCAATGGACATGAAAGAAGAACTAAAAGGTACCTCAGTTGGGGATAGTCTATCCTCAAGACCTCTGGCCAGAGAGGTGATGACTGAAGGCATCCAAGACAGAAGAGATCTCTCCCATTAAGGATTTTAAAGGGGCGTCGCACTCCAGACCAGGACTCTATACTGGCCAGGGATGCAGCGCACGATCAAAATGCTTTTAGATTTATGAATTTGGATTCAGCTTTGAGAAGGCAGCCAACCGGTCTCACACACCCCTTTAGCGTACACCCTGTGTCACAATGGACCATGAACCGGTGTAGTAATAATAGAATATTTATTTTAATTTTGAATAAAAATCACACATTCAATATAGGGCAGCAGTCACCAGTGTGGTGATAATTACACAGGAAAATGATAGAATACACTTAGTTTAACCTTCTAGCACAGGAGACACAATGCACAATTGAAAGAAAGCTAAATTCCCCCGCAACACCCCCTCAGATCCCTGTTAACCACATTTTGTGTGGGTGGAGAGGAGTAGCAAGGAGTCAGGTATACTATGCAAAATCGGACTGAAAATTTCGACCTACCACCCATGAATGGGAGACAAAAATCGGATTGAGCTCCCCTGAAAAATTAGCAAAATGGCATTCGGAATGACTAAACGTTGATTTTACATGTGCGGTTGAATGAATAAGGCAAGAATGAGTGTGGCTGTACTAAAGAAGTACGTAAACTGACAAGCTACAAGGCAATGTACTACACAACGGGCATACTGTTAAAAAAAATCGACTTTTGGAAGGAAAAACGGTGCAGCAAATTCACACGTGGCAGGATTGCAATTTCTTGACTTTTACAGGTTTACAATACAAAAACGGCTTGGAAAATAAGCTAAACAGACAAAATCGGAATACGGTTTTCATACTAAAGGACAAAGGCACATCACAGGTATGATATGAAAGTGAAAAGGTGCTTCTGGATGGATGACAGTATGGAATTCTTAAAGAAAAGGAAATACGTTTTTTACACAGGAACAATTTCCCGGGACAACTTGGTTTTGTTAGTAAAGTGATTTCTTTTACTGAAACTATATTTTAGTGACTAGATTGTTAAGGAAAGACACAGCATGTGAGGAGGTTATTTGCAATGGCAACCTATCCACGCCACGTTCAGCTCTATATGGGAATTAATTAAATTATTCAAAATAGTACTAGGGAATTATACAACGGACTGAATTGATTAGGAAAGAATGGCGCTAACACATGGAGATCAACACAGATTTTCCTAAGGACAGGATACACACACGATTCTGACAATCAAAATAAGAAATTAGATTCTTTTTAATAGGGTTTCTTATAGGGTTTGTAAAATGGCAAGGTAACAGAGCAAGGGATGCAGCTCTTTGGTTACTGTAGAAGGGAAATACTTACAAAGAGCCTTGAATGGGGTAGGTTTGGACAGCGAACGGGATTGCTGGACAGTGAGGCAAGATCTGGTCACTGCACAGCAGCAGGCTTTCCTGGAGGGCACCGATGGGCCTATCTGATCACTGCAGACAGCGAGGTGCATCAGCTGGGTAAAACAGGTAGCAGGACAAAAGGCGGTATGGTCACTGGATAATCCCAAAAAGGGTTCCACCATCTTTCCCCTTTTCTCCCTGAATTATTGTGATTTTTGTAGGGTTTAATTCTGGATTACAAGTTCAGCCTGGGTAAGAGGTTCTGCCTGAATCTGCTCTCAGCTACCCCTGGCCCTGCACTGGAATCTGGAATCTTACAAGGTGAATGTTGGATGTCTGGATCCCTGGATGTTGATTTGTGAATGCAGGATTTTTTTAAATGTTGGATTTTTTTGAATGTCCTGACTCCCCCTAAACTTCCTCCTTATAAAGGCCGGATGACATCAGAGGATTTTTACGATGTGGGCATAACTAAACTAGACCTACCTCTAAGAATCGGATAGGTCAGCCTGTGGATGTCGCCGCCTCCCTGTCAGCAGATTGGACTGAATGCAGTGGCTCATTTTAGTGTGTGTGTTTTTTACAATGTGCTTTGGTCTACCAAAGTTACTTTTGCCAAAATCAGTTATGGAGCAAAACACTTATATTTACAAATGTCATCATCAGGAAAATTAGATAAACAGATTCCATATTTCACAAGGGACATTTCTGTCCAAATGCCAAGTTTGTACAATATGGCTTTGTTCTCCTGTCATTCTTTCATGATTTCTATGAAAAATACTTTTTCAAACATCCTACAAATCGATATACATGAGCCTAACAGCGTCAGGCATATTTGCATTTTTTTAAAATAACTTTAGCATGTGTGCTTCCCCCAGAAATGACAAGTTCCTGGCGTCTGCGTACACAACATGTCAGAAGAACCTATAATGTCTTATTTTAATGGTGCAAAAATGACATTTAAAGTCCTTTAAATCAAATGGATGACATATCTGTCACTGGAGGGTGGTCCTTAAGATGTCCACAGTCATCCTAGCCCCCTCCCCCGTGACAGCTCTGGGCAGCAGTGCTCCTATAGCAACCTTTCAATCTGGCAGATGCAGCTGAAGAAAGGTGTCACCAGGAATTCACACTTGCCTGTGACAAGGCCAGTTCCCCATATCCATTGTTCTTGGCTGGAGAAATTTCAAAGTCTGACGAGGTCGCCAAATCCCAAACTTTGGCCACTTTCATGTGCCCAGGGGCTGGTCCACTTGGGGAAGGTAATTCTGTTCCCACGGGATTCAGTGCCCTTTGAAACCAGTGCCTGCCAAACCTGCTCTGCTAGTTTCAAAGTATTTTTTTTTAATTTTATTCTTTTTCCTTTCTTTAAGCAGAAATCAAGTCTTTTGGAATTATATATCATGTATATTTTAGAGCAAACCCCCCCATCTTCCATCCCATTTCTGTGCAAGCACAAGCAATAATTTTAACATTTGACTTTTAAAAGGCATTTTCCTGCTTGGCAAAAGCACCATTTTACACGCGGGTTAATTTTCCTTGGATGTCACTTTACAAATGTGGTTCTTCCTTGCATCTTCTTTCTGAACATTTCCATGGCCCTAGTCAATTTCTACTACACAAGGGTTCTGTGAAACGGACATGAGCAAAGGCAGTTTGCCTGTATTATTTTGTTGCAAAAAGTAAAACGCTTGCCTCACAGCCTGGAGTGAAGTTCTCTGCTCTTTCACAGATTTTGCCTGACACAACATGCCATTCAGTGAAGAATGCCGCCCCCATTTGCTGGTGTACAACCTGAATATGGAGGAACATGGATGTGTCTTACTGGGACCAAATTGTGGATTGTTGAAAAGATGGAAAGGGTATCAGTGCGCAGTCATTTTTAACACAAAAAATGTTCTTTTTCAGTGGGGAGATTTAAGCTGGCAGCATAGCAGCGCTGCATTTGAATTCTTGTCTTTGGTGCACATGAAGAAAAAACTGGCAGCCATTCTCAGGGTGTTCCAGGTTCCATTTCGCCCCATATGTGCTCGGCAAAGAAAGCGCAGCCATTCTTGTTGTAACTGATGAAAATGCAGTATGGTGGTGCAGGGAGTTTTCGACTGGGCTGGTAAATGTACCTGTTATGCTCACCTGGTCTCTCCGCCTCTCCGAATCCCTCTCTCCCTCCTTCCTAACAGGACTGCTCCTATGATGGAAAATTTCTGGTATGTTAAGATGTTTAAACGAGTTCCCACCCAATGGTAGCCCTGGTTCCCTTGATTCAAGTTTTTGGGTAAGTATTTCTCCTGCTCACCTTATGTATTTAGTAGACAAGCTCTCCTTCATGCTTGTTCTCAGTAGGGGCGCAGTTGCTTCTGAACGAGCCGAGTTACTTCACTGGTTCATTTGACTGCTTGTGCAGATTAGCCAAGTACACTGCTGCGACGACTGCAGTTTCCACTTGCTATGGGTTTTCTTCCTGCTGTTGCTTTATGCGCTTGTTATCATCCAAATGTTCAAGCACCCAGGTAAGTCCTTCTTTTATGTGTCCTTTCCTTATGTGTCCTTTATGTGTGATCTAGTTCTAGATCACTGTGGTTGCTGTCCGAGTTTTAATGTCCTTCTCTTTCTTTTGCAGAGCCTCCGTGATGCAAGTGCATGGCTTGGAAGCGGCATGTTGGCTCTGGTGCGGCTGTTATGCACGATGCCTTAATGGAACTCCAGGACCAAGGAGGTAAGTATGGAAGTATATTTTCTGAGTCCGTAAGACTACCGTGAATACTGGCTTAGTTTCGATGCACTCACTGTGTCTTCTTTCTTCCTTACAGGTGCAGGTATCGGGTGGGATCGGTTGCACTCGCGAGGCCGTGAGCTTCCAGAGGTACGAAAACCCACCGCAACGGATGTCTCAGATGACGAGAGAATTCCGGATGCAAGATGTACAGGTGAGTCGAGTTCGCAACGCAGGAGCGGGCATCGTGGGTGTTCAATGATTTCTTTTCCTCTTCTTTCTCCAGGCGCAGGCAGCGGTGAGCATTACGCTGTTAAACAAGATTAATGCGAAGCGTGTGCTGGAGTCAGGGCGAGGCTTATATAGCCTAACGCGCCCAGGAGTCTCGGCCACACCCAAACACTAGTCTGCATGGTTAATTGCATGGAATGGAGGATGTGGCCCTACGCCCTCCATGTTGGATGGTGTATAGTTCAGGCCTATTCTTACAAAGTCCAAGTGCCCTTTCCAGGACTTTTCCTGCGGGAGGTTGGTGTCACACTTTGATGCACAAACCCCACAGCTACATGAGGGCGGAGTTGCATACGTACCCTTGACCCACAGATCATGACAGCACCCCACAGTCCCATAAGCATTTTCAAGTAACAGTGGGGGTGAACTGCTGTGGACCAAGGTCTCTCTTCAAGTTCCTGAAGTTGGAGTGCATAGCAAAAGGACCTACCTTGTCTTCGAGCGCCTTGGATTAGGACTCCCAGCAACGAAGAAGCAGCTTGGAATCCAATTTCATCGCACTGAGATGTCTACAAGCTAGCTTGACTGCCCCCAACGCCCTTCGCGTCACAACAGGTCCCACAGTACTGCTTGTGTCCCTCTTCGAACATTCGATACGCTTGCAGCATTCTCAGCCATCCAAACACAAGCTCGACCCATTTCCTCTGATCGCCTTGATCAACCCGATCAAATTGTGGGAGCAACTTACTTGAGCGCCAACTCGACTGCTGGAGGCCATCGAAATCCTGTCTCGAATATTGACTCCACCCATCGGTGTTGGGAAGAATTCTCATAAATATGCGAATTTCTCTCTACCTTAGAGACTTCCCAGCTCTTTTGCTGACCTTTGGGACTTCGTACTTTTAATTCTGTTTATTTATTTTGATTATTGAGTTTTAGACAACTCCATAGGCATCATCTTTTCATGTGTGTTACACAGCACCCTCAGGACAGTGACACAGGGACGCTTTTTAGGCTGTCCCAAGGTTTAAATACCTTCTCTGGGATAAACTACTGTTTCCCAGAGAATGTAAAGTTAAATTGACTTTACTAGTGTTTTTAAATTCCTAGGCCCAGCACACACTATTTTACAATAAAGTGCTGGAAGGGTTACCTAGTATCCCCTATGTCTAGAAACTCATGTAGCAGTCAAATGCTACCCTTTCCTATCGAAATGCTGATGGCAGTGGTTTTACAACAAACTACCATGATTTTTCCCGACCGTGAACACCAGTAGCTAAAAATCACGGGAGTCATGTTTTTTTCAAGATGGCACCTAAGCCCCCTTTGTTTAAACAGGTCCCGGTCTTCTTTTTTTGCTATTTCTTTTTGGAAAGGTCCTTTTAGATGTTGGTCTCTGCGCGCCAAACTAGGTTTGGTCCCTTTGTTTCTATGCCTTTGGCGGGCTTCAGGACTGAAGACTGCCTCTGGCGTCCGAGTGTCTGGGATGGGCAGGAAGTGAGGGAGGTGCCCAAAACTCCCTATGCTTAGTCTCCTAGGAGACCCAAATGTACTATGGTGTGATTGGCTGGCTGACTGTCCGGAAAGGGCAGCCACCCAGCTGGGTGAGTGGCAGCTAGGTTGGAATGAATGGGAGAAAACGGTTTAAAAGGTGAGTCTCTTGGCTTGGAAGGTAGAGTCGACCACTGCAACGAAAGAACCGAAGACGATCTGGAAGATGACGGCTGCTGCAACTACTGGCCCCTTGGTTTGCCCGTTGGAGCCCTGCTGCTGCAGGTCCGAATCGCCAAGTTCATCTCGACAGAGAAGCCCCTTCAAGGACGACTTCTTCCTTTGAGTTAGTAGTACCAATCAACCCGTAGGCCACCTGGATACCATTCTCGAAGCTGGTTAGGATTAACCAGGGAGAAGTACACCAGCTTCTGTGCTTGAACAGCAGCAACCGGAATCGAAGATTTGCCAATTTGCCAGCTTTGTGATCTATCCCCGTGCAGTGCAGGAGTCCCCCGACATCCTCCCTCTTGTTCCCACGACTGAGGCTCAGGAACAGCGAGATCTGCAGGAACTGCCAGGAACAGAGGTCTTCAGCTGCATCTTTATCTTCAATATAAGGTACTGTAAAAACCCGACCAAGAGAACTTACCTCTCACTGCGAATGTGCGTGGAACTTTGGCAACTTGCAGGCCTAGTCAGCTTGTGACCCGACATACGAACCTTTCTTCCGTGAACTACTTCTAAGAACCGTGGCAAAGACTTTTCCGTTTTAAATACCAGAGCTGTTTTTACTTATACAAGACACTAGCCCACTTTGGCCTACCTATTGCATTGAATCAACTCCTCTGGTAACTCAAATTATTTGCACTGTTTTAAAGTAACTGTAATATTTGTTTTATTAACTTATGCCTTTTTGCTCATACTTCAATCTTATTTAGTTGCGACTTTAAGGGAGCTCAACTGCTTAGTAATCAGTATTGTAGTATAATTGTTGTGTGATATTGGTTGCCTCATTTAGTGAATGCTTTATAAATGAGTGTGTAATAAATTAAGAAGTGTTTTACCAAGAAACCTTGAGTATAAGTGTCTGACTACTTGTCATTGTAGACCTTTGTGTAACACCCTTACAAGCCCTCATTCCATCTTGAGATAAGCCTGGCTGCTCAGCTTGCTACCAAAAACTGTGTGGTACAGACTTCTACTAAAGGTTGGTTTTGCTTACACCTGTAGTCCTAGTTGTGTGTAGTGGTCCCAGAGGGTACTGCATACAAACTTTGCCTAACTATCGGGAGCCAGCATCTTCAAACCACAGCTAAAGCACCAAAACGTCCAGTTCCAAAAACAGAATAAAGGTACTGTGCAGAGGCCCTGTCCACTTTTTGGGAGCAAAGTGAATTTTAAGCCCCGCCTTCTCTATCTTGTACTTTCAAAGACACGGCATTGTTGCCAATCTATTGCCTGAACACCGCTGCTCATCAAGCCACAGTGGCCTTCCACAAAGGTCTGCATTCTCGGTTTCTTTTATAGGAGAGGGTTTTTTCTGGTGCTTTTTGATCGGTTGTATGCATTTTATTGTTTCATTAAAGTATATATATTGTTATAGAACATAGACTGGACTTTTTTTTATTTTGGGATCATTGTACTAACGTGGTTTGTTTTTCTGTTATCAGCTTTAACCCCTCCAGAAGATATAGCCTGCCCTCGGCCTACACTGCTAAAAGAGACAAAGAATGTATACCTTTCAGGCTTTGCCGGTTTCACCTTTATTACCGGGATCACTGCTGGCTTTAGAGTAGTGCGTGGATGAGTAGGCGGTTTAGCGACTACTCCTCCCGGTGGTCCTGCAGCGCAGCAGTCATTGTGACACATTTGCTTCCACACATGGCTTTGATGAAAGAATGCTCCGCAGCTAACATAGCAGATAGGACACCAGGTTATACATCACTGTGGTCCTAATGGGTTTAATACCGTTTTTAATCTAAGGGCATCCCTGTGAATGAACATGTACTGTGGCTAGCTACTGGTTTCTTTCAGGAAACGCAATTCAATATTTCCCTAAACAATCATGCCTTTCATGAGAACTGCCACCCTAAAAGAATCCACGCATGCAAAAAAACAAGGACTCAACCAACACAGCTGCAAAAATACATCTCGTTGCCAGATGAGGATGACTGAAAGTGGTGAAAGGGCAGTAGAAATATGGCGCAGGAGGTTAGAGCCATAAAATTGGGTAACAAATTCGAGCAAACATTCTTCAGCACTTCTTACCCAGGATGGTAAACTGCCGGCAACGGTCCGCCAGAAACACAGCCAGGCATGGTTATATGGCATTTGTGGAGCACCTTTTCCCATTGGTATGGCCTCAAAGAGCTGGGTTTGAACGCCCTTGGAGGATCACATTCAAAGGTATGAGAAAATTGGTCAGCGGAGATTACAATGCGTGTGTGCATTTTAGCCAGTACGAAGATACTTAAGGGTGTCTTAATCCCTGATAGTGACTCACGTAGAGCTGGCTAGTGGGTGGATCGTGTCCGCATCTTCTTCACTTCCCCAATGTACTTCTCCCTCACAACAAATTATATACTTCCATAGCCCGGTTCTCTTTTTTCTTTCCAGGGTCTTGAAACCATGTGACCAGACGTTGTGGCACTGTACAAAAGTGTGTCAATTAATAAACAAATAACCCCGTGCTTGTTCACCCTCCCATACCTAGACCCTTCCATTCTTGAGCTCTTCATGTTCAGAGAGGTAAGGTGCGCGTTTCCGGCAGGTTCACAACCGGGTCAAATGCAGCGTTGCAAAAAAAATAATGTTTCTTTGTTAGTGGATAAATAAACTCGTGGAAAGCGGTATGCGAGGCAGGTCACGTGCTGTATGGATAGAAATGGGAGGGACAGGGTCAAAAGCGTGCTTGCGATTTCAATTCCCAGGAACATTTACACAAACGCATTCGCAACTTTGGATGCCACAGATGGAAAATGGGCTTTAAGAATCTGCTTAAGAAGCACAAACTTTAAGTGGCACAGGGTCTGCAGGCAAGGGAAGCAATCGCAACATTCAAAACCTATCTGGGCTGGTCTGCCTCAAAGCCCCATGCATCAGCGTGAGCTACACAGGAGAGAAATCAACATAGAATGTTGGGAGGCAAAAAAGGGTAGGCTGTACTATGCCTTTTCATGGGGCTAGTAAGAATTTGAAGTGGTATGTTGACTGGGAGGTGGGATTGGTCCCGTCGTTGATATGGGACAAACCAGCTCCAGTGCCATGAATTACTTTAACAAGTAATTCTGCAGGTGGCAGAAATGTCAACCCCGCCTGGTATTGTGTCTAGCCAGGGTAAAGAAAAATGCGTGTTATTCAATAACAGTGAAGAGTTTGCGGGACGAAGAGTTAACGGCCAGAGAAGCACATAAGGACGAAAAAAAAAAAAAAAAAGAAAATCCTTCACGACGCTGGCTACCAAATGTTTTTTTCAAGAACCCTAGTAGTTAGGGTGGACCGGAGGAGGCTGGGCCACCTTTTTCTGCCTCTTTGGGGGAATTAGTGTCAATCAAGAGTGCCCTGAAGCTCACCGTGATGCATGCGATTAAGAGCTTACCCGATTACACCTCTGATGAGCCACGCTTGCCCGTCTGCTGCCACCATCTGTACATTACTATTACGTTTGCATTTCTGCAGCCTTACACAATCTATATTAGAGACAATAACATTACAGAAAGAGAAAAACATGCACTGTCAAGTGAACGAAAATTGACAGGTTGGGAGCCACCAGGGGGCGCCGAGATGTGCAGACGCTCCTCGGTCAGTCTCCGCCTTGGGTCGCCTAAAATTGTGATTTGGGCCCCCCCCAGCATGCTGATAGCGGTTATATGACCTCCCCTCCGCGAGTTGCTGATACCCTCGAGCACAAGTTGTGCGCTTTTTTGGGACCCGGAGGTGCTGCCACTCCTGTGTGAAGACCTTCCTTGGTGGCGAGCAGTGCCTGCGAAGGGGGAAGAGTTCCACAACGTGCTCCTCAGTGGTCAGTGGGGGAGGGACGGCTGTTTCCTGGGCGGCCGTTGCCTTGGCGGTCAAGCCTCCCTAATTGGATGTGTGTCGGCGCCCCAAGCGGAGAAGAGGGGGTCAACGGAGGATCCCGTGCTGGACTGCGATCCATTAAGGAATTAGTGGCGGGGGAGTGTGGGCACGAGATTTGAGCTCCCCCCACCGTGTGATTACCTTTACGATTGTGGGAGGTGCTGTCCATCTCGCTGGCACGGTCGTAGGTGAGCCTGGGGGCACTGTTCGTCGGATCGGGGGCCGAGGAGGGTCTCCTGCCCCTCCTGTTGGCCACCTACAGCTCCCCTGGGGTGCCGTGAAGCAGCGAGGAAGTGCACTCTGGGGAGCGTTGGTGGCCCGGCCCGCAGAGTTGTGTGACCCGTGCAGTCCGCGTTGGTTGGCGGGCGCCTCAGAGTCCCTGGCACAGGAGGAGGAGCCCTGGAGAAAGCCTTCCGTTGACGAGCAGCTCCTGCCCCCCGGGGGCATAAAGGCACCTTGTGAGACTGTGGTCCGAGTGACTGGGACACTACCTCTGGGCATCATCTTTTTTCGCTTTTTTCCCGAAACAGCACTGGCTAAACTGGCTTTAAGGCTTCTTCCATAGACGCAGACACCTACTGTTGCTTGGAAGCCTGAATACACCTGGGTACTCCAATTTCTACCCTTGGTAGCTCATCTCACTGATCCAGAGTGATCCTCTCTGCCTTTAGAAAACCCTGGCCATCCCTTTCGGCAGGTAGCCCAATGCTGACCTGAAACAACTTGCAGACGTCTGTTGAATTACCATCATGCATGCAAGGTCATAGACCTGCTACATAAATAGAGCCAGGCACAGTCTCTCCCATATGACCGGAAATCAGCTTTCAGGCCATCCAGAGACAAGTAGAGCAATAACCTCAACATCAGCACCTGAAGAACCACACACCACGATTGCCCCGCAGTGCACACCCCCTTGGACCCTCTGTGTCCTACAATACTGTAGACCACCAAACCCTCAATATACACCTGGAACAAGACAGGGACAGCATTATTGAGCTGATTCCCTTCCTCAAAAACCTGCGCTGCAGGTGTGGATGGCAAACATACCTTCATACACTGCAGTATCGCACTTGTGTCTTGGGGGGGCTGGCCCGGTGAAGAGTGAGCTGTACGAGGTGGCGGCCCCCTTCTGCTTGGGCTGGTCGAGTTCTTCCATTGCAGTGTTTTCCTGTTAGACAGCTCATTCTCCCGGGCCTGGTTTTCTGTGGTGGCCTGGGGCGGTCCCTTTCTCGAGTGGGGAGAGGAGTCTCTTCGGGTTCCTTGGTTCCCTCTGCTAGAGGTGGTGTGGCAAGTAACACCTCCAAGGCCCAAGGACACTTGTATCGGCTTGGCCCGGCTGTCTCCCTGGCTTTGCTGGCGGGAGGTTCTGCCCAGGGGTTGGTGGGGGGGCCCTTGGAGTACTGGCATTGGGGCAGAGCTGCTGATCAAGTCGGACAAGAGGTCTGCGACGGTGATTGCCTGAGGGTCAGCCCAGCCGTCGGCCCTCTTGTGCCTGGCCATCCACCTGCTGTATAGAGCTGCTGCTCTTCATTGCCTTCTTCCCCTCTTCTGATGGACTGGTCTCAATCTTTACGGAAGTTCCGGCGCTCCCCTGAGCAAAGCATGGATAGGAGCGAAACACGGCCTATGTCCCAGTCGGATGCCATGGAGGTGCAAACAATGAGTCAAAATATGGCTTCTCTATTGGAGGAGATAAGAGGCTTCAGAGCAGACATCAGCAAGAGACTTGACTCCCTTGACAAAAAGCTAGACGCTGTTGATGATCGGGTACAAGCATTGGAGGCCAATCAAACGTCATCAGATCTCTTTGAAACCCAATTCGATACGCGCCTAGTGGAGCTGGCGAGAAGGGAGGAGAAGATCTCCCTTAAATTGGACAATCTGGAAAATAGGGAACGGTGCTCTAACCAGATTTCGAGGCATTCCGGAGCAGGATGGGGAAACGCAGTCCGACATCATGAGAGCATTCAGAGCAATTATAAGTAAACTCCTTGACGGAGGTAATACTAGTGAGCCGACAATTGATAGAGCTCATAGAGCAGGAGGTCATGCTGGCGCCCCTAGGTCAGTCCTTGTCAAGTTACACTATTTCTCAGAGAAGGTCAAGATCCTGGATTTAGCCCGGAAGAAAGGCCACATTGCCTGGGAGAGTTCTTAAATAATGATCTACCAGGATCTTTCGGCATTTACTCTGGCGCGCCGGAGGCTTTGTGGCCCCTTGATTAAATGGTTGCAGTCTAAGGTAGTGCGATAAAGATGGGGTCATCCCTTTTCTCTCGCATTTGAAGTTGAAGGTTATAAGTACTCCCTTGTCACAGAAGCCGACATACAGAGGGTGACTGGTGAACTCTTAGGAGACTCAGATGGGGGTGCTGGAAATTCAGATGGAATTGTGAAAGACACTGACCAGCGGAAGCCCTTTCGATTTGTGGAGAGGCGCCGCGTCCGAGGTCATAGGAAATTTAGAAGGGTGACACCACCTTCTCCGAGCCAGCCGGCCTCTTAACCTATTTGGGAAGGTTGTTTCTCAGAGGGTGTTCTGAGGTGTTCCAGGGATTCAGTATTCAATGGGGGTGGGGGGGGGGGGAAGTCCTGGGGGTTCTTGGGGCTCTCTGGTGTTGGCTACGTCTTGAAGAGGGTGACTTAAGCTAGTGTGGAAAATGTGTTGGTGAATGGGGGTCATTGAGCACTGTGTGCCGGGGGGAGGGGGCTCAAAAGGATGTGATACTTTTTATATCATGGGCGGCCCAGGCGAAGGCAGCCAATCGTGGCCTGGTGTGGCAGCGGTTTCATATTGCTGTCTAGCCAGGCGCTCGGTAAAGCAGGGGGTGGGAGGATCTGGGGGTATGTTTTTTGTGGGTCATGGGGGTCAGTTTGTTTCAAGTGCTTTGGGGTGTTACTGGTTATTGTAGTTGCTTATGCTTGGGGGATTTATTGGAGAGTCATCTGACAAGGTTTTTTTCGGCGAGTTTATCTTTCGGTTACCAATGCCTAGACTTTATTTTTTGAATGGGTGAATGTGATTTCCCACTGGCGCTGGGCTCGTTGAACGTGCAAGGCCTCAACTCTCCATATAAAAGGTCTTTGGTGGTAAAGGAGCTCAATAGGTGAAGCTTGACATTTTGTTTCTTCAAGAGACTCACTGGGTGAGGGGAGCAGAACCTGCTTTGAAGGCAAGGTCCATTCGTAAAGTTTTTCATGCGTCCTCCAAGGTCAAGAAGAGAGGGGTGGTGATAGTGATCTCCCAGAAGGTCCATTTCTCTCTTCGAGCCCAGGTCAGTGATCCTGAGGGCCGTTTTGTTATGGTCAAGGGAGATTGTAGACGAACCAAGGTTACCTTGATCTCCGTTTATGCGCCAAATGAAGCCGAGGATCGCTTCTGGTCTGAGATGAAGCTCAAAATTATTACCTTTACTGAAGGTGCTTTAATGGTGGGGGGGGGGTGATTTTAACATGGTTCTCGATTACTTGTGTGATAGGTTGCCCAGTCACCCGGTTACGGATTCCCAGCTGCAAAGGCACCTTGCGTCTTCCTTCCAGAGCACCAATGATGACTTGGGGCTTATGGACCCGCACTCGGCCCGGGAGGGTGCTGAACCCCTATTTGCTTTTTTCTCAAAACCCCATTTGTCATTCTCCAGAATTGACTATATCCTATTGATAAGGGGCTTTACGACAGAATTTCGGAGGTTCGAGTGGAGGTGACTCCGTGGTCTGACCACGACTTGGTAAGGGTCCGATTGGGGATTCCCCTGGTACTCCCAGGGCCCAGACAGTGGACCTGCAATGACCTCCTGCTGAAAGATAAGGAGCTTGCTCAGACTGTCTTGACCGCTATTGGGGAGTTTTTTTAAGTTCAATGATAATGGGCAGGTGAGCCTGGAGGAGGTCTGGGAAGCCTTCAAGGTAACGATCAGGGGTGTCCTTATTGGGTTGGGGGTGATGAGGAAGCGAGAGAGGGGTAGAGAGGAAAAGCTTCTTAGGGACAGAATTGGGGCTATCCAGCCGAGGGTAAATTGAGATCCCAGATCTTCCCGGGGAAGTTGGCCGAGCTCCAACAGCTTAAGGCGAAGCTAGCTGCTCTCTTGGTGGGGCAGACCGAAAGGAAGCTGTCCTTCCTTCAGCAAAGGTATATGGAGAAGGGTGAAAAAGTTGATAAAATCCTAGCATGGAGACTCCGTGGCTTAGGGAGAGTAGGCGAGTGGGGGCTCCTGCTCTTCCAGATGGTAAGCTCTGCTGAGAGGACCCTGGGATAGCTGACGAAGGTATTATGAAAGCCTATATACATCTGAATATAAAGGAGATGGGGCGGACATAGATGAGTTTTTGGAGGCATTGTCAATTCCTTCCCTTCCCCGGGATCTCAGAAAAGCCACCCCCCTGGAGGACTCCATTTTGCCCCAGGAGGTGATAGACACTATAGGCGCTATGAAATCAGGTACAGCCCCGGGGGATGATGGGTTCACTGTTTTTTTCTATAAAATATTTTGCGGTGCCCTGGCCCCTTTCTTGGCCAAATTATTTAATGGTGTTCTTGACTCGAGTCAGCTCCCCCGTCTATGCTTTCGGCCCGTATTGTAGTAATCCCTAAGGAAGGGAAGGACCCGAGAAGTTGTCAGTCGTACCGTCCCATCTCCTTGCTTAACAAGGACATGAAGATTTTAGCCAAGCTCTTGGCGAACAGGTTAGCGATTCACCTCTCTGCCCTTGTACATGGTGACCAGGTGGGTTTTCTCCCGGGGAGGCAAGGAATCGACAATATTAGGAAGTCGCTCGGGTTGATGCATGAGGTGGCCCTGACTGAGGAGGAGGCTTATTTGCTATCTATGGACTCGAAAAAAGCCTTTGACCGGGTTGAGTGGGCCTACCTGAGCAATGTTCTGGTGAAAATGGGTCTGGGGGCTAGATTTGGTAGATGGATAGCAACTTTGTATAATGGACCTTCGGCCAGGGTGGCAGGCAATGGCGTGTCCTCATCTCCTTTATATCTCTCCTGTGGAACTCGCCAGGGTTGTCTGATCTCACCTTTGCTTTATGCTCTGGCGATTGAGCCTCTATTTGTAGCGGTTAGAGAACATGGGGGTATATCGGGGGTCAGGTGTGGTGATCTAGTCTTTAAACTCTCGCTTTTTACCGACGACTTTCTGGTGTATGTGACTAATCTTAGGCAATCACTTCCGAGTCTCCAATCTGATGAGCGCTTTTGGTTCCTTCTCTGGGCTGAAAATTAATCGTACAAAATCGTGCTTGATGCCAATGGGCAGCTCTGACTTAGAGGTGGGGGAGAGGACTGCTTGCAAGGGTAAGAGTCGAGCGGGAGGCAACGCTTTATTTGGGGGTTTGGATCCCGAGAGACCTGACTAAGCTTTTTGAGGTCAATTTCCCTCCGTTTCTGGCGAGGATTTTCGCTGATCTCCGGCGCTGGTCTTCCTTGACGCTTTCTTGGTTCGGCCGTATGGTGTCGATCAAGATGAACGTTCTTCCTAGTCTGCTTTACTTGTTTTCCTCCCTCCCGGTCATTATCCCAGAGTCATTTTTTAAGGCTCTTCAGTCAGAGGTGGGTCGCTTTATCTGGAGGGGAAAGAAGCTGAGGGTTAGATACGATACTTTAACTCTCCCTCGTTCGACCGGGAGCTTTGCCTTGCCTGATTTTTGTCGGTACCATAAGGCGGCTCAGTTAAGGGTGTTCCTCGAGCACTTGAGGGATGAGATGAGAAAGTACTGGTCATACATTGAGGATGTCCATGCCCATCCCAGAAAAGTGAGAGACTTCCTGTGGGCAGTGGGAACCCCCCTTCCTAAGGCAGTAAAAGTGCATCCCACCTTCTCTGTGTTGTGGTCGCTGTGGAAGAAGGATAAGGGAAATGTGTCCCTTTCTTCTTGGACCTCCCCCCTGTCCTCGGTGTGGGCACCCCCATTCGATTTGGGTAAAAGAAACCTTCGGGGAACTCAGAGATGATCGGACGGGGGACTGGAACGTGCAGCCCAGTTATTCAGGCAGCGTGTATTCATAGACTATGATAGCCATGTGGAATCTCTGGGCGCTCCTTCAATTTCTATTTTTGACTATAAACGAGTTAAAGGTATTAGGACTGATCCCCAGTGGGTTGAAGACCTAACCCGCCCCCCACTCCGTTGGAGAAGGTGATAATACTTGGTCGGCCATTTTTAAGGTCCTTTTTTCGGGATCCCTGTGCACAGCGGCAGCGGAACATAATTTCAAGATGCTGCATGCGTGGCACCTTTCACCCGAGAGAATTGCCAAAGTGTACACGGGGGTCCTCCCCGCTCTGCCCAAGAGGTTGTGGTCAACGAGGGTCCTGGTTCCACCTTTGGTGGGGATGTCCTTCTGTCAAGTTTTTTTGGTCTGAACTCCTGAGCTGGATTAAGGAGATTATGGGGGCTGACCTACCCTTGCAGCCCCTTGTGCTTCTCTTTGGTGTTCTGGCCTCGGATGAGGGTGATGAACCTTTGTCACGGGTGGTTCAGGCCATGTTGCGGGCGGGGACGTTTGCCTTGACTCAGAAGTGGAAATGCTCTGTGATGCCTTCTAAAGCTGACTGGTTAGCTAAACTCTGGGTGATCTTTACGTATGAGAAACTCTCGGCGATCACTCATGACGCCATGAACTCATTTTTGCAAGACTGGATGATGGTACTGCTTCATGAAGATTGTGAATCAATGAGACTTTGAACGAAGAGAACTTTCATCTGCCTTTAAAATTTGTGAGGCCACCTGGGTTGTCACTGGCCGTCCTTTGTTTCTATGATTTTTTTTATAACTCTGTTTATTGAGTTTTAAAGCATAACAACATAACAAGAAACATGAATCATCGGCATACAACAAATGAGAAAGGCATAGCATAGCAGCATCAAAGACAATATCAAAGGCAAGAGGGGCATCGCAGGGCCAATGGCCAAGGACAGTTGCAGGTCAAGGCAGGCAGATAAAGTTAATCAAGATGTTGAGCTGTATCGACCGGCGGGGTTTACTGCGCATCAAGCCATTTGTCCCATATTTTCCTGAATTTGTGGGGGCAACCCCGTGCGTTGTAGATCCGGCGTTCCGAAGCCACACACCTGTTCAGGTCATTCCTCCATCGGTTCAGGCACAGTGGGTCTGCGGAGCCCCATTTAGCCGCGATAAGTCTCTTGCCAGCCCCTTACGCTATAGAGAGGAACAATTTCCCATGTTTTGTCAGGTCTACTTCCCCCCAGATGCCCAGGAGTATCATTTTGGGGTCCCTAGGGATTGGTGTTCCCATGGCGGCTGAAATCATATTAATACAGTCCCCCCAGAAGAGCTGTAACAATGGGCATTCCCATATCATATGGTAGAAGGTGGCGGACTCAGTTTTGCATCTGATACATGTCCCATCATCTAGTCCCCCCCATCTGGCCATTGCAGCCCGTGAGTGATAAGAGCGGTGGAGAATTCTCAATTGTATTAATCTGAGTTTATTTTCTATCCCAATTTCCCTGTGGGACATCAACGCATCGACCCAGTCCTCCGGCTCCAGTTGACCCACATCCCTTTCCCACTTTGCTTTGAGCCCGTCTAGCTGCGTAGTCCCAAAATAATTGAGGGCCTGATAGAGAGTGGAGGTGACCTTTGAGGGGATGCCTTGGGGGAGGATATTGGTCTCAATGGGAGAGCATGGGGGTATGACTGTCGTGTCTGGGAATTGGGTGTGAATGGCATGGGTTAACTGCGCATGTCGAAACCGGTCCATGGGCGTCAGATCGAACTGTACTTGCATAGTCTCGAAGTCTAGGAGGCGCCCCCCCTGTATCACATGTGCCAGTGTATGTATCCCTTTTGCGTGCCAGTGTGCGAAAGCACCCATTTTCACTACTTCTGGGAGGAGTGCGTTGTGCCATATAGGTTGGGACAGTGTTGGAATTCCTTTCCAGCCGACCAGTTTGTGTGCCTCCCGCCAAGCTCGGCGGACATGGTGAATCATCTTGGGAAGCCTCGGGAGACGGTTGTGGGTGGCATACAGTGTCTGGAGTGGGGATAACGGGGCCATGGTCTCCAGCTCGATACAGATGTGCGGTAGCGTGGGCTCTGCATGCATCCAATCGTTTACCACTCCAATCTGTGTTGCAAGGTAATATGTACGTATGCAGGGCAAGCCAATACCCCCCTCCCAGACCGATCTTTGGAGCGTATCAAGGGCAATTCTGGATTGCTTCCCTCCCCATAATAGTGTGCGGAGATTCCTATCGATAAGTGCGAAGATTTCCTTGGAGATGGTGAATGGGGCGTTTTGAAGGACGTGGAGGAGTCTGGGGAGGGTCATCATCTTAAATAGTGCGGCTCTGCCCAACAGTGACAGGGGAAGTGATTGCCAGTGGGAGGTGTGTCTGTTGAACCGCTCAAGCACAGGCTGTAGGTTCAGTTGGGGGAAACTTTCAAGTGTCGGGTCGAGTGGTATGCCTAAGTATGTAAATTCCCTGATAGAGATGTGGTATGGGCAGGACTCAGGAATCGCGGAGTCACCCCCCTGGATTGGGAAGTAAATACTTTTGGTTTCATTCACTTTCAGACCTGCAAAGTTCTGATATTCCCTAAGGATGAGGGAAACAATAGGGCATGAGATGCATGGGTTACTGAGATAGACAAGGAGGTCGTCCGCATATAGTGAAAGGCTGTCTTCACCCCCCCCCCCCCCGGCCAGGCAAACCCGGTCCAGTTGGTGTTAGCTCTGAGCTCAATAGCAAGTGGTTCGATAGCCAGGAGGAAGAGAAGTGGAGACAGCGGGCACCCCTGTCTCGTACCCCTACCCAGTGGGAATGGTTTAGAGGATCTGCCGTTTACTCGTACCGTGGCCTCCCGGAATGCATAGAGCAGCCTGACCCATGATATGAATGCTTGTCCCAGGTTCATCCGGTCCATGATTGCCCACAGAGCGTCCCACCCCACCGAGTCAAATGCCTTTTCAAAGTCCACCACCAGGAGGGCTAGTGGGGCCGGTATCTCTTTGGCTCTGCACAGCGCCAGCTGGACCCTGCGTAGGTTCATACGAGTGGACTTGTTGGGCATAAATCCACACTGGTCCGGATGAATAAGGGTCTCTATTACTTTCAGAAGCCTGTTAGCGAGTGCTCTGGCGAGGACCTTGGCTTCTCCATTAATTAATGAGATGGGGCGATAGGAGGCACATTCCTCCGGAGGTTTCCCAGGTTTATGTATGACTATGATGCATGCCTTCCTGAGGTACGGGGGGAGCGCCCCAAGTTCTTTGCTACGTAGGAACATGCAGTGCATATGGGTCGATAGCCTACCTCCGAGGTATTTCCATGTTTCTGTGGGGAAGCCGTTGGGGCCCGGGGTTTTCCCGGGTTGGAGCTGTGTTAGCGCCTCTTGCACCTCGGTCTCTGTGAGTTCCGCGTTCAGGAGTTCCGACTGGCGTCGTGAGAGTTTCGGGATCTCGATCGGGTCGAGGTAATGGGAGGGTGCAGCCGGCGAGCCTTCGGCGGCTGGGGTATAGAGCTTCTCATAGTAGGTGGCAAATGCTTCGACAATGTCAGAGTCGTCCGTGAGTAGTGTGCCATCCGGTGACTTGATGGCACGCACATGTCCCTTGTTTTGTTGCCGCCTCTCCAACCAGGCCAGTGTCTTATTTGCTTTGTCGCTGTGTTCATAAATTTGACTCCGGACGAGCTGGTGGGCAGTTCGTGCTGTGTCCAGAGCTAGGTTACTGAGGGCATCTTGTGCCGTGGTCAGGGCATCTTTCGTCTCCCGGTCGCTGCGCTCCAGGGTCTGTCTTTCACACTCCAGGACATATGCCTCTGCCTCTCCGATCTTCTGGGCTTGTTTTCTCTGGTGGTCAGAAACCGCCGAGATAGCTTCTCCCCGAAGAACTGTCTTATATGCCTCCCAGATCGCGATCGGGCAGTCCACTGAGCCCTCATTGAGCTCGAAAAACTCTGTTGTCTTTTTTTCCAGTTCCTCCACTATCTCAGGGAGCCGCAGATGGTATGTGTTCAGACGCCAGTTGCGATCCGGACCTGGGCAGGCGCTCTTCAGGGTTAAGAGGAGTGGAGAGTGGTCCGAAACGCCCCTTGCGAGGAACTCAGCAGCCAGGAGTCTGTGGTGTATGCTACTGGGGATGAAGGCATGATCAATCCTGGCGAATGACTTGTGCACGCCAGAGAAGAATGAAAAACCGGCCTCGCCGTCATGGAGTGAACGCTATGTGTCCGTCATTCCCAGGGCTTCGGCGAACATGGCGAGTGGCGTAGAGGCGGGGCGGCATCCGGATCTCCTATGAGATCTATCGAGATCCGTGTTAAAGTCCCCTCCTATCACCCACAGATCGGCCTCTTCCTCCAGGAGGACATGCCGCAGTTCAGACAATAGTTCCTTCGTGAGCGTGGGGGGGGCATAAATTGCTGCGAGGCCCCATTTTTCGCCCCAGACATCGGCGAGCAGCAACACATATCGGCCCCGGGGGTCAGTTCTGACCTTCCTAACCTGTAGGGGGACGCGTTTGTGGACTAGGATCAACGTGCCCCTGGCGCCTTTCGTGAATCCGGCCTGGTAGGTGTGTGGGTAGTTGGACCTTTTGAAAAAATTGGAGTTCGTACCGATCAGGTGTGTTTCGTTTAAAAGAGCTATGTCCGGCCAGTAGCGATTAAGGTATTGGAGCACCAGCCTTCGCTTTATGCTGGAGCCCAGTCCATTAACATTCCAGGACAGGAAGGATATCTTGTTGGAGGTCATCCTATCTGCGTGGGTGCTGTAGCTCGTCATCTGGGCGGGTCAATGGTAGTTGCATAGTGTTCAAGGGAGCGCTGGGGTGCTCCCGCAGAGGAAACGCCAGTGGGTCGCTCCGTGACGACCCGCCAGACGCTTGGAGAACAGTAGTGTTATTAGCCGTTTCGCCCGGAGGCCATGTGCGCCCCCCTCGCCAGTGCCTGTCGGTGTCATGCCTTCTCGATCCATAATTCGGATTCCTTATATACCTAAAACACCCCCCTCCCTGTACTTCCACCCCAACTGGGAGCACCTGTCGCCCAAACATCAAACTTATAACTTATTGAACTTCCTCGGGGTCGCCCGGACTGCGATAGCACTTGCAACGCACTAGGTGTGGCAGCCGCTAAGTGAGCGTTACCATATTAATGTGTTGCAGAATCGTCCCCACATTGCGTATAGTTTATCCCTTCTCTGTAGGGTTCCCAGCCGTGCCGTCGCCTGCATTGGTCGGGGATCGAGAGGACGAGGGCCGCTCGGACCAGGGCTTCTGTATGGGTGGGCCCAGTGGTGTGCGCCCCGCTCCAGGGCCCGAGAGGATTTGAGTCTCAAGCCAGTCCCATGCCTCCTTGGGGTTGTGGAAGAGGTAGGTGGTGCCCCGTAGTAAACTTTGAGTAGCGCCGGGAAGAACAGGGCGTATTTGACTGATAATGACTGGAGTTTCTTCTTAACCGAGTCGAATGACTGGCGGGCCTTTTGAACTTCCTTGGTGTAATCGGGATAGAACCCAACCTTGTATCCATTGTAGGTGATTGGGCCGGAGGCCCTGGCCATTTGCAGGATCGTATCGCGGTCCCGGTAATTGAGCAGCCTTGCGATCATTGTTCTAGGTGGGGCTCCAGGGGTAGGCCGGCCAGTGGGTACCCTGTGTGCTCTTTCTATGGAGAAAAATTTGGATAGCTTTTTAGGAGCAAAGACGTGGGTCAGCCAGTCCTCCAGGAACAGTTCGGCACAGGGGCCCTCCTCTTTCTCCGGTATTCCAAGGATCCTCAGGTTATTGCGCCGCGCTCTCCCCTCATTGTCCTCAGCGCGGTATTCCAGTTGGGAGACTTTCTGAGCAATTGCGGCGAGGTGCTGTTCCAGGCGATGGACGGTATCTTCTGTGGCAGACACCCTTTGTTCCGCCTCGCCCACCCTAGCTGAGAGGTTGTGTAGATCCTGCCGGATAAGGGAGAACTCTGAGGACAGGCCGCCAATTTTGAGTTCAAGCGACGTTCGAGTCCCCAATCGCCTTCATGAGATCGGAGAGAGAAATTGGGGGATCCCGAGTCTCCTCGCTGCCAATATCCTCTTCCGGAGTCTGCGCTCCCTGGCGGGGCCCCGTTGTGTAAAAGTCCATCTTACTTTGGAGAGTTTGGCGTTTGGATTTTTCTTTCCCCATGTCGTAGGTGGCACACCCAGTATGGCAACCGGCACGAGTATAATCCGAAGTTGGGCCAGGAGTGATACGAGGAGACCCTGGTGTATTCAGACCACAAGGACCGCGGAGTGTCTGTCTCCGGGGTGTGGGTCTCTCGTACCGACTGGTGGGCCTGGCCGGTGGGGGGGAGCTCACCCCGTAATTGCGGTGTTCCGGGGGAGCTGTCTCGCAGATCAACCCTCACATCCGTGCCCCCACCGCAGATCCGGTGTGGTAAGACCCTAATCCAAGGAGGGTGTCTTGGAGGGAGAGCGGGGTCGTGCCCCTATAGAGTTCCCAGGGCGGTTATTGCCTGTTGCGGTCCACGTGAGTTCTGGTCACAGGCGCCTGGGCCCTGTCGCCAGACCAGGATTATAAGGGGTCGTGTGGGGAACCGGGGTGGGGGGAAGAAGCGGGGTTGGCCCCCGGGGCTCACTCACACCCCTACCTGGCCGTGTTCAGGTCCCCGCCACCGTGATGTCTTCCGGGTGGGGAGCGCGGCACTAGATCTTCCCGGGTGCGCAGCAGCTCATCCCTCGGTGGTGCAGTCTCACTGATGGGGGGGGGGAGGGGGAAGAGGGGAAAGACCGCCGATGAGAGGCATGTGGCAGGTCCAGACGAGGAGGCGTCGGAGCGCTTCCCGCGTAATCCTCCGGCGGCCCTCCGGTGATCTCAGCGGCGCTTCCCAGGGAGTGTTTCGTTGTCTCGTGGGCGCCCCTCCAGCGCGTATCACGGCCACGAAGCGTTGGCGTGTCCCGGGGGGGGGGGAGGGGTGAGGAGCCGCCTCCACTCACGCTGCTGTTGCGGTCCACGAGAGTTCTGGTCGCAGGCTGCCTCGGCCCTGTCGCCGGACCAGGATTATGAGGGGTCGTGTGGGGAACAGGGGGGGGGGGGAGCAGGGTTGGCACCTGGGGCTCACTCACACCCCCACCTGGCCTTGTTCAGGTCCCCGCCGCCGTGTTGTCTTCCGGATGGGGAGCGTGGCACTGGATCTTCCCTGGTGTGCCGCAGCTCAACCCTGGGTGGTGCAGTCTCGCTGATGGGGGGTGGGGGAGAGAGGGGAGAGACTGCCGATGAGAGGCTTGTGGCAGGTCCAGGCGAGGAGGCGTCGGAGCGCTTCCCGCGTAATCCTCCGGCAGCACTCCGGTGATCCCAGCGGAGCTCCCCAGGGAGAGTTTCGGTGTGTCTCGTGGACGCCCCTCCAGCGCGTATCGCGGCTGCGAAGCGTTGGCGTGCCCCGGGGGGGAGGGGTGAGGAGCCGCCTCCACTCACGCTGCTGTTGCGGTCCACGAGAGTTCTGGTCGCAGGCTGCCTCGGCCCTGTCGCCGGACCAGGATTATGAGGGGTCGTGTGGGGAACAGGGGGGGGGGAGCAGGGTTGGCACCTGGGGCTCACTCACACCCCCACCTGGCCTTGTTCAGGTCCCCGCCGCCGTGTTGTCTTCCGGATGGGGAGCGTGGCACTGGATCTTCCCTGGTGTGCCGCAGCTCAACCCTGGGTGGTGCAGTCTCGCTGATGGGGGGTGGGGGAGAGAGGGGAGAGACTGCCGATGAGAGGCTTGTGGCAGGTCCAGGCGAGGAGGCGTCAGAGCGCTTCCCGCGTAATCCTCCGGCAGCACTCCGGTGATCCCAGCGGAGCTCCCCAGGGAGAGTTTCGGTGTGTCTCGTGGACGCCCCTCCAGCGCGTATCGCGGCTGCGAAGCGTTGGCGTGCCCCGGGGGGGAGGGGTGAGGAGCCGCCTCCACTCACGCTGCGCGGCCGCGGCGCACCCGCCAGCCGGCCGATGGTTTTCGAGTCGGCGTTGGGGTCCCAAGGGTCCGATTTATGTCAGCCGTCTGCCGATCGTTGCCCAGGTGCGTTTACCACCGGGCTTGGGGAGATGGGGTTCTTGATAGCAGGAAAAAAGGGTATATTTTACAGGATAAATGCAGCGGCTGCCGGGAGCCGGAGAGTTTAGGTCCACATGCGTTGCTCGCGCCTGTTTCTATGATTTGAGCCTGTTGTGCCAGTATTGATTGCATATTTGGTTCCGATTCTGTGAGATGCCTTTCTCTCCTTAGTTCCTCTGGGTTTGGTTTGGGTTGGGAGGATGGGTAGGTGGGGGGCGTGGGGGATGGGTTGGATGCGGGTTTGGGGGTTCCTTGACTGTTTCCTTTCAATGCTCCCTTACAGGGTCTTGTTTTCTGAAAATTATAAATGCTTAATAGAAATGCATGTGAAAAAAAAGAAAATTGACAGGTTGACACTATGCAAAACATAAATAAACATTTGCTGACAACCCCTTCCGATCCTACGCCTTGACTCTTTCCAACATTATTTGCAGCCTCACTTCCCTCTTGCTCCGACTTTCCATTCTGTATTTTGCCACAACTCTCATTCCCCCATACTCTTTGTCCAAAGCACCAGCTCCCCGTTCCACACAGCATTCCTCCATGAAGTGAAGGAACCCTAACCAGCACGATCATACGCAATTACCCGTTTGTGAACTAGCAGCCACGGCTGGCCTTCCCTTTTTGTGGCCGGACTGCTGTGTTGTCCCTATACGAAAGTGTGTTATGACTCCGTCACAACGTTGCTCTCCAATAAAAGGAGCCTCAGCCGGCACGTGCGGTAGTACAGGGGTAGACTCTGTGGGGATGTCACGTGATCGCGGGGGCGCTATCTCGTGCGATCTCAATGCAACAAGATCTCGTGAGCCTGCACTCCGCACGAGAACGTCGGGGAAGAACGTTGCTGCCAGTATTGGTAGAGCGCCAGACCAACAGGTCTGCATACAGCGCTGCTCCTGCTAAAGACCCACCATAAGTGAGGCCCATAGAGAACTCTGCAGTTGAGCTTCCAGAGCATAAATCCAATGCCACAGGAGGCCACATGGGGACCCTGGAAGCTTACAGCGTGCCATCCATGAGCACACCCTGCCTCCAGTGAAGTAACTGGGAGGCCCAGACTGGAACTGCGAGTAACTCCCCTGCCATGCTCAAGGACAATTTATGCCCACCAGTTTGTCTTGTTAACAAAGAAAGTTAAGACCCGTCTGAGCATCCTGTCGTCCTTAGAGGCCACCGCAGACTCCCTGAGGAGCAACTGGTGTCTGTGTCTTCATTGTGTGTATATGCCATGTGATCACAGCATGTCTATGTTTCTGGCCAGTGTGCCCATGGAGCCAGTGATTGGTGTCTGGGGGATCCAGGCCATGTGATCACGGACCAGAGGGTCATGGCAGGGTGTCGCCTGCATTTGGTGGCCACATGACCACAGCAGTGTCTGTCTTTGCTGGGTGCCCCCAGCAACTGTGGGGCTGGCCCGTGTGCCCACAAGCCAGCTACAACATAGGCAACAAAGGTGGCAGAGACTGTTGCGTAGTCACAGACTCCTCTGTGACCCCCCTACTGTACAGAACACACGTGGGATGCATGTGTCTAGTTCGGGCTCCACGGTCGCTCTGCTGCGGCCATGGAACGCCCCCTTTATTTAAACTACACACGGCAGAGTTGCATCACAGTTGCGAATCTTCCTGCTTCGCCATTCACCCGAGGCCAGACAGTGGTGATCTTGCGATGTTGAATCCCTTATTCCTCCATCAGCTGGGTGAAACTGTCCCCCTGGAACTGTGGTCCGTTGTCCGAACGCAAGGTCTGAGGCAGGCCGTGGGTAGCAAAGATCTTCTCCAACGCCACAGCCACCTTGTGAAATGATAGAGTCAATAAACTCAACCTGAGGTTATCGGGACCATTCGTCAACAACCATCTGGAAAGGAGTGTCCCGGCCTGTGTACCCGAAGTCGGCATGGACGTTTTCCCATGGCCTCATTCCTCTGGGCATGATGGTCGATCAGAGGCTCCTTCAGCACCGGGGATGCCACCTGGCACCACACACAGCTAGAGAGAAATTTCTCAACCCGCCTCTCAAGGTCTGGGAACTTGGGAGACCTTACACCGTGGTATTACTATGCGGTCCCCCCAGAGTAGCAGTTCCGACACCACAAATGCCAGTTTGTTTTTGACCCTCCACAGCTGTTCCAATGCCGATCTTGCCTTTTGGGTCCTCTACGCCAGCATGTCCACGACCAATCTCCATGAACCCTGTTGAAGGGCCACCTTCAAGATGTTGAAACACTCATCGGCTGCCGCCTGTTCTAGTTCATGGATGGGCACCGAGTTTGGAGTGGCCGCCTCTACCACCAGCCTCACATGTTCATCTGCCTCCTCGGTGCTGGTCTTTCTGTGTCCATCTGGCTCGCACCTGGGGTGTCTGGACAGGTAGTCGGCCACGTTATTGCTGCCGGGCCGGTACACTTAAGAGACTCCATATTCAAGCAGCGCCAGCCTCCACCTCTCGATGCGGGCTGGAGGCTTGGACGACGAACCGGCCATGATCGGCAGCAGGGGTTTGTGGTCCGTTACCATGGTCACCGGTCGTCCCAACACATAGGCGAAAAATGGCGACACCCCCACAGGACCGCCAGGGCCTCTCTCTCTCTGATAATGCCTTGCTTGCATACGCCATCGGCCTGACCCTCCAGTTCGCATCCGTCTGGGTAAGGACTGCCCCCAGACCAAACGGGCTGACATCCACCACAATTTCTCCAGACAAAGCCAGGTCGAAGAAGACCATTGTATCCTCTGCCGTCAGTGTTCGTTTCCACGTCCTCAAATGCAGCTTGCTCAAGGAGTCCCCACTGCCATGTAGCGTCTTTCTTGGTTAAGGCCTGCAGAGGCTTCGACCACGATGCAAGATTTCGGATGAACCGGCCACAGTGCGTGACCACCCCCAAGAAGCTTCGGACCCCGGACACATTCTCAAGGGGCCGTGCCTCCATGATGTCCTTGACCTTACGAGGATCTGGCAACACACCCCCTTCTTTCAACTCAAACCCAAAGTATTCAATAGTCTTCTTGAGGAACTCGCACTTGTCCTTATACAGAGTTAATCCGAGTGCCTGCAGCCGTTTCAAGGTCTTCACCAGTCTGTACATGTACTCCGCCTCCATTCTGGCAAACACCAGGATGTCGTTGCTAATGTTTAGGACGCCGTCCAACTCAGCAAGGGTCCCACAGATGATATTCTGAAACACCTCCGCTGCAGATGACATGCCAAAACTCAGGCACTTGTACCTGTAGAGGCTGCAGTGCGTGGTGAAAGTTGTTATGTACCGAGAATCTGGGTGTAAAACCAGACAACTGAAGGAGGGTGTTGCTGCTGACGGTTGTTACGTAGAACCAGGCCTTGATGGACGACCGTCCGTGCTCTACGTTGGCCACAAACTCCCCATCCAGCGGGATTGGTTGTTCGCCACAAAAGGTAAAGATGCGCACCCTTGGCTTCTGTCATTTGGGCGCACTACCATGGCGTTGTAGTGCACCCTCCCACTCACATTAACTGATGCCCCTCTGTCCACCAGCACCGCATTGTTGATTCATTCACTCATCAGACACTGTGGTTGTCTCCTGTTGGTGGTCCGGAGCGCACTGACGTTCTCTTCCTCCTAGTCATCCTCCTCGTGAGGGGCACTGTCCTCCACTTGATCTATATGGGAGGCATTGGGCGGGCGCTGTGGCCTAAAGAAAGCTGCCCGCACTGCCCCCCTTGGTATCACCAACGGCACTGGAGCTCTGCACATGCGGGCGTAGTGGTCCAGCGCCCTGCAACGTCCACAAGCCTTTTCCAGTACCTGGCATTCAGCAGGATGTGGGAGGTCATAGCCACACTTTGTACACAAATCAAGGGCCCTTTCACCTCTGTCTCACTCTCCTCCGCTTGGACATCTGGCTCCTCTGCTACCTTGACCACGGCCCACAGCACACACATCATCCACTTTGCCTGAGTGCACAGGGATGTTCCATCCTTGATGCACATACCTCCGAGACCTCTTGGCAAAGTCCGAGCTCCAATATGCGAGGCAGCGTGAGTCCCAGCTCTCGCAGCACCTGCCTGCGCAGTTTGGCAGAGGAACATCCCTGTATGAGCTGGTTCCTAATCATCGTATCAGGATTATCCCAGGCACACGACAAGGACATGGGGCGGAGCCGCCCATAGAAATTATCCAGGGACTCATCGTCCTTTTGCCCGGCACTGCACATCACAAAGTGCATGTAATCTGCGTTGGCAAGCGGCATGAAATGCTCTCATAGCGCTTCTTTCGCTGCAGCATGTCACATTTGCAGGTGTCGGGACTGAAAAACCTCATATACCGCCGGTCCTGCTGAGTAGAGGAGCATAGCCACATTGTTGTCTTCATCCATCTCCCCAGTGGCCTGGAAGCACATGTCGAGCGTATAGATCCACAGTCTCCATCTGGGTCCCAGGCTGGATGTGCCCCCCTCCCCGAGATATCAAACTCTGGCATTGGTGTGAGTGCCCCCCTGCTGTCTCGGCACATATGCAGCAACTGGGCCAGCTGGACTGGTACTTGGGCAACAGTAGCCGCTGCAGCAGTCTGGCCATCCATGGTAGCGAGCGCACAGGCACCCCCCTAGCGTACTGGGGCCGCAACTCACTGACTTGCTGCTCCAGGCACAATTGCGTTCAGAAGTAGAGTGTGATGATGTTGGCCAGACACACCCCTTGGAGCAACTTCTGATGATCTTCCTCCACCACCACACAGTCAGCCAATGCCCAGTCAGGCACTTTCTCCAAATGTCCTAAGATGTGGGCATCGAGCCACTTGCCGCTCTAAACCCCTAGGGCACTAGCCCCCCTCCACCAATGTACAAACAGTCAGGAATAATAAAGAAGGAAATCCTATTCCATAGATGAAGGCTCCCAAAATTGGGTGGGGCGGGCCCAGGGGACAAAGGATGGTAGGCCGCCCCCAGCTCCTCCCCTCACACTCGATGTATAAGAAATGTCAAAACACTTCAAAACGAAAAATACACAGCACAGTGCTGTCCCCAATGCAGGGAATCCCAAAAATAAAATGTGGGGGGCGCACAGGCACTCATGGAAGAAGCCGCAACCCTCACCACGATGTTCACAAGATGGTGGCCAAAACCGTGTGGTCACCGACGGCTCAGCGCATGAGAAGACGGAGAAAAATACAAAAAATGCTCCGCTTCGGATCCATGCCTCGTCGCCATTTTTGCATAGTCACAGGCTCCTCTGTGACCCCCCGTGAACGCCCCCACTGTACAGAACACACATGGGACATGTGTGTCTAGTTCGGGCTCCACGGTCGCTCTGCTACATCCCCCTTGAATCCCCCCTTTATTTAAACCACACATTGTGGAGTTGGGTCACTCCACCGCGTGTGCAGGCCCATAAGGGACAGCCACCACAGAGACTGCACTGCGTGTTTGAAGACACCCGCGCCTTCATCAGCTGGTGCATCGCTTTTTGTGTGTGGCTGTGCTGAGAGCTCCGGTGTCAGAGCTGGAGTGAAGAGGCCCCGCTGGGTGCTGAAGCTGACCCAGGCCTCAGGAGGATTGCGTTCCTTTGCTGCATACCCCGGGCCACGAGGCAGTGAATGTTGAACTGCTCAGTAATCGGAGCTTGATGATGGGAATAAGGGCATGCTTGCGAATGAGGTTGCAAGTTTTAAGTGGGGATTCAGTGCCCTGTGGGGACTGGGAGTGTTTGAAAAGTAGAGAGAAAGGCGCTGTTTAATTCTCCGTGTCAGTTTTCAAAATAAAAAAAGCTCTTTATATAAAAATAATATTTAGCGGTATATACACAATTAAATAACACACTTTGTACTCTGGTAATTCTAATATGACAAATATATACAGTTTGTATGTGGTACCACACTTATCTTTTTGTTTTTTTAAACATCTTTTTATTAGTGGTCTCAGCAGTTACAGTGGTACTCAATCAATACATCACATGGTCTCTCCTTCAACACTATCTTCATCGAATGCTTAGCAATTTACAGTTTACATAGCTGTTTCGCTGTCTGAGTACAGATCACATAAGTATTCCCTGAAGGGGCCCCAAATGTCCTTCGGTCGACCCGTACTTGGTTGAGTCAGCACGTACTGTACCTCGCATTCATTAATGTAAGTTAATTCACGCAGGAAAGAGTTCATGGCAGGGGAGCTCGGGCTCTTCCATGCTTTCAATATACACTTCTTGGCAATAACACATGATACATTGAACAGCCTTCTAAGTTTTTTGGAACATTTGCCAATATCTCCGAACAAATACTTTTGGGGGGTCAAGTGCGGGGGGATCTGTGTGATCTCAGTCAGCATAGCTGTAACCCTCTCCCAGAACCGTGCCACGACCGGGCATTCCCAGTACATGTGATAGGATCCTGCTTGCGGGGACCCACATTTGGGGCAGTTGCCTGAATCGTCGGGTGTAAATTTAGCAATTTTGGCAGGGGTGTAATGCAGTCTGTTGAGGATTTTAAACTGTATTTGGCGCAAACCCGCATTTAAGGACACCCTCTTAGTGAGCGCACAGTATCTTACCCATTTATCATCAGGTATTGGCATTCCCATGTCAGCCTCCCATTTTTCCTTCATTTGGTTGGTCGTGGGGGTATGGGTCTGAATTGTCTTGGACAATTTGGAGATTCCCAGTCCACTCTGGTTTGTGACCAGTTGTATGCACGGGTGAGAGGGGGGTTCGTCAGGGAAGGATGGCCGGCACGATTGATATGCAGACCTCATTCGATAGTACTATAGTGTTCGGAGCGGACCTCCCCTCACCCCCCTCGTGAACACTGCAAGGTTTACGAACTTCCCGTCTATATACATGTCTCCCACCTTCATCTCTGTAGCAGGATCCCAAGCCTCCTGTATACTAGCGTCAAATTTGGGTGGATGGTTACGGTATTTCCACAGGGGGATCTCAGGATTATATGGGATCTCTATTTTCAGTTTTTTATATATAGCCCCTCAGGCTCTCACAGTGCAGCTCACTGGATCAATTTCACATGGGTCCTTATATCTGGTATCAAAGATAACTGACCTTATGTCAGTGTGTGTAGTGGTGCATTCTTCAATCCGCGTGTGTGGTGAGTTGTCCGCTTCATCATACCAATGCTTTGCAAACTGCACTTGCGCTACCATAAAGTAGAGCTCGAAGTCTGGTGCTGCTATTCCCCCCGTCTCATATGATTCCGTCATCTTTTCCCAACCAATCCTAGCCACTTTTCCGTTCCAAAGAAATGCCACCGCCATGGATCGAAGCCTGGAAAAGAATTCTCTTCCCGGCCATATAGGAATGTTTGTAAATAAATATAGTCGTTTTGGAAGTACAATCATTTTAAGAACGGCAGTTCTACCGTGTAATGAAATTGGGAGGTGCCTACAGACCTGTAGCTTAGTGTTGAGTGTTTGTAACACCTGATCATGGTTATCAGCATACAGGGTCTGCCTGCCGCTAGAAACCAGTGCTCCCAGGTATCTGATGTGTTGCTCCGACCATTTGAGGCCGCACGTCCGAGCTGGGCATTTTGTGGAGGGGATGAGCGGGAACATTTCCGATTTAGCATTGTTCACCGTATATCCATAGTATTCTGTGAATTCATTGATATCTGCCATGATATGGACGATGTTTTTTTCCGGTTCGCGGACATATAGCAGTGTATCGTCCGCGTATAGTGATATTATTTGGGTGGCTCCTTTCAGCGTTATGCCCCTGTTATGCCTCAGCCGCACCGCCGCTGCAATCGGCTCTATTGTCAAGGCGAAAAGGACAGGGGAGAAGGGGCATCCCTGTCTGGTGCCTCTGTCCAGCTCAAACAGCTCAGATAGTTTTATTCGTGCAAACGTTCGCACCTGGGGCCGTGTATAGCAGTCTGACATATTGAATGAAATGGGGGCCCACCCCGAACGCTTCCAACACCAGGAAGAGGTACTCCCAGGAGACCGAGTGAAACGCCTTCTCGGCGTCAAGGGACACCGCAACTGCTTGCTTGTTTGGGTTGATTTGTGACATTATACCGAATAATCTGCGCAAGTTTAGGGCAGTGGATCTTTGGGGTATGAACCCGCTTTGGTCCGTGTGTACCAGCACGGGCGTTATGGGTAGCATGCGGTTTGCCAGAACCTTCGCAAATATTTTTGCATCTACATTTAACAGGGACAAGGGCCTATAGGATGACATCTCTTGTGGCGGGCGTCGGGGCTTGGGCAACACTGTAATTAAGGCCTCGCGCATCGTCGGGGGCAGTATTTGTTTATCCAGGACCTCTCCCCACACCTCTATCAGCACAAGGACCAATTCTTCCCGGAATTCTTTATAGAATTCAACACCCAGTCCATCCGAGCCTGGCGCGTTGCCAGACGTGAGCCGCTTGATTGCCTCAGTGAGCTCATCTGTCGTGACAGGTTGCTCCAATATTAGTTTATGTTCTTCTGAAAGTTTAGGGAGGTCTAATGTAGCGAGGTAGTGTTTGATCTCTTCGGGGGATTTCCTATCCCTTTTCGCGTAAAGATTTTTGTTACAATCTCGTTTTGTGCTGTTTGTATCGATGTGATCAGGGTTGTTTGTTTTTCATGCTTTACCAAATTAGCCAACATTTTCCCTGCTTTATTCCCTTCTTCGTATCTGCGAGCCCGGGTGGGGGCTGCCATATATTGTACTTCCCTTACTGCCAGCCGATCAAAATCTCTAAGGGATTTATGTATTGCAGCTAGGGTGTCCCTGCCATGCGAACGACCATACGTTTCTTCTAGCACGTTCAGTTCCCTCTCCACCCCCTCCAGCTCACGGCACACTTCCCTCAGGAGACTCGTGGTTTTGGATATCAGGGCCCCTCTCGCCCAGACTTTGAAGGCTTCCCACACTGACGAAATGTGATCTACAGACCCAATATTATCTGTGAAGAAGTTGGCAATTTCAACATGTAGGGCTTCAGCAACATTTGGGTCTTTTAGCATATCTCTGGGCATTCTCCATCTCCTTGTTGGTCTGGGAGCATCTCCCAGGGTAAACTCCAGTGTCACCGGCGAGTGATCAGATAGTGTGCGGGGAAGAATTTCGCAATTTTGAAGGGCATGCGCTATGCTTGAAGATACGAAGCAAATAATCTATACGCGACTCACTATCATGCACAGAAGAGTAGAACGTGTATCGCCTGCTTGTTGGGTGGTGCACTCTCCAGGCGTCCAGTAGGGACAATTGTGGGATGATCTTCCTTAAAACTAACGCCGCCTTGGAAGGTGCCGTGGTTGCCTTGGCGGATCTGTCTAGAGTCTGGTCTAGTACCAGATTAAAGTCCCCTCCCAATAATACAGTAGTCGTATCATGTTTAATAAGGATCTCGAGCATGTGCAAGTAGAAATCGGGATTGTCCAGATTGGGGCCATATGTGTTCATCAAGGATAATTGTTTCCCCGCTATTTCCCCCCAGACCAGCACATATCTACCCATCGGGTCCGCCAGGTGGCCCTTGGCAACAAAGCCCAGCAAGTTGTGTATAAGGGTGCATACCCCCCTCGACTGCGATGAGTAGTCCGTATAGTAGTGTTGTTTGCCCCATTTCAGCAGTATTTTCTCATTGGCCGAGCCCTGTGCATGTGTTTCTTGCAACATTAAGATGTGGGGTCCGTGCCGGGTGACATAATTACTAACTTTCCTGGCCTTCATTGGGTTATTTAGGCCCGGACATTCCATGACATTAGTCTTATCTTCATTCCGTCACCCATTTTCTATGCATACATATTGTATTATACCATTGTGACCATTAATGTGCAAGTAACCAACATTTGAGTAGCACCAGCGCCTGCAAGACCATATTTCAAATAACTTCCAGCGTCCAACAATGCATACTTTCCCCCCGGACTCAAACTCGTCTGGGTGGTTGCAATAACTCAAAACATCCCAACTTTCCTTGTCCCTCCCTCCGCCCACATCTGCCCCAACTTGACGATGAACCCTGGTAACTGTTTGGAACATTCCTGAGGGTGCTTTGTTGCCGTTACGAGGCCAGTCGTATGGTCGCCCATGTAGGAGACTCTACGGCCCGGTGACAACGGATCTTGGTCCAGTTCAGTTATGTTAACTTTGAAAAAGGGGTTGCGGGGAAGGTGCAGTTTCAACCATCTACCGGGTCCCCTCTGCCCTCGCCCGGGTTAGGTCTCGCATTTGGGTCTCTCATTCGATCTCTAGGGGCAGCGGAATGGAGGCCTCCACATATGCCATAGCCTCAGAGGGGTTTTCAAAAAACTGGGCTCTTCCTCCGTGTTGGATCCTCATCTTTGTAGGAAAAATTAGAGCATAGGGGATATTACGGAGCCGTAGCTGTTTCTTGACCAACTCGTAGGATCTGTGTTGCGTTTGTTTATTCGTCGAGAAGTCTGGATATATATGGATTCTATTTTCTTCGCAGTGTAATGTTCCTTTTTCTCTGGACAGTCGGAGTATCATGTCCCTATCTCTGTAATTTAGAAGACGTGCAATGATGGTACGGGGTGGAGCACCCGGCTTCGGAGGTGATGCCAGAGTGCGATGACCTCCTTCGACAAGAAAGTGGTTTGACAGGGATTCCGTCCCAGCACAGATTTCAGCAGCTCTTCCACCTGTCTTTCCATGGAGCCCCTGCCAAACATTTCCGAAACTCCGACAATGCAAATATTATTTCTGCGGGATCTAGATTCGAGATCCTCGCACTTGCTCTGGGTCTTACATAGTTCAGTCTGGAGTAGGGCTATGTCCCGGCTATGTTGTGAGATCACATCTTCATTCGAGCTTATCCTGTTTTCTGCTTCCGAGATGTGTGCGCTCTCTTTTTCCACTCGTGCCTTCAGGGATCCAATCGTCGCAACTATGTCGTCCAGCTTAACGTTGACAGCCAGGAACCCATTCTGCACAATTGTCGCCAGGCGATCTAAGGGGTCTGTTTCTCGGCTTTCGGGTGCTTGTGTCACCCCTCATGATGCCGCCTGTGGCTGGGCGCTGGCGAAGGAGTCCATTGGGCCGGTCTTTCTACCCCCTGTGGCCTTCTTCTCAGTGCGGCCCATTAGACAAAGTGACCACCTGTGGAGTGGATTGTGCTCTCCCACGTATATAAGACTGCTTTCCCAGCGACCAATCTATGCCCACAGCATTGACAGCGGGGGGACGACGGCGCAGCCCCCGTCCTGTCTCCCCATTCAGGTGTGCTGCAATGTAAATGGAGGATTGGGCCCTCTATCGCGTCAGGCGTACACTCTCCCCCCCCCCCAGAAGCGTCATCAATAACCTCCCACAGTTCTGGTGTTGCCGCAGATAGTGGCAACAGCGTGTGTTGTTAATATGTTACTTGCACAGTTCTTAATGTTGCGGTGACCAGGTGACCGCACCCGGCCACCTCGGCCTGTTGTCTTGCCTCTCAACACTTCCCCTGTGGTCGATGGGCTCCGTGCCTATGCAGTTGCCGGCCTATCTACTGTGACTTTACACCAATTGTGCCTCCAGGCATCCAACGCTTATATGCCTAACACTCTATGAAGGAGTTCAATGGGTGTGGAAGCGGGTATTTCAGTGGCGTTTGTTTAATTTCAGTGAGCAGGATATGCCGCGGTTCACATGGGAAGTCGGGTTTATTTTCCTGTAGTTAAGATTGCTGTGATATGTTTCACCCGCTCACAAGCAGTGCCCTCCTGCACAGCGCATCCCTCACTTAGTGGCGCCGTACTGGCGAGCAGCCGCTGCTACGGGGCACCGTCGGCCACGCTGCTGCATCCGTTTCCCCTCTCACGAGGGCCCAGGCGTGCCGTGTATACAGGGGTGATGGTTCCACAGATGTCAGCTGGCAGATATCGCAGGGTCCCCCGCGCACCCCCCACGGCACACTTACTAGGCCAGCGTCGCCTCAGCTGGACTTCTGCTGCAGGGGGGGTCTGAGGTCCACGCTGTCACCGCTGCTTGTCTCCGGGCATTCAGTAGGATTCCGCACTGGACCTGGTGTGAGGAGATGTGCTGTCGGGTCTTCGTTTGGGCGGTGGGGAGGGAAACGGAGTGTTGCCGCCCTGGGGCAGCGTCTGGTTATTGGCGGGCTGCCCCTCTCCCACCCGGCCTATCCTTGTTTGCCAGGTCCGGGCTCGGGTAGAAATGGCGTGGAGCCCTCGGGCGGCCGCGCCGCAGCCCCGCAGCCGCTCCAACTTCGCTGGCGGATCTCTCTGGTGTCACGGTGCCAACGGGTCCCGTTTTCGCAGGGCCTCTTCCCAAGACCTTCCGACACAGTCTGCCGTAGGTAGTAGTCAGATAAGTGATTTCTGGCAGGATATACTGGTAACAAGGATTTCAAACGGGCCGGAGCTCACAACCTAGGCGGCCATTTTTAGACGTGCACAACAACGCCCCCCCGGCACTGCACTTATCATTAGATTCCTTTAAAATGCAACAACTGCAGTCCGTTATGTAGCTTAAAAAACATGCAGCAAGGTGCATCAACATAGATCATAAGGAAGGAAGGCAGTTTAAGTTAGACAATGACAGAATGCTTTCTTGAGCTATAGAGACATATTTCTGAGTGAGGATCCTCCCACCTGGGCAATCTGTAAAAAAAGTATTAACAAGCCCAGTCCATAAATGTTTAATAAGTCTTGCTTCCTTGTCAAAAGTTCACCCACCCCAATGTATCTGAGAGGGAAGAGTTTCTTCAATGGGTCGCCCATGGTGCCCTTCAAGGGTGGACTCCCTTTAAAAGCAGTAGCCACATGGTGTCGAGATCTTTGAAGAAAAGTGGAACACTGGCATCGAGACAGTAACTTCGACCTTGGCGGTGCTCTTAGACAATCGTTTGTGGAAGTCCTGGAAAGATGAGGCGTGCAGTCCACCTCGATGCAAAGTGTTCGGTGCCGCAAAGAAGACTGAGTGATGGATGGAGGCCCGGCAGCGGGCATCAGGAGTTGCTTCGGCGGTCCTCTGGTCTGTTGGTGCTGCAGCCGCAGCACGTACCTTGGGATAGCTTTGGCGATCGGGACTCCACCACGGGCTGGACCTCGGATTTTCACTCTGTCAGTGTCCTCGGGACATCTTGGTCAGCTTCGGGTGGCAGAAAACCCACCAGCGGCCTTTTCTCGGTAGCCTGCAACCTCTACTTTCTCCGGCGGGACAAAGGGGTCGACGATGATGGCAAGGGAGCCCTCTGGCAAATGTTCTTAGGCAAAGGTGGAGCTTTCGCAGCTACGGCGGCTGAGTCGCACAGCGTCAAGGTGTCTCCACTTCTGGGTGACACGCTTCGACTGGCTTCCAGTGGTCCCGGAAACTGTCAGAACCCCGGTCGATGGCATTATATTTCGATGGCCTTGATGTCCCGGCGCTTATCTTCATGATTCTCAGCAGACCCCTTCTCCGGACGTCAGACTCACAGAACTGGCTTCCAGGGTACCTCGAAGAACAGCAGTTTTTGCATGATGGTCCCTCGTAGCTCGGGGAAGAGGTCTCTTAGCCAGGTCCTCTCTCGGATTAGTCCTCGACAGACTTGACAGCTTTTAGATTTTGTCGAAGGAAATGCAACAGTAATTCTTCTTCCAGCTGGGCCTCAAGGATGAGCATCAACTCTAAGATACTAAAAAATACAAAGTGATTTACACATAATGTAGAAACCAGTACTGGGAAGAAGATCACTGGGAGGCTGAGCATTAGCCTGGAGAAGCAGAGTGGGCAGTCTAGCTTCTTACCACAGGTGATTGGCCCGATGAAGTACAACTATCCTACATGGGAATTCCAAAGTAGATCAGCTGGGGAGCCGTCAAGAGTGTTCCTCGCAAGTGGAACAGAGGGAGCCATGCAGGAAAGCAGCCGTCACAAGCAGCAGGAGGAGCTGTACGGAGAGAAAGGGAAGAGAATTTTCCAGGCGTCCCAAGCACCGGCAGAGTGCGAGAGAAGGAGCATGTGCAGCCGGGAGGCTTTGTGAGACTGCAGAGCTTCTGCAGACCCTGCTGGGACTCCTAACTCTGCCGAAGCCTTGCAAAGTGACAGAGCTGCCCGGGAACCGCAGAAACCGGTCAGAGGGAAGGAAACCGGTACGCGGGGTGGCCAGGAGGTTCAGGGAAGTGATATAAAGCTGGAACAAGAGGATCTGGGACCCTGAGTGACTTGTACACTTGGCAGAGTGAACCAAGTATGTACAACAAAGTGTGAGTCTGGGACACGCTCCCACGTAAGATAATGAGAAGGGATCCTGAATGGGACCCTGAATGGGTTGCATACTTGGCAGGAGAGTGAACCAAGTGGAAGCAATGTAGACGCGCATGTCTGGGACTCGCATCCAAACCAAAGGTTAAGAATAAGAGGGCCTAGAACCCAGAATACAAATAAAGAAAAGCCTGAAGAGTTATATATGTTTGGCAAGAGAGTGAACCCAGCAGAAACAACAATTCCCACTCTGGGGCTCGCAACCATATGAGAGGTTGAAACAAGAAGGTAAAGAATCCTGGAACTGACAAAAGGAATCCTACGCTTGGTAGCAAACTGTACCAAGTGGGTAGGATAAAGAGACACAAAACTCAAGACGCATCATTTATTTTTTGTGCTGCTCCAGGACATTTTATCTAAGAAGACGGGCCCAAAAGACAAAAGGGAATAAACATAAGACAAGAAGTCTTCTAGGGTAAATGTGCATATCCCTAGCAGTGGAATCCTATACTGAACATTATTTTGAATCACTTTATTACCAGAGAGACTGGGAACTTTTCTGTTTGAAAATACAAAGAACACTTTTTACTTTGGGAAGAGATCGTCCTTGCACAGTTACGTTTGATTATTAGCATTAGGGGCAGAGGTAGGTTCGAGACACGACAGTGACAGATCTTTTAATTTTGAACCTCCTGAGAATGTCACTAGTTTGCTTTGAGGTAGGGAAACGCCTCTTTGGTTTAGGGACACAGAGGCATTTTTCCACCCTTTTATTAATCACGGTGTATACCCAAAAACATAACCCCATTGTGTCCAAGCCTTACTTCTGAACCCTTAGAATTCACAAATCTCATTAAAGTCGTGCAGGGTTAATTCATTTTCATTTAAGACAACCTCAAGATAACATTGCTAAATTTATTCATTTACTGAGTCGATTAGTTCTGGGTTGCAAACATTTGCCAATATAGCATAGAGTATGTTTAAAAAACATAGTAAGGATAAAAGTAGTGGTATGTAATCAGCTCATGACGTAAAACAGTTGGAAAGAGAATAAGGAAGCAGGAGAATAGATTTCCATGTGTTACCTTACAAAATATTCAAAAACGTCTCCAGATCTTCCAAAACATTATCAAGATCATAAATCAGGGCTGGCATGATTTGAAATTTTATAGAATTGGTGTACCCAAATTGAAAAGGCTATGTCCAGTAAGATCTCCATGATCAAAGAGGAGATTGAAACCAGACTATCCCAATTCAATCCGCCATCTCTCTCTGTTCACATTCAACACCAGTCACACCCGATCAATCATTTTATCTTTCTAGAGGTGACTGAAGCAGAAGTTCTGGGTATATTAAGCAGGACAAAACCCACCAGTTGCAAGGGAGATCTCTGCCCTGCTAAAATAGGTAAAGCTTGTGCCCATTCACTTGCCCAACGGATTACCAAATTTGTAAATGTATTGTTTAGAGACATGTCAGTACCCATAGACGTCAAGCAAACATGGATCGCGTCTCTTTTGAAGAAGCCTTCACTGGACCCATTTATAGCGGGCAATTATCACCCAATAACTAATTTACCCCCTTCCTTCTGAGGGTGCTGGACAAAATAGCACATAGACAGAATCAGGCGTTTGAGTGCACATAGCATACTAGGCCATCAACAATCGGGCTTTCGGAGTGCGCATAGCATAGAGTCCACCCTACTGGACCTTAAGACTAATATTCGACAATATATGGCTAAGGGTAAAACATCATTGCTGATGCTCCTAAGCCCGACGGCTGTGTTTGACTTGGTACATCATTCCGTCTTAGCCAGCAGACTGCTAGAGCGGGCCTTTTTCTCTAGTGAAGCAGTCAGCTGGGTGCTTTCGTTTCTGTCAGACCGGACTGCCAGGGCTTTCCAGGGGGAGGCTATGTCAGAAGGTTTGGGACTGGAGTGCGGAGTGCCACAGGGCTCGTGCCCATCTCCTACCCTTTTCAATGTATTCATGTTCACACTTTTTGATCAACTTGATGTTGATGGTACCTGTTATGCTAACTATGCTGACCATAGTCAGTGTCTCTTTCCACTTTCAGGTGATTACATGAGGTTGTCAATGCCACGTTAAACCAAACCCTCTCTGGATGTTGCTTAATGGCCGAGCCCTGAACAACTCTAAAACAGAGATCATAATCCTGGGCACTGGCGCTAAATTGCGCCATCTAGATCAAGACTACTCCTTCTTCCAAATTGCAGACTGTCTTCTCCCTACGCTCAAGAAAGTTAAAACATTGGGTGTTATCATTGATCAAGAGCTCTCAATGAGGGTACATATCAGCTGCTTAGTGTCAAACACAACATATTACATCAAACTACTGGCACAAATTAGACTGTACCTTGATGCAGCCAGCTGTGATACCTTGGCTAGGGTGATCATTGGGAGCCGTTTGGACTATTGTGCCAGTACTTTACTGGGTGCTCGAAAAGGTGAACTAAACCGTCTGCAAGTTGTTCAGAAGAACGCAGTGAGGGTTGTAGTAGGTCTGCGTAAAACTGATCATGTGTCAACGGCTTGGAGAGCATTACACTGTTTTCCCATAGCAAAGAGACCTATTTCGTACTCTTTGCATTGCACACTCCTGCCTGCATGGCAAGAGTCCATCCTACCTGGCAGTTCAGCTTAAACAGGTACCGGATAGACACAGCCTTAGATCCAACAACAGTGGTTTACTCCATATACCCAAGGCAAAACTGGCACAGGTAAAAAATTGAGGTTTTCCATTTTCAACCACACGCCTGTGGCAAACCCTTCCGCTCGACCTGAGGTTATGCCCTAGTCTTTCCAGATTCAAACGCAACCTGAAAACCTTCCTTTTAGAATGTAGAATGACCCCTGCCTTGCCTTACCACCCACTGGTTTCTCCCTCCCGATTGATTACTTTACATTTTATGTGTTGTATGTTGGTCTCAGCACTCTCACGCCTCTGGGCTTTTGTTCCAGCGCTTTAGAAATAACATAAATAAAGAAGGAATTAACTAATACCTACACTATTTGTAATATATTCGTTTCAACGGAGCGGTATAATATTTAGTTTCATCCTGTCCTCAATTTTCTTTTCTTGAGGATGAGTTGGTTAAATTAAAGCCTAGATAAAGGCGATTAGATACTCTATCCAATGTTGGACCCATCACAGTCGAATTGATAACCTTTGGGAACCTACATTTGGAAATAAGTAGCATTTTAGATATTGGGCGATTTACTGTTAGGTTATTTCTCTCAGCATACACAGAGAAAGCATCCAGCTTCCTCTGTAGCCCTGGTAGAGTTAAATCAAATAGTATTAAGTCACCTGCCAATGCCATCCAATGCAGATGACAAGATCCAAGTTTCATCAAAAGACAATTTACAATAGCCCATATAGCATCAATATCTGTGAAGGCATCATGAAGCAAGACACAGACAACAGATTCAAAGTTTAAATAAAAAGTCTTTATTAACTAAACTGTGAGGAAGGAGTAAGGCCTAACGTGCTGTATAATAAGGTTGGATTTCCCTGCCTAAATGAACTAAGGATAGGCTGAGTCAGTAAGTTCAATGTAAAAAGGTCTGTCTGTGTCCTAAACCTAGGCTTGCTCTCACAACTAAAGCTAAACAATGTGTAGGGATGTCAGCAACAATGTAACACTGTTCAAATTAAAGTTCTGAACCTCTCCCAGATCCAGGGGCATTCTTAGCTTCCTTTTCCCCAAGCTCTAACAGTTCAGACAAAAAGGTCTCAGGGGTCCCCTCCCCAAGTTCATATCATAAGACAAAAGGAATGGGCCTCTTGCAAACCCTGCTGAAGCCTCCCCCCCGCGACCCCCTTACTCCACTAAGGACCGCAGAAAAGTGTATTCGGTGCCACAGACTCTCAGGGTGTCGTGGGCCACCACCCATGGCTGATAAATATGATGATCATGCTGCTGCAGCAGCATGCTGAGGACTGCAGGAGGGGAAAGGTAAGGTTTTGAATCAAAGATGACATCAGCACCTGCCCCCTGGAACCCAAATATTCCAGACGCCAATGTGTGCGGCCAGTAACATTGTTATGGTACACCATTAGTAGAAGTAGACTTTGGTGCTGGGGGCTCAGGTGGCTCTTGTGGGCAGAGGGCGGAACTGCCACTGTAAACTGTCCAAGAACCAACTATCAAAGGTCAGTGGAATATCTTTAATGCAGGGGCATCAACATCTTCCTAAATTTAGGGCAAGCATAGCAAGAGATCCCAAAGTATGTTGGGGCAATCAGGTATTTCTCCTGAGAACTCTTTTAAAAGCCAAACAATTTTTTCTTTTTTATTTTTTTTATTTACGAGATTGAATCACCGATGTGATTTTTACAAGTGACAACCAGTAGAGTCGTAAAACAAGAGGAATTAAAAAAAAGTAAGAAGAAAAAAGTCAAATTGGAGCTGAAGAAAAACTGAAGAGCCCAGAAAAGGTTACTTGTTCCGAGGGTGTTCAGCCGTTGTCATCGCAGACAATTAAACCAGTAGAATATTTGGCACCAGACAAGGATTCTCATCCTTGTTGCTGAAGATCAAGTCCAGGATTTTTGCTGCGGCTATCGCCCATGAAGGTCTAAGGCCCCCATTAAGCGGGTACACCACAGCTCTTCTTCCGCTAAATATCCATTTTCCAGGTGCGATATCAAATACGAGGGTTCTACAGTGCTTGGTTCCAGGGCATGATAGTAACAGGTGATGCAATGTTTCAGGGCTCATGTTTGTGTTGCAGAAGCGACAGCCGTTAGACAATGTAATTCCTCTTATATTACGAATCTCATTTGATGGCAATAGGTTCAATCTTGCCCGCAGGAGGGTTGATCGAAGTTTTCTATTCGGATGTTTCTACAGGAACGGTTGTAAGACGTTTTTGGACCGTTGGGGGCAAGTGGAAAGTCAGTTTATAATTTGCAGCTTTATCCAAGGTGGCAATCTAGTCAGACTCATCTAAACGTTTTTTTGTTTTAGTTGGATTCTGCAAAAGTTCATCAATTGAGCTGCCGCACTCCACCAAGTTCGTTTTGCAGCCATTTTCCCCAAGAAGCCAGCATTTTACACTGTCCTAGACTCATCTCCTCTTTTACTAAAGCGAAGATTGGTGGACTAGATGGATCCATGAGTTTGCGATATAGCATGATGCTATTACGTGCTACGATTGCCTCAAGGGACGTTAAGGACAATTTGTGCCTAATTAACACTATAGGCATTGCTTTCGGGAGATTCAGGATGGATCGCCAGAACAGGCTTTCTAGTGTGGAACAAAGCGCTTTTGGGAGGAAGGGCATAGCTTCTACGCCGTATGTGATGGTAGGGATCACTTTTGACCGATAGAACTTTATTGTCGGAAGTAATGTGAACCGGCCATATTTTTTGTCCAGGATTTTGGCTTGGGAAATAAGGTTTTGCATTATTTCGTGCAGATGTTGTTGCATAGAGTTTTCTTTTTTAGACGAGTCGATCAAGACCCCAAGTATTTAAAGACTTAAGGTAATTGTCTGCTGTGTATTTGGAGAGTGCGTTTAGCTGTCGTTGCAGGCCTATTGGTATTTCATCCAATTGGATTAGGTCGTCTGCATATAAGATCCTTGGGACTTTTGATGAACCAATTGCTGGGGGGGGGAGATCTAATCTCAGCTGTGGCTTCCTTGTAGTCGCCGAAGTAAGCCAGAAAGAGCGCCGGGGCGAGTGGACAGCCCTGCTTGACTCCTCTGGCTGTTGGAATCTCTGACGATAACAGGCCTTTGGAACTCAGCCGGACCTGAATGCTAGTATCTTTGTGCAAGGCTTACAAAGGGCCAAGGATTTCCTGCGGGCAATTCCAGCCTGCTAGTTTCCTCCAAAGTGTAGCACATGAAAATATCTAGTAGATGCCATGTCACCAATAGTAGACCGGAGCATATGCCAGCACTGCCAGTGTAAGTCATTTTAGACAGCTGTGCCCACAATATATCCCAACATTGCAAGTGTAAATCATTGAATGAAGGGAAGTCTACGATAAATACCAGAGTTCCAAGTATATATCACTTACATTTCATTTTGAGATCACAATTATGCTATTTTGGCGACTGTAAATACCTTTTATGAAGCTACGAAAACAAACTAGGCTTTTATGGTAACTTATTAAATTATAAATATCACAGGAAAAGCAATGCATTTTTGGCACAAAAACACTTACAGAATGTATCATGGATAACAGAGTGGAGGATATAGGACCTTTACAATGGGGTAAGAAAATGTGACTTGGGGACCAGATGTTGCAGGGGAAGGTGGAAACAAACTTGGGACAAGGACAGGACAAGGACAGGACAAAATGACAGACACTGGATGGTGGAAGTGCTGAATTAAAGATGGATGGAGGTGATTGAAAAGTGATGTAAGCAGAGGCGTTGCTCCATCCAAAAATAAACTTGGTTTAAAAAAATTTTAAAAACTCAGTGACTACAACCAAAAGGGTAGCTAGCCCCAAGTCTCGACATTAGCTTAGCCCCGGATCTTTTCCAAACCTAGCAACACCCCTGGATGTAGGGTTGTCCATGAAGGGAAGGGAGAGAGGAAAAAAGGGTAATGCAGTAGTGCTAGGAAACAGGTTGCTTCAGAATGGAGACCCCAGAGGTTGGATTTAAATATTGGTATAGATGGAGTAGTACGGCGAAAGAGAGGAAGAGTATTCCAGAGTAGGGGAGCGAGGAGAGAGAGCAGAAAGTAGAGGGCGTACAGGGGGCTTGAGTGGTGGCAAGGAGGTGAGCGAAGGATCTCAACGAGCAAGGAGGAGAGTAGGGAGTGAGATGAGCAGATAGGTATGGCGAGTCCATGGATAGTTCTGAAGGTAATAAGTTTATATTTGGCCCTTTGTTTCAAAGATAGCCAGCCAATATAGCGACGGGTAGAGGAAGTAAGGAAGTAAAGCGAGAAAGGATGAAAAGTGTGCAGACCGCGAAGTTCAGGACCTTGTCCAGAGGTGGAAAAGCATAGCTGGGAAGGCCATTGAAGATACTGGCACAGTAATGAGATCTTAAAAGGACCAAGGAATAGCTATTTAGCAATATTGAAAGGAAGATGATGATGATGGTTTTTTCTGATATTGAGGAGGTTGAGTCTGGCTGCATTGGCAGATTTGGAGATGAAGAGTGAGAAGTTGTGTGATGGGTCAAAGCCGACACCAAAGTCACGAGCGGAAGAAGAGTAGAGGTAGTCAAACGAGAAGAGAAGAGAAAAATAGAGGTAGTCAAGCGAGAAGAGAAGAGAAAAATAGCGGTAGTCAAGCGAGAAGAGAAGAGAAATGGAGCTGAGCATGAGTGAGTGAGACACGTCCAATATTTGATTGCGGAGAGACAGTGACATTTTTTACAACAGCTTGTCGCATAAGGAGTGAAAAAAGATGATCTGAGTAGCATCAGCAAAGAGCTGATAGAAGAAGCGAGGAGCAGTCATAAGAGGAGGTCAGGGCGCCAAGAGCTAAAGTGTAGAGAGTGAAAAGAAGTGGACCAAGGACTGACCCTTGGGGAACACCAACATTAAGGGGGAAGAGGGGTTGAGTGGGGAAGTACAGCTGTTCCAGGACACTTGAAAGTGTCTGTGGGTAAGGTATGAAGCAAACCCAGCAAGGGCCTTATCTCTGATGCCAAGGAGAGATAATCTAGAGAGAAGGTCAGAATGGTCAACAGTATCGAAGGCAGCAGAGAGGTTGAGAAGAATAGGAATAAACACTTTGCAACCTGTGAAACTAAGAATGTGATCCATGTCCTTAAGTGCCCTTGTGGCATCTTCTACGTAGGGCAGACCATCAGACGAACAAAGGATCGATGGACAGAGCACAAGTCAAACATTAGAACAGCAAACCCCAATTCACCGGTCTACAGACACTTCAAGGAGGCCAAACACACGGTGGCCCAGATGAGGTGCGTAATAATGGAAGTGATCCACCCATTACCTAGAAGTGGGGACCTCATTAAAAAAAAAAAAATCCAACCAAGGGAACTCCATTGGTCATACCCAAAAAGAAAAATCACACCAAGTTGCCAAGGGAACTCTATTGGATTTACACCTTGGACTCATCAATCCATTAGGAATGAACGAGGAATACTATTTGGGTCCAGAGCTTTAGAAAAACACTCCATGACTAGCCATGGTTGATCACTGTAGGCTTAAAAGCCCTGATATAACCGACACTGACAACATACTAGGACCGAGGCATCAATAGGTGACACAAAAGGTAGCGATAGATAGACTTTGTACTGTCAGGCTCAGAGAACATGTGCACACTCATTCTTTTTGCACCATAATTCATAGGTGCATAAAAATTATATATATATATATGTGTGATTAAGTATGTCACTGTATTGGAATGTTTTAACCCCCCCTTTAGCACCCATTAGCCTGACCAATCTACCTTTCGACAGTAGGACTATAACTAATCCTATCAGAGAGACCACCCATGGAGGAGAATTTATTGGGGTATTATTTTCCTTTCATTCGAGATCACCTCATGGACCAGCGAATACCTACCTGACTATTTGCATTTTTTGAAGTGCACGGACTAAATTCGAATGGCACCTCACATTGACACCCACAGATATCATGCAAATTATGTGTTTGTTTAGATACAACCCCTTACGTCATCACGCCAGACAAGAGTTTTGTACTTGGTTACCATGGTCACTATAACGCAGCCATTGAATTTTCACTGCAGTGCAATTTTCTCGCTGATCTGGGCAGTGAACTGTAAGTCCCTTAGGTGGACTCCATGAGCAATTAATAACACCATGCATGTTATATATGGGATACATTACTCACCGTAATCGTATTTCTGATGCTTGTATCTGCTTGGATTCACATGCAGTGCATAGGCCGACATCTAGTGGAAGCTGCAGAGTATTACAGTTGTTTTCGAAACCCAAAAAGGGACGTCGACAGGGCGTGCCATTAACACTATCCCTAGTGACACGTTCACTGTACCCATGATCCTTCACGCATTGCTGTCCCTCAGATTGTTATTTTTCTGACATCAGGTAGCATAAAGTGTAGCGCGAGTACAGTCGTATCCAAGCAGATACGTATCAGACAAGCTCATAAGCATCCATGCGCCTTCTTCTCTGAGTGGAGGAAGGGTGGGCGCATGTGAATCTAAGCAGATACAAGCATCAGAAATACGATTATGGTGTGTAATGTATCCCTTCTGAGGCTTGTGTAATCTGCTTAGATCACATGCTGTGCACAGATTACCGAACAGTGTTAGAAGAAGGTGGTGGAATGTGAGGAGGTTCATGGGTGAACAGATGTCTTAGAACCGCTTGTCCCACCTGTGTATCTGTCTTGGAATGAGTGTCAATGCAGTAATGCTGAGTGAAAGTGTGTATTGAGCTCCATGTAGCCGCTTTGCAAATGCTGTCTAGAGGGACATTTGCAATGAAAGCCGCCAGAGTAGCTCCTGTGCTCCTTGTGGAGTGAGCTCTGGGCGTAAAAGGCAGTGTCTGGTTTGATAGGGAATAGCACAATTGTATACATCTGACTATCCACCCAGAGATGGCATTCTTTGAAATGCAGTCTCCTTCTCTGCCTGGTGCTATGGAGACAAACAGTTTATCTGTTCTTCTTAGCAGTCTTGTTTACATAGTAGAGAACGCCCTCCTCACATCTAGTGTGTGGAGTTTTACCTCAGCTGAGCTGGTTGGCTCCTGAAAGAAAGTCAGTCGCTCAATAGACTGGTTTACATGAAATTTAGAAATGAACTTAGTGGAGAACCTAGGATGCGTACGTAAAACCAGTTTATCTTTGTGTACTACAAAGAAAGGCTCCTGCACTGACAATGCTTGTACTTCACTCACTCTTCTTATGGAAGTAATAGCCACTAAGAAGGCGGTTTTGTAAGTTAGGTGTTTAAGACTACACTTATGCATCGGCTCGAAATGAGGTCACATGCTTGGCAAGTACAACATTGAGATCCCATCCTGGCGGCGGATTAGAAATTGGCGGGTGAAGTCCATTTGCCTCCTATATGAATTCTTTAATGACAGGCACCTTCCACCATGAGACAGGTGGTGTAGGCTGACAAGACCACCAGGTGGACCTTTAAGGAGTTGAATACTAACCCTGAGTCTAGCAAGTGGAGCATATAAATTAGAATGTGGGATGGAGTACATTCTATGGGCTTAATTTGTTTAGACTGGCACCAAATTACGAATCTTCTCCATTTGTCAAAATATAGTGCGTAGTGATTTCCTTGCTTCTTTCAAGATATCCATACATCTCTGTGGTAGGTTAAGATGTCCAAACTCTATGACTTCAGGAGCCATGCTGCCAAGTTCATTGAGTGAGGTTGAGGGTGCACTGTTAGTCCCCCGTGCTGAGCTAGCAGATTGTACGAGCACGGGAGCTTAATGGGATCGCACATCGCCAGTTTGCGTAGATGTGGATACCAGGGTTGTCTTGCCCACATAGGAGCAACTAGGATGAGCGTCATTTGTTCCTTATGGTTCTTGTTAACCACCTTCTTCATAAGAGTTGTTCGAAGCGTAAGCAAATGTCCCTGACCAGTTCATCCATAGGGCGTTCCTTTTGGAGCCTGGCTGGGGGAACCTGGATGCGAAGTCTGGGCATTGACTGTTTTCGCTTGTAGCAAAGAAGTCTATTGTGGGGTAACCCCATTGAGAGAAGAGGTATTCTACGACCCCTTCGTGTAGTCGCCATTCGTGTTCCTTGGGTAGGGGATCTCTGCTCAGTGAGTCTGCCAGAGAGTTGAGTTCCCCTGGAACGTGCTATGACGATCGGAATATCTTCCGTTTGAGTGCCAATTTCCAAATTTGGTGCGCAAGCCTGGACAGATTTGGAGAACGTGTGCCCCCCTGTTTGTTGATGCAAAACGTTGCTGTAGTGCTGGCTGTCAGGACTTGGACAGATTGGTTTGCTAAGTGAATTTTGAATGCCTGAGGGCTTTGAATACTGCCAGCAGTTCTAGCAGATTGATGTGCCGTCGCACGAGACCACAGATCCTGAACTGTGTGGTGAAGGTAATGAGCCCCGCACCCCGCGAGCGAGACGTCTGTTGTGACAATCGCCTGTACTTACGGATCGTAGAAGGGTTTCCCCTTCAACAGATTTTCTCTTGTCCACCAGCGAAGATTTTGTACTAGTGTTGGCCAAACGAACACTAGATCGTCCCACTGACCACTTGCCTGAGACCATCGTTTTGGCAACCACTCCTGCATGGGTCGCAGGCGTGCGTGAGGTACTAGGTAAATACAAGTTGCCATCATGCCTAGCAAACACATAACTTTGCGCACCCTTATCTGGCAGCCGGCCTGATAATGCAGCATTTGCAGTAACATGTTTTGGGCTCTTTCCTCTGATGGAACGACCAATCCCTCTGTTTATAACAGCTCCTAGGAACTGTTTGGTTGTGCTTGGCACTAGGCTTGATTTTTTTCTCGTTGATGGAGAAGCCCAATTGAAAGAGAAGGTTGATAGTGCTTTGAATGTTTTGCCTGCAAATAAGGGGAGACTCCCCTGTAATCAGCCAGTCGTCCAAGTAAGGGTACACTGGGATTGCTTCCCTGGGCAGGTGTGCTGCCACCACCGGCAGTACCTTCATGAATACCCTTGGAGCAGATGCTATTCCGAAGGGCAGCACTTTGAATTGGTAGTGCTGGATCACTATCTTGAAACACAAGAATCTTCTGTGCGCTGGGAACATTGAAATATGAAAATAGGCATCGTTCATATCCAGTGTTGCCATGTAATCCCCCTTTTTTAGTAGAGGGATTACCTCTTGTAGAGTAGTCATGCTGAACTTTTGTCGCTTGACATATTTGTTTGCAGGGCGCAAATCTAATACTGGGCACATTGTTAGATCTTTCTTTGGCACAAGGAAGTACTTTGAATAAATACCCTTGTTTACCTGATTGGCCGGGACTACTTCTATGGCATCCTTTTAGAGCAGCGTGGCTATTTCCTCGAGGAGGATTCGCTGGTCTTCTTTGGAGTGGGTTTTTCTGGCGTGGGGTGTGGTTCCAGGGTTGTTTGAGAAGCTCTATACAATATCTGCCCACTACAGTGGACCTCACCCATCTGTCTGAGGTGATTCCCTCCCATGCGTGGGTGAAGCTGGAAATGCGCCCTCCTACTGGAGAGTCATGGGAAGGCACCGGGAGCGGATAGTCACTGCTTCTGAGGTGGGGTACACCCTCGGGAGGAGGAGCCCCTACCGCGACCATGGGATCTGCGCGGTCCTCTTGGGTAATGTTGAGAGGACTGGCCCTAATTGTTTCCCCAAGAAATATTCTGGTTCTGGTTGTAGTTGGAACCCCTTTGAGAATTTTGTCAGTGTGAGCGACGAAAATTGCTGTTTCCCCTTTGGCCAGTAGGTTTATTAGTCAGTTGGCCCAATGACTTGAGAGTTTCGTACTCCTCTTTGGCTGTCTTTAAGGCGTCCTCTACCATGCTTAGAGGACTTTTTCTTGGATTCCCTGTCTTTAACCAGGCTCTCTGGAGTGTTTTTTGACTAAGTGGGCTAGTCCCGCTTGTATAGGGTCTTGTACCAGTTTCGACGTAGAATGTCGAACCTCGGTTGCGGGCTGAATCGGAGCATCGTCAGCGGATGAACGACTACCGGTTTTGCATGCAACGCCTGTCGAGTGGCAATCTTGATCTGGGGTGCCAAGGGGACAGCGATTCATCCGACCTCTCCCTAGACGTTGTGCGATGCCATTTGCTCAACATGTGTGTTGAGTCTTGGCTGTGGATGGTGTGCTTATTGGAGGATGTAGTGATGGTGCCTTCGCCGCCAAGTGCTGTCCCCATAACAAGGCCGCTGGCCTGTCTGTCAGGGTCGGGGGGGCCTGCCCTTGGGAAACGGGAGTATCCCTGTCACCTTCGCCATCAGATACCGCAGCGTTGCTGCTGTCGCTGAAGGCACCCTCAACTTCCATGGCCTCGAGTTGCCTGGCGTGGTGGGCCCAGCGCTTAGTAAGGCAGTCCTTCAATGTCTTGGGCATGAAGAGCCTACACGCTCGACAAGAACCCTCAACGTGGTCTCGCGGGAGACACAGATTACACACAAGGCGTTTATCGACCCACAGGAACTTGCACTTAGGGCACAATTTTCCATAAAGGAATGTATCAACAGCTAGGCGATTGTAGTGTATGTACAGGGTATAAACATTCTAAAATGTCCTCCCCCTCTCTCCCTACTGCGTGGGCCGAAGCTAGTAGTGGCCTTCCAAGGCCGGAATGGATTAGTCCCTGGGAGTCTTCTGACGGTCGTTCCTTGTTCTTCACTGGCGTTAGATCGCCCCGAAGTCGGTGAAAATAAAGGATAGGAAAAATCAACTATCATTAATTGATCATAACAAAAGGTGATAAGCCGAAAGGAGAACTCCGCTATAAGCGTCCATCTAGAATGGCAGAAAGAACAAACTGAGGGACCCTCGACGCGTGAAGGATCATAGGTACGTTGGACGTCACACTAGGGAATAGTATTACTGGCACGCCCCGTCAACGTCCCTTTTCGAGTTTCGAAAACAACAACTGTCTTACTCCGCAGCTTCCACTAGATGTCGGCCTCTGCACAGCATGTGATCTAAGCAAATTCCACAAGCCTCAGAAATAATATGTATATATATATATATACACACACACTACATTGTGCTCATTTAGATATAATCCCTTACGTCATGATGTCAGACACAAATTGTGTACTTAGTTAACATGGTCCCTAGCAACGTGGCTAGCAGCCTTTCACCGCAGTACAGTTCCCACAGTGGTCTGGACAGTGAACTAAGTTTCTGATTACTTTTTTGAATATTCTATCAGCAACGGATTTGAGCGTCACACTCTTAAGCCCTTATCCATATTAACATTGCAGATCATAGATGCACAATGAACTACCTCTGCAGATAGAGAGCAGCAGCACGCCTGCAACCTAGAATAGATGATAGCCGCACATGCTGCGGTGTGTACCTCTGAATTTTCTCGCTATTCAGTTCTCTTCATTGCCAATTCATACACTCCACTGAACGGAGGTTCCACGAAGCTACAGATTAAGAACCAGACACACCCTGCATTCTTCAGGTGGAGAGATTGTGGCTTTAAACCCAGTTATGACAGTTAACAGCTTTCTAATGGGATTCTTTATACATTTTTGCAGTTCGAGTGACTAATTGGAAATCAGGCATTTCAGAATGTAAGCTTGGGACACACCATTACGGCATGCTTCCGACATCTCCCGATATACAAGGTAATTTACCAGGCTTTGGATGATTAAAACTATTATGTATAGGAAATTGAATCAATGTATAGTTATATATGATATGAACAAGAACGAGCACACAAAATAGTAACAGTGCATTGAAATCATTTTTTCTTTCTCTTTCTTTGAAACACAGTTTGTACTTTGTATATAAGAACCACTGATGAAGGACGTTTAAGCTCGAAACGCGTTGGTTGCCACATTAAAACAAAAAACATTTGGAGAACAAAATAATGTATTGTCTAAGTCTGCTTATTAATTAACTGTCTTTAGGAAATTGTAAAATTGCATCTATGACCTAATACGGTATCAATGAAACACAATTGTAAAATTGACTCGTAACTATAGGCCTAATGGTATGGCTGTACCTCGGCCAGAGAAAGTGTGCATGGGACGGGGTTCCCACACCTTGGGAATTTGCCATTCTTGCTAAGAATAGGAATAGATGAAAGGTGTGTATGCATATCGGAAGAGATGAAATTTCAAATATTGAGGAGAGCTGTCTCGAGAGAATGTAGAGGTCAGGAGCCAGATTGAAGAGGGTCCCAGAGGTTGCGAGTAGCAAGGAACTCAGTGAGTCGATTGAATACTACCCGCTCTATGATTTTGGAATAATGTGGTAAAAGAAGAACTGTCAGAAGGTTGGCAGGACAATTAGGATCTAGATCAGGTTTCTTATGCAGAGGGATGACAGTAGCTGTCTTATTGGAGGATGAAAAAGTGGAGTTGTCAAGAGAAGAGTTAAAGAGGTAAATAAGATGTGGAGTGACACTGGGAGATATGTGCTTCACAATGTGCAGAGACGGTGGGGGCACAGGAAGGGTTAGCCTTATGGAGTAAGGCAAGAATCTCATCAGGGTTGGTGGAGGCAAAGGAAGATTAAAATGTCAACCTGTGGCCAAAATGTATGTAACTGTAAATCACATGGATGAAGCTGCAGCCACAATATAAATATATATATATATATATATATATATCTCTCTCTACCCCTCCCCCCCCAGATCCACAACACCCTCCACTTAAACAGTTACGGGGCAATCTGCTCCCAACTGTTTTACTTTCTCCCTTGGTTACTTGTTGATCCCTTGCTGCCAAACTGCCCACCTCCCCGGTTGTTATATAACTGTTCCCTTGTATTGATCCCTGGTGAATTGCTTCCCATATTGTGTACTTACCCCTATGGCTTGTAAAGCGCTCTGTTGCTTCCCGAAGCTAGGACTGCGCCCAATAAATACCATAATAATAAGAACACAAATAACAAAATTGTGTCATGGCAAACAGGTATTTTGGGTCACTCTGCATGATCCCTGGTGGTCTTGTTTGCATCCAGACTGCATACTTTAAATATATTTCTCTGGCATTATACTGCTTTTAAATAAAATAGTCTTTCACCCAGTATATAAACAATTAAATAAGTGACTCTAGCTCCCTCATTCCATAGAATAATATCCTATGGTAAAAGGGATAAATGGTACAATAGCTCCTGATGCTTTGAATAAAATCAAAGAGTAATTTGGGAACATAAATTGACAAAATGTTAAATTTAACACATAGTTCTGTGATAAAGGTGCAAGTATGCAGCTATTTGGACCACACAATGCACACTGGGCTTGCTCCTCTTTCATTTGTCAAAATACTCACCAACAGTAAAATGTCTGCAAAAAACGTTCATATATGTACCAATTTAGATGGGCTTTTAATGTCAGTGCGTGGCAAGCGCTCAGCAGAAAATGACTTTCCCTTTCCTTTCACCCACTTCATTCCTTGGACACAAAAATAGTGTCCCCAATGGCGATTAGTGGGGAAAGAAGTTTGCTACTGTGGTCTCTTTTAGCCCCCACCCCACCCCCTTGCCCCTAGCCCAGTTGTGCTGAAGGGGGCCAGAGAATCAGAGACCTAAAGACTTTTACCACTCACTTGCAACTTACCAAAGAGGCTCTGGTGTCGATAGATTTCACAGCTCACTGTACTAAGAAGAGCAGGGTGTTGACACCATTAACAACTGCTGCATATGCGACACCGTCCATCTGAGACCAGTACTGACTCATCACACCACCGATTAGCTCTGAATAAACAGTCCTCTGTGAGAAACCTGAAGGTGTATCTCTGACTAGTCCCTGGGTCTGTCATCCAGGTGGCCAGGACATGGCCATCGCTATTGGATCCAGTTCCTGGGGGTGGACTAGCGAGGGAGGATCACCTGGATGGGGGGATCCTCGGGAGTGGAAGTGGGACACTGACGCATGAGACGCGGTATCCGCCTTCTTCGCACAACTTTTACTCAACCTACCATGTAGGATACAAAAACACTTTACCCTGCCCCCTTTTCCGACGCGAACCCTTTCGCATATTACGAAGGACGACGGACTAACACTCGAGCAATTTACATGACATGTCCCAACACCAGGGTCAGACAAAGTCAGGCAATTAAGTAGAACCACACACACCAGACAGCCCTTTCCCTTCCCCTGACAGATAAAAAGGTGGAGCATATGAGCACAATACAAAGAAAGGCAGAACGCACATTCAGAGAGCTAACTCAGCACGGCAGTTCAAGAGGAGGAGAAAGACGGTGCATATAGCCAACGTGTGTTGCAGCAGATGTCAGCGGTACACAAGACCATCCTCCGCTGATAACCAAGCCAGGGAGAGACGCTTGTCTCCATGTTACCAGCCTTGACTCCAAAGAGAAGGAAAGCCAAGTGGTTCATCACATCCAGTGAGTCGAGGGGAGAGTCGATAAGATACTGAACTGTGTTGAACGAAAAGTAGCAAATGCCAAATGAACTGTGAAAGCTTAAAGAGCAATTAATGTGGTAGGTGGAGAAGCAGCAACAGATGAGTCCGGCACCATGTGGGTGCTTACTCAGGAAACTCTGGGCGATTAACCGATTGTTGAAACTACCATAACCAGAAGGCCTTGGGAAAGGCGAGAAGGGTGTCAAAATGGTCATACAGGGGTCTTGTAAAATCCTCTGTACAGTCGAAAGTCTTTGGCAGACAGATGATTGTGAAGCTAAGGGAAGTGAATCCTGCATCCTAAGAATTGAATGAGACAATTGACAAGATTGGCAAGAGTGAACCCGAAAAAGGGATGCTGATAAAGGGGGGGCGAAGTCTAAAGTCCGAAATTCAGTGTGATGACTAAGAGTGAACCCGGTCGAGGAATGTCCACAGTTAACAGTACAAAAAAATAAAAAAAGAAACTGATATTCAAGAGGGGTTTGAGCCCGGAAGAGGGGGACCCAGGGGTGAAGAGCCATCACCCAAATAAAAAACAGAGAAGAACTCTAGAACTTTTATTTGAATCTTTGTTTAGATACGTTGAAACTGTCAGACCCTCGAAAGCAAGAAAACATAGCTATAGGAGATCCTGGTGTCACTAAGGAACTTTCTAGGGATCTGCACCCGGAAGAGGGGGATCCAAGGGTGAAAGGCATCACCGAGCGTGCCAGTAGAAAGGAACTTTTGTTCATTATTTTGAACACATCAAGCCCATGGCGGCAATAAATAAACAAGATACTTTTTGTAGAAAAGAGCCTTAACCACCGAAGGCCCTGATACATGAAAGCGGAACTGTTGGCTCGTGCTGCGAAAGCTCGAGCATCTGCTGTGCTCCAGAATCCTGCCTTGTTCGGTGCTTAAAACATGGGGAAGGAAGACCCCAGTTACTGCATCCTGACTTATTGCTTGTGAACACTTCCTTCTTTCTTACGAACATTATCCCACACTTCTTTTCTGTATTTAGCGTAATGATTGGAATAGCTTTTTAGTACAGGCCCTTTTTTATCTGGCAAGACGCCACTAGGACTGCCTTAATATTATTTGATGGTCGAAGCTTGCTGCCAGCCTAGATTTAGGTTAAAATTAGGCGGTTTTCCAACCTATCTATACAGTTTAATAAGCACGCTTGAACTGTGGTCACTTGTGTCTGTCTTTACTGTTGCCACCTTGCATTCCTTACACACCAAAGGGAGGCCAGGTGAGGTTGGAGCTGTCTAATAAGAAGTAATATGAGGTCTGGCACTGGGGACCACCTGAATGAAGAAAGCCACAAGCCTAAAGAGGTCTATGACTCACGGGTAAACATTTCAAGTTGCAAGCTACCAATCAGGAATACAAATTCACTTGCCCCATGCATTGCCCTCATTTACACAGCACACCAACAGCAAATGGCAAGTGCACATTGGGGCCTGCTTGAACCCACCATTTCATAGACACATTTTTGGTGTTGAAGCTATGGGCAAGTCCAGCACCCTAGTGGAAATGACTATGTGTGACTGTCATGTTTCCCAAATGTATCTTCTATTCTGCACTGCATATGACTGTATATTTGCCCCCGGCTACAGTTTCTGCGCTGTTTAGACTTGCTGTTTATTTCTGTCAATTGCTTGCATGTTCCCAACATTGCCTGATCACTATATGTTGTACCTTAATAATCCCTACAGTTGGTTGTTTCTAGCACACTGCCCTCTGTTGAGACTCCATTATAACCAGTTTTCCGTGTCCCCAGCCTAGACAACCAGCATACAGCCTATAAGAGGGGGATCACATGCCTCTTAAAGGTCTGCCCCAATGCTCCTTGTCGGAAACCCTGTTCAGTCCCCTTCGAGCCAGAAACCAGCTCCAGTGTAATCTGACGCCTAGGGCTGAATCCTTACGCCCTGTATCTATCATGCCCTCTGTAAGTCACCAAGCTAGCTCCTGACCTCTTGCACCTTTTCTGGGAACCTCATCCCTTCCCCAGTCCAGCAATAAATCTCCCCTTGGGGCCCCAACTATCCTGCACTTCATAATTTCAGCTCCCCTGACCTGGGAATCACACAGAATACTTGTAAATATGTGTCCAGCCCTGCCTCCCATCTCCCCTAGAAACCAAACAAAACCTGCCCTGGCGACATCCAAACAAACACTTGCCTGGGTGAGAAGCCGGCCCTGGACATGGGCTCTCTCCCTTTGGTTACTGACGGTGAGGTGCTGACACGGGGTAGCAGAGCACAGGAGGCCCCTTCCAAAGATACCCTTGTCTTCCCACTCCATGCTTCCCCTCTTTTCCTGCTCAAACTGCTCTATTTTTCCACCAGTAGGGCTCCTGGCCTGCCTTCCTTCCCCCGTATCTCTCTCTCTCACTGTGTCCGTCTTTCTCTATGCCTCTATGCGCCTACCTCTCTCTCTTTTGCCCCCTCACCATCACTATCAGTAGCCTGCTCCAACTCCCTCTCCAACCCTTCCACTTCCCCTTTACCCTTCCGGTCCAGTCTCCTCCCCAGCCCCCTTGCATTCAAGGGTACTCCCCAGTACCCCGGGTTCCATGCCATTGGGTGTGCCTAGGTAGTGTGCCTGCCATCAATGCCCCACCTAGTACCCACAGACCAGTGCAGATAATCACCAGAGTGTCTAATTTATCTTGCTGGCAATTAGTTTAGTCCTCTTCTTGTAATAAATATGTTCCTGTTTTCTACAAAGACTTTGGTACCTTCATTGTGTTTCCACTTTTTAGTGTAACCTTCCTGTTATGACCAGAGGGGGGGGGCTCATTCCATCTGCGTACACAACGCAACCCCACCGGGTCTGTTGACTCGCTGGTCCATCTTCGTCTAATTGTTTAGACGGAGACCAGATGACATGGGACTACGAGCCCTGCCAAAGAAGAAGCCGGACAGCTTATTAATTCCTCTTTCCTCCTATTCTCCTACACTTGATGAGATTTCAGTGTTAGAAAAAGGATTAGGCTTTGTACCGACGACTAGGTTTGATAGCTTTACCACTAGGATCGAGATTTAACAGTTTATGAGAAAAACACATCTTAAACAACACTTCTCGGACAATCCTTTCGATGCAGTAGAAACTAATAGTGGGTTTCATAAACCTTTATTTTGTCCACCTATGACGAGCCACAGCCCAGAATCTATAGTTACCGAAAAAGGAATTATGGCTGAATTAGAAGCTAAGACTAAGAATGAAAAAGTCTTTCAAAATATTTCTAATAGGGAACATATAGCAATAGAATCTCTGAAGTCAAACAAGTTAATAATTATCAGAAAATCTGATAAAGGAGGTGCTATAGTACTCCAGGATCGAGAAGACTATCAGTGAACGTAATCGGCAATTGGGTGCTACCTTCTTTTATAAAGCATTAGCGATGGACCCAACCGAAAGATTGCAATCTCTAATAGCCAACAAAGTACAGAAAACTTGTGACCGCCATTGGATTACTAAAAGAGAAGCTGTATAATTGATCACTATTAACCTGAATATATCTACATTTTACACATTACTGGAAGTCCATAAAACTTTGGACAGCCCATCTGGGCGACCTATAGTGTTGGGTACAGGTTCAATACTAGAAAGCTTAGCAAAATTCACAGACTACTTCTTAAAGGGGTTTGTAACAGAAATGCCATCCTATGTATAGGATACCACCAGTGTTATTAACCTGGTGGAAGGGTATCCTTTTGACAGCCAAACAGAAATACTTGTGGGTCTAGATATAATTTCCTCATATACTAAGATCCCACAGACGGCCACCCGAAATATGGTAGAGGAACTGTTACTCAGCAAGAGAGAAGGCGGGATTACCCCAAATTCTTTCATACTATCGGGCACAAACATGGCCCTAACCGAAAATTACTTTCTATTTAATAATATATTTTACCAACAAATTCATGGGACCACAATGGGGTCTGCAGTAGCACTTACATTAGTCAACCTGTATGTAGAGAGTCTGGAAAGAAGCAAAATCTCGACTAACGAGAATCCATTTAAGGACCAAGTTAAATTCTGAAAATGCTACATCAATGATGTGCTAGTTATTTGGCACAGAGATGTAACTAGTCTAGAGGCATTTTTTGTTTAGATGAATAAACAAAACCCTTTTCCGAAGTTCACTAATAGCAGCAGTAAGGAGAAGATTGATTTCTTGGACATTACCATCTACGTTGACAATCGAAGTGAGACCTTTTCATAAAAAGACAGATAATTCAGTACTTGGTTAAAACAGCTTCCATCCTAAGCATACGTATGATAACTTACCGTTTGGGCAGTTTTTACATTTGAAATCTAACAGTACGAATACGGTGGAGTTTGAGAAAGAAGCACAGGTCTTAAGTACGAATTTGAGAGAAAGAGCATACCCCCACATGACCATTAAGAGAGCATTTAAACGGCCTCTAATAATCATTGTGATGCACTATTGGAATATCGCAACAAAAAAGACAAGTGCAATGACAATGTTTGTCAGCACTTTTAATTCAATGTCAAATCAAAAAGAGAATAACTACAAATTGGCATATCCTGTCAAAAGGAACACTTGAAGCAGCTACCAAGATGTGCATACAGAAGGAGCAAAAATCTCAAAGAATTGCTAACACGAAATAACATTTATGAACAGAAAATAAAACAAGCCACGATCACAAAGCAATGGGGACTGAGTAAACCAGTAGGTCATAGCGTATGCAGCAGTTGTAGATGCTGTGCGCAAACAGAAAGGTCAACAGAAATGGACACCAGGATGAATGCACCTTGTCATATATTTAGTGTGATGTCCCTGTAGAATGATCTACATTGGGAAGACGGAACGTAAAATCAAAGTCTGAATTGGTGAGCATAAGAGTTGCATCAGGAATAGCACACTTACTGCGCCAATGGTAGGACACTTTCCCATGGCCTGGCATAGTTGTCATGTACTGAAGTTCTCAGCGTTAAGACAATGTCATGCAGGCCTCCAGATAAGGTGCGTACTTGGCCTTTTTACGCATGAAAATCTTGCAAATGCGACAGCTTTATTATTTTCCTGTGTACATTTACACACAGGTTTAGAGCAAAGGGCAGTGCAAAGGTTAGGTTACTTGACAGAAACCAGAAGGCTTCTTTTGATTTTTATCTACATGGATGTCATTACAGGGCACCTCTGAAACAATGTATTTCTCTGAAGCTTTTCAAAAAAATAAACTGCACACTGTGATAAAAGGAATGGTTTCTTTCCATTCAGCTTCAGAAGCACTGTGCAAATGTTCCTAGAATTTTAGGATTGTATAATTAATAAGATGTAAGACTAAGTTGCAATTGAGAATTCATATTTTGTAACAAATTATGCTTTTCGTTCCCAGTGAAAGCAAACCAGTATTGCGCAATTGTATTTTTCAGAGTTCTGGTGCTGTGTGCATAAGAACAGTGTGTAAAATGATGACTATGCACAGTGTAGTTTACATCCATTCAACCTTGCAGTCAATGGGGTACATTACTATAAATGGTCATTAGCAGCAGAGTCTTTGCTCAAGGGTGAGTGATTGTTATTACACCAATCACAGGTGTTGTAGCCTCTCAAAACTTCAAGAATACAATTAAAACATCAAAAACCTGACTCTCCAGGAAGTGCAAGCGCTGTTCAAAAACAAATGAAAGTTACATTAGTAATTGAAATATAAAGTCAGCAACACATGTCCCTGTGATAATCCAGATAGGTATTTAACTTCATGTAGTGCTTAATAAATGGTTCTTCCAACATCTAGGTACTGTGATTATTATACCTCAGTCAATACTCAGTTAACTGACCTCTGAAGGATGTTAGCTCATTGCTGTGATCTGTAGGTTGCAGGTTTGAATCCCGGCAAGTCCAACTAAGCTTTTCATCCTTTCAAGGTTGATTGGTTTGGTGATAATTGTGATAAATATGTTCTATCTACAGCAATTTACCAAAAGCGCTATATAAATAACCATTTGACCGTTAAATTAGATATAAAATTTAGCATAGAGTCCTTGCCTCTCTGCACTGTTGTATCATAACATTGGCATACCATTAGGTAGTAATAGCTCCAGAAAATAAGGACTATCATTAAACATCAAAAGACAATTCTGCTATCGAACCTCAAAACACACAATAAAATTCATTTTTGCTTTACTATGTAATTGGCTAGGTTTTGTGATTTCAACATTTAAATATATACAGGAGATCTCAAATGGCCAGACCTTAGAGAAATAATGAAAGGTGTATTCTGTCACAATACAGAAAGCTGCCGTACGGTAATGATTTTCATACAGTTTGTGCATGCATCGGCTGGATGTTACATAAATGTTACTCTCTTGTAAAGGACAAAAGTCATTTTTACTCTCTTAAAATCACATTTACTCTCAAAGTTTAAAAACGGGGAGTAAAATACTCCCACCTGAAAATCTTATCTGGAGCACTGATGTCATGTGAGCAACGATAAGAATGTTGATAAAAAAAAGGCTCACAAGAGAAGTAAATGCGTCTTATATTTTTTCCAAATAGCCACCAAGCAGGAATGAATGAACATTTTGATTGGCACAGCTGAAGTGTGTGAGTTACACAAAAGGTAGACTTCATCAACAGTTAGAAGTCTGAGATTTTACATGTGTACTGAAAGACTAATACTACACAAAATCTCTATTACCACTCTCGAAGAGTAGAGTGGTTGAGCTTCTAGATTATGGTCTTATTATCAGGTATTCGCAACTTGTGTCCCAAACTCACATATATTCTGCGTAGCCGTCACTTTTCCTAAATGCACAGCTTAGAGCCACGTGTATGTTTCACCCCTCCCAAGATGGTCGCCAACATGTGCATCACGAACATACTTGCAAAATAATAGACGTCCCATATATTGGAGGGATAAACAGTGACGTTAGTGCTGTTAGCTTTTAACGCTAATCGTTGTGACTTCTGAGATCTGAACGGGACTACCAAGGCTGATCAGGTAGGACTGCCCCCTATTCACACATTAGTTAGTGAATTTCATCTTGCAGACCGTCTGGACTTATGGCGGTGGTTGCAGTCAGTGCTTTTTCAATTCCTTGCATGTTTTAAGTCTTCACTGGACTCGACTTGAGACGAGTGCCTGCGACGTGTGTGTATTGTGTTCACATGAACAGATACACCAAGAGCTAATGACGGAATCGCGCGTTGTATCACGGACTGATCGATGCCTCTAAAATACAGAGGTTACCGGCTAAGAAGGGTTCCACAAGTGGATGAAGTTCCAGTTGCACTTTATAGATAAAGCACCTATACCGTACATTCTATAGTCTAACGCAGTAGTGAGACTTCATTTCATAGAGGATTTGTTGATCCCTTGTGTGTTATTGTTCCAATGTACTGCGAGTATGAGCACACTTGGAATGAACATTCTGATTGTATTTCAGACACTTGCCATTTGTAATTTTGCATCTTGTGCTGGTGACCTGTAATACTCCTGAAGACTAGCTGCTTAAGGGAAAGGGAAGTTCACAAGCAACTGGAGAACACCTTTCCAAGTAAGCAATTGTGTTGGTAAAAGATATCCTGTTTTCCATTACCAGAGACACTGTTTGTCACTGACCTTTAGTTGCACACGCTGGTGTCCCCATCGGAAGAGTGATGTGAGAAATTTAACTTAGCCACCGATTCGATTCACAAGAAATTGAATAGGTAAGTGAGTGAGCTAACTGTGGGACCTTATTCAAGGCTATTAGCCTCTCGCAATGAGTATATTGATTATATTCTCTAAATTTCAATTAACTATTTATAAGCTGTTGCAGCGGGTGAAAGAGACATGGTCCGAAATAGTGCTGGAAGGTCAACCCGACACGGTCATAGAAACAATTTATGATATCTCAGAGGAGGGGGGCACGAGGTCTCGCGAATTAACGAACTGCTGATGCCCAGGGTGGGAAAGGAGGTGACCCAGCTGAGACGGGACTGGGAAGAGGAAGCTGGGGTACCCATGAATGATGGGTTGTGGGTGAGGGTTCAGAGGTACCACAAAAAAGTGTCCAGGAATGCGAGGTTGCAACAGATCCAGTTATATGTTACTCACAGAGCGTACATGACCCGACAGAGGATTGCTCGATTCAAGAACGCAGGAATACAAACATGTCCCAAATGTGGGGAAGTGAACGCAGGGATGATACATATGTTCTGGGCATGCCTGGAAATTGGAAAATTCTGGCAAGAGGTAGCCCACCGCTTAACCGAGAAAGGGATCATACTAGATGTGGAATCTGTGTGGGCATGCATGGTAGGGTTTTTTTCTAGACCACGCAAACTGAAATACGTGAGTAAACTCAAGGACTTGGCCTATATACTGGCCAAGCGCAGTATTGCCATGGGTTGGAAAGCAAACAATAGACCAAAGGTCGATGTTTGGTGGCACGATCTCCAGAAATGGGAAGTGGAACGAAGCGGCCAATAGAGGGGGCGGGGGGGGAGATGAGGAAGCGGAAACTCTGATGGCCTGGAGACACTTAGTGGCCACATTGTCTGGGTCCAACCAGGCCTGCCTAAGTGAACATGATTCCTCCGGGAATACAGAGGGGAAGGTACCCCTAGAGGAAACAACAGCGATGAAGTGCAGTAGGCTCGAGTTAGGGGGGAGGGTAATGGGGAGATAGTGGACATTTTACGATATTGTATATGATGCTTGACTTTATATGACATGCACTGTTTTTTTGTTGTTGATTAATTGTTGTAAAAGTTAATAAAAATTGTTTAAAGAATAATAATTATAAGCTGTTTATATGCGTTTCATAATACAGGTGACCACAGAATAATAAGGAGCAAGCAACATCATTTGTTAAGCTTTGTCGCCTTGCAAACAGAAAATAACCACAGAAACCACCTGGTGAATTTCCTAGAGTAACTCACAACATTTTGATAGGAATGAAACATGTCGGGTAACAACTAGCCTGAATTTATAGGCTGAGTGATCTTAATAGGTTATGATTTTAGCACCTAACGCAAGCTTTATATTAAATTAGCTTTTTTAATGAATTAGCATCTGTATTTTATGGTTTGTATATTTGTTGTGGTTTTTGCACTGTTAATGTGAATATATAATGGTTATAGTTGTTCACACTTCTGTATATATATGTATGGTTTTATAATATTGTCTAGAGGGTTCATTTCAATCATCAACCTGTAGTTTTAACTGTGATTAGTTTTTCTACTTTTGATTCTTAATACATTTTCCAATTTGATTGAAGTAGATTGAATAGAATGTGTTCCCTCCTTTGTCTCCCGATTGTGTGGTCTCCTGTAGGAATGATTTATAGCAATCTGTCCTTATTTAACATGTTAACTCCTGTGAGAAACCAGAAGGTGTCTCACCTGCTAGTCCCCGGGATTCTCTCTCCCAGGTGGTCAGGGCACGGCCATTGTCTGTGGATCCAGACCCTGGGGATGGACCAGTGCAGGAGGGTCACCTGGGTGAGCGGTCTTCAGGGAGTGGGACACCCAATGGCGAGACACAGTAGCCCCTACCCTGTAGCACCTTTACCCCATCCTACCGGTAGGATATTTAGTTAGGAACTCTACCCCCACTCCCTTTCCCTACATGAACACTTTCACACAGACAGCCCGCTCTGGGAGAAAACAAACTCCCACCCGAGCATTGTACCTGACATGTCCCACTACTATGGTCAGGCAATTAATGGTAACCACTCACACCCGTCTTCCACTGAGCTTCTCCACACGGATAGAAGGCACAAGCGCACACTCTGAGCGAGGCAAAGCACACAAAGGAACAATGTTTGAGACAGCAGTTGAACGAGTGGAGAAAGATGGCAAATGAAGAAGAGAGCACCACGAGGGAGATACACTTGACCTTTGAGGCGGAAAACCATTACTTTCCAAAGTCCTTTGGATCGACGTAAGGCCAGGAAACAAGACTGAAGAATCGTGCATTGTGTGTCGAAGATACCCAGGGCCCTCCTGCAAGGCTGTTCGAGTCAGGGAGGAGCAGCAACTGCTGTGGTACCATCCTTCGGCTCCAAGATTAAAGCAGCGGCAGTAAGATTAACACAGCCGGTGAGTTGGGGAGACCGATGCAAGACCGGTCTGTGTTGAAGTCAAGGTTGCAAGCAGCAACATTGTATAAAGAGCGCAAGAAGAAGGATTTGTAAAACGTGTGATGAAAGGAAAGCTGAATTGCAGATGGATGTTTTAACTAAGAGAAGAAAGATACAACACCTGTGACAGAGTTGTCCGGGACCACGTGTGTGCTCAATTGAAGGTCTCTGTAAGGTGTCCAGCTAAAAGTGATAAAAAGTGAAAGGAAAAGTTGAGAATGAGAAACTAAGTGAATGGAAGTGGTCCTGCGAAAGTTTAAGCAAAATCATTTGCACAATCTAAAGTCTTCGACTTTTTACACGGTCCGAGCGCGAACAAGGGAGACCAATTGAGAACATTGTGTTACGGGGTCTGGGCCCGAATGAGGGAGACCAATTGTGAATGTTGCGCTAAAGGGGGTCCGAACTTGAAGGCGAGAGACCCAAAGTTAATAGTGAACCTGAAAACTTGTGAATGTGAAAAACCTAGCAAAAAAGAAACTTTAGTGCTTGTTTATTACGTCAGGCCCTCTGCAATAAAGAGACTTTGAATGGTAAAGAGACTTTGGCATAGAAGGCCCTGATACCTATGCTTTGAATGTATACTCGTGGCAGGGAAGCCACAGTGTGTGTGAAGCTCGAACCTGCCGCCTCCTCCTGTGCTGAAAACGCGGGGAAGGGAAGCCAACTGCTCAACTATCCTGACATATTCCTTCTTGAACACTTTTCTTTTGCATACATTGTTATCCACACCATTTGTATTTAGAAGCAAGGATTGGCAATAGGTTTATTAGTATAGGCCCTTTTATTTTGACAGATTCTACTAGGATTGCGTTATTTATTATATGACAGTTGTAACATGCTCCCATCCTTAGATTTAGGGTTAGATAGGCGTTCAACTAACCCATTGAAGTTCAATAAACACCCTTGAACTGTGATTACTTGTATCTGTCTTCACTGTTTGATACCATGCCTTCCTTTCACTCCTTAGTCCAATACTGTGGTCCTGATTGAGGTCTCCCACACGGCCTCCCCCATTTTGGCCTGCCTCCCACTTCCACACACACTATTCTCTCAAAGAAAGGCCACCTCCAAAATTGTGGCAATGAAGGTAATCTGTGCTGGAGTCATGGTGTGCTTTATCACACTGACCAACACCACCAGAGTTAATAATGTTTTGCAATCTTTTTCTGGATGGCTAGAGATGCATAGACTTTTGTACTATATCGAAGTAAGGCAGCACTATTCAGCAGAAACACAGAAACATAAAAAAAGTGACAAATGTTCCACACAGAGTACAGCAGTAGGTTATCAGCAGCTCATCAAGTGAGAGCAAAGCAGAGCCAGTTCAGGATGAGCCGCCTAAGAAACATCGCAGACTCTTTCAAATCAGTTTGTTACAAGAAATCAGCTGGTTACAGAAGGAACTCATAATAATACAAAAAATGGTATCAGGAAATGAGGAAAACAACTGAAAGAGGAAGGCAAGGGAATGTAAAGATCAAATCATCATTTTCATTTTATTTAGATTTGTATAAACAACATTTTATGAAATAATTTAATCAATTCTTAAAAAACATTTTGACTATTCAAGCATTCAAACATTCATTCACTAATTGAACATCTAAAAGTCATATAAATGAGCTAAAGTGTCACAAAAAAGTACTATTCATTTCATTAATACACGTCTTTTCAATTTATTGATAGTTCCAAATAATCAAGAAACTAATCATTATTGATAATAGTTCATTCCAGGACAAAGTATGGACTATTGGTGCCTTAAAAAATCATTCTTCTTTACGAAAAGGCTTCCCAGTTGGTAAATAGTTTCGACTTGACAGATTGTGTGTGTCTTCATCAGGATTGGATGAACGTTTAACAAATATTCTAAAAGCAAACAAACATGCAATTAAAATTACAATTACATACCCCTGTCAACCCTCTCTCAGTGTTACCTCTCTAACAGTACAAACCAGATCTTAGAGAACAAAAACAACTCTAAGTCCAAAGTGGACATCTCTTTAACCACGGTTTTATAAACATCATAGGCTGTGTATAGCCTAGTTTGAAAGAAAGCATTACTGACCAAATCAGTGAGATTTCATTTACCCATCCGAAATTTCCCCAATTTCATTTGGGACTCCGGGTTTCAGAAAAACGGAAGTTACTCTCATACTCCTAGTAATCTGCACTTTCCCATTTGTGCTAAAAACAGCCCACTCTAATCACACCGGGGAGGACCCCACTAGGACAGGCTTCACATATCAGTTTCAAAAATATAGTAACCTCCTACCTGCAAACCCCATTTGGTTCGCCTAATGGCTGGTATTCTAGTAGCCTCTAGTGAGGGTCTGAAGTGCTAGACCCCCCAAAGGAAGTGACGATATCTAAAGAATTTGGAAAAAATAAAGATTTAAAATGTCACAATAGATGAGAATAAGCTAACCATAATAATCTCTCTGAGCGGAGCAAAACACATATTTATACCTTCTTTCTGAAATATTCTCTCCCAGGCTGTATTAGCTCCCTTTCTCCCTATTGCACTGCTCCCTTTTTATTCGTATAGAAAGATGTCAGTGTAGCCGCTGTGAAAGGAAAATGAAACGAAAGCACCGTTTCCCTTCTTCAACACAGCACGTTAGATTAGAAGGAGGCGTGGCTCTTCACAACTGAACGCCTATGCTCGCTCATGTAACGATCTGTGAATCAAATAGACAAACGGGCTCAAATTATAAGAAAGCTTGTTAGCAGATATCTGCCATTGAGAGGGACCCATGAAATCCTAACAGAAAATAGCTTACCTAAAAAGCAGGACAACGCTGTTTAACCGGAGGGCACAAATGACCCCTCTCTGACGGAACACTGCCTCAGCCGTTGAGTTAAGCTAAGGCAATTCTTGACTCGGTATTCGAACGGCCTAAAAAATGAAATATAAACAGACCGTGTCAGCTCATATGCGACAAAGAGTACTAGTAAACCCGTCGCCACCCAATACAGACTCGCTTACCTTAATCTCGTCTTGGGCCGAAGGTACGCACGTCCGCCATTAGAGAAAAGTGGACCAGACCGACTGCGGAGAAACTGTCCTTTTATTTCGAAAATAGTGTCAAGGACAGAAACAAAGGACCAATATCAACGTCCACCAGAGGGCAACATGTATCCTGGTATAAACCCAGGTCCTAAAGCTAGAAAAAGGACTCAGAAATAGTCTCAAGCCCTGATGTAAGTCCAATTCATATGTAAACAGGACATTTAGTGCAAATTTAATGCAAATTTAAGGGAGAATAAAGGAAATGAAGAACCTTCCTCGCTGAGGATTGGAGATCAATTCCATTCCTCTTGCAAATTGAGTCCAATATTTAAACTATTGGTATGATATATCCACCATTGTTCTTTTTGTGCTAGGCGTGCAGCGGTGTTGGCTGCATCAGTGCCCAACACCTTTTCAACTGGCCACCATTTCAAATCTTCTGGTTTATGGTTGAATTCAAGGAAATGTAACGTTAAAGGAGCATACTGCTGGCCCGTTCTGATGTTTGATTTATGCTCCCTTATACGTAATTTCACTGCCCTAGAAGTCTTCCCAATGTAAGCTTTCTTACAGGGGCATATAATAGCATATACTACATTGGCACCAAGGCAGGGAGTATGATGCCTCAGTTCCCAAACTTTTCCATTAATATTAATTGTCGTAGTAGCCGAAGTACTGGGACAATTGGAACAATTGCCACAGGGGTAATGTCCCTTAATGGGAGGCATACCCCACGATGCAGTGATAGTAGGTTAGCTATCTTGAACAAAATTTCTGTCCACCTTAGAGACCCAGTTCTTAATGTTTTTGCCTCTTTTAAACGCATAAATGGGTTTTGCCAATTTCAGCATATTAAGTTGAAGTAAGTGCCAGTGACTAGATATTATCTTCTTAATTTTATTGTGTTGGGTATTAAACGTGAGGGCACATACTAGCTGGTCCTCTCCCAACTTTCTTTCTTTCCTGTCCTTTCTCAAAAGGACATCTCTGTGCTGATATCTTGCACGTTTTTTTAGATTGTTTAAGCAATCTTTTGGGATACCCTCTTTCTAGCAGCCTTTCTTCAATTACCGAAGCTTGCTTAATAAAGTCTTCCACTTTGGTGCAATTTCGGCTAGCCCTCAGAAACTGCCCATAAGGGATATTAGATTTCAGTGACTGGGCATGAAAACTCTTGTGGTGCAGTATAGTATTTCTGTCCGATTCCTTCCTGTAGTGGTCCACTGCCAGTACTTTTTTGTCTACTTTAATCAGGAGGTCACGGAACGCGATCTCCTTATTGCTGGTTTCGATGGTGAACTTCAAGTTGGGATTTAGATTGTTAATCCAGACAAATGAAGCATAATCCTCTTTGGAGTTGTCCCAAATGATAAGTATGTCGTCAATATACCTCTTATAAAGTTTTAAAGCTGATCTAAAAGGATTCAAATCTGTCATGATGTTAGTTTCTTCAAAATCCCACATGTAAAGGGTGACATAGTTGGGTGCAAATGACGCACCCATCGCCGTCCCCTTAATCTGCATGTAATACGTGTTCTTAAAGCTAAAGAAATTTTTGGTGAGCGCAATTTCCAATAATTCTACCAAGAATTCACTCGGAACTGAGATGGTATCAGTTCTAGTTTCAAGAACCTCTTCATAATCCCCAATGAATTATCCTCCTGGGGCATATTAGTATATAGCAACTCCGCGTATAGAGTGATAAGCATATCATGGTCGCTATTGAACGGAAATGCCTCCACACATCTGATGACATCACTCAAGACAGGTAAGTAGGGGTGTTTTTAGCCAGTGGTTTCAAGAAATTGTCTAAATACTGCCCCACTGGTTCCAAGACCGACCCACTAAGAGAAACAATGGGTCTGCGAGGTGGAGCTACCATACTCTTATAGATTTTTGGCAACATATAAATGAGGGGGGTCCTGGTATTCTTAGGGACAAGAAAATTAAATTATTTTTGGGTAATAGTTTCCCTTTCTAAAGCATCCTTCCCTAAATGTTCTATTTCTCTCAGAATACTGAGCGAGGGATCTCCCTGCAATTTAGCATATACCTCCTGGTTATCTAGCTGTCTCATAACCTCACGGTCATATTTGCTGGCATCCCATACTACGATTCCTCCTCCCTTGTCCGCCTTTTTAATCACCACCGATTTATCGGATTGTAAACTCTTCAAACCTGCCCAGTCTTCCTTGGAAAAATTGAAACATTTAGAATCCACACTCTTGTTCTCTTTATTCTCATAGATAGCATTAAAATCTCAAAGCACTGCCTTTTCAAAAGTGGCTGTCTCTTTAGCTATCATATTGAGAGAAGGGGTAAATCTAGAAGGAGGTTTAATTGAAGTATTAGCCGTACATTCGCCCAAGTCTTTAGACTGACCACCAAAAAAATCTTTGAGTCTGATTTTCCGAAAAAAGGCTCTCAATTCTGTTTCAACATCCATTTTGCTCGGGTTTTTCATGGGAATGAAAGAAAACCCCTTTTCCAATATGGACATTTCTTTCGTAGTCAAATTTCTGTCAGACAAATTATATACAGCTGAAGGGGGGTTTATCTTCTGTATGCTCGCCTTCTTGTTTCGAACATGTTTCCTAATGGGGGTGAACCCGTCTGAGGTGGAGGAAAAGGAAGTTCCTGAGGTGGATATAGTTGGATAGGCCCAGGGGGAGCAAACCCTTGTGGGTAAAAATAGGGAGGATATTGAAAAAACATGTTTCGTTTCCCTCTTCTCCCTCCTCTTTGCGAAGCTCTGTTCCTTTGCCTTTGTTGATTACCCCTCTTTCCTCTCTGATATTCATCCCCTTCATCTGACGAAGTGTCAGAAAAAGTGACTTTTTTTCGAATTGGTGCCCACTGAACTATGTACTGTTGTTATTGCCAGGATGAAGGTTATGAAATTGCAATGAGACAGTGACATTGTTAGGAACTTCTGTTTTTTAGAAAGAAAAGCATCTGAAAATATGCAGCCATCAACAATCATATCTGCTCCAGAGACGTTATTGCTGCTCTGAAAAATTCAAATGCTAATCCATTATTTAGAGCAGGGAAATGCAACCCGAAACTCTCCAGTTTTGGATAATGACTCCCATTATCCCTCACCATTCACTATGCTGGATAAGGCTGATGGGAGATGAAGTCAAAACCTTTGCATCCTCATGTCAAATGCAAAATGATGAGAACATTTTAAAATATCTCAAAATCAAGTGCAAATCAGTATAGTCTGCTTGTTTTTTACTTGTAACATACAAGGGAAGAAAGGGTACTTACAATATGTGACATGGATGTGCCGGCCATGGGGATGAGATGAGATGCAATGCATCAACACAAGGACCCCAGGTGGCACCTTGGTATAGAAAGACACAGAAGGTATTTGGTTCCTTCCTGAACTACAAGAACTTTTGCATGGTTTGGATTGCCACTGGGATGCTCTTGCACGAGGGATAGCCGTACCAAGAAAATGCCTGTTTCCAGTGTTTTACCTTGTGTGCCAGTTTCGACTTGTGACTAGATATAGCCAAGCTTTTGGAGAAGTGCAACCCACCTCAGATACAGAGATTTTCAGCGAGATTGACTGGCTTATTGGTAATGCAGGCAGTCTCAAAGAGCAATCTGACTGGGAGGAAAAGGCAATGAAGTGCCTTTGGGGTGACAGCAATGTGGTTGGATTTCTAGTTTCCCTGTATGAGGCAGCACTAAGCGGTACCAGGTGCATTGTCGGAACGCCTTTGAGGAGGGTGTTTCCCCAGCATAATTGTGGGAGATTACCTGGGCCTGGACTGTGGTTCTGAAGTTCTTGGATAGAAGCAAGGGTTTTTATCACCTGGATGGGGTTTAGCTGGTACTAGGTTTGAGCCTTTTTGCTGATATGTTATCAGAAGTAGTGTGTGTGTTTATGGTGAACCAAAGTGATTTGGCAGTTAGAGCCAGAAGAGGTGTGAAGCCGCCAAGGTGAATTTTGTTTAGTCACGCTTGAGCTGTGTTTTCTGCTTAGATGGACAATCAATTACGACAAATTCGGTCTTTGTGGGATAGAGCTACAAGTAGGTCCTCCAGTCTTGGATGGCTGCAAGGCAGTTAACGTTCATGATATGTGTTCCACAGACTTTTAGGTATGATTGGGTATTGTCCGTCTATTGGTGAACTGAGATGTCAGGATCATAGAGAAGGAATCCCAACTGCTCCATTTATAGATTGAAGACATGGGAGAGTGTTGAGCATTGTGGGACTCTGCAGGTGATCAGGGAGAAGTCTGCCCTGAAGTTACCCATCTACGCAGTTTGCAGCTTCAGAGGTAACATGAAAACTAGTTGAGAACCTGTATTGCAAGAAAGGAT